>NC_138551.1:40692530-41188730 GCF_964273705.1 Natrix helvetica | reverse complement strand
GAGAGAGAGAGAGAGAGAGAAACTGCACAGTGTTCTCAGCCAGGCATCACTGGGCAATGTTTGATTTGTTTCTACAAAGCCGTGTTGACTACTGCTGATGAAGATTTGTTCTGGCTACAAGAGAAAAGAAATCCTGCTGATGTTGCTGTTTTATTTATCTTGATACATATAGCAATTTGAAACAAACATCCCAGGTAAACTGGTTTACAGACAAATGTGGACATAATGCAGCTCCCTGCTCCCTCACTTTGAGACCCCCACCAGCCTGCTCTCATAAATCCTGTTCAGCAGAATTATGACAGTTTGATGAGACTCATTTGCCTAAGACAAATACATTTTCTGAGAACAATAATTGTTTAATAATTTTTCATTATTGGAAAGAAAAGATGTATACATTATTATAACCACAAAACCATTTTAGCCATCTATGCGTGCAGCCTACCATTCTGCTCCCTTTAGATGATCAAAAGGGTCAGAGTTTATATTAAGATGTTCTATCTGCCATCATGCTGATTTTGACCTCACCACATAGAGGCTGATACATATACCAAGTTTTTAGGTAGCAGGAAGGAGGTTTATGTTACTGTAGCAGATGAAAAACCATTTGCATTTCAAGAAAAATGTCCACAAAGGGAGCAAAATCACAACATAATGGTCCATAGAGCTCATTGTCCAATTAGAACTCTTTCCAGACTAAGAGTGATTTTTTTAACCTCCTGCCATTCTACGTTGACTAAATAAGGCTCATCATTCATCAACCTCACAAGTCCAGATATCCAAATTTGCCTCTGAACTATACATTGTATGAATCAAGATCATATAAGAGCAGCAAAAAACAGGGAATAGCATAAACAATATACTAGAGCAAGGGTGTCAAACTCAAGGTCCGTGGGCTGCATCCGACCCACAAGGTGCTTAGATCCTGCCTGCAGGGCCGCCCTGGAAACACTGAGGGACCGACCTCTTGGGGACTCTGCCAGCGAAACTGGAGCTCAAAGTCCATTTTCACTGGCAGAGGGTTGCAGGAGACCGTCCCAGCCAAAAACAGAGATCAGGAGCCTGTTTTTGCTGGCAGAGCATTCAGGCCACCACAGATGCCCCCAACCCAAATGACATCAAGCTGGCCATGTCCATCCTGGCCACCCAAGGTCAAGCACAACCCTGATGTGGCACTCAATGAAATCAAGTTTGACACCCCTGTACTAGAGCATGATATACCTAGAGTATAAATGCTTATAGAACAAAGAAAATTTGAATAGATGATTTGAACAGGTTCCATATTAGAAGCAACCCTATTTTCATCAACTTCATTACTTTTATTTAGGATATCTGCTCCTTGCTCAAAATTCACTCAAAAGTTAAGTGATAAAAGTTAAGTTATACAGAAGCTGCAATAATATATACAAACACTACCAGATATACAAATGCAATTTATAAAGATACACTACAGAATTCTGTTTTTAATACAGAATTTGGTTTGCTGTCATCCAGAATTTTGAACTTTTCATCCCGCCATGCTGAGTATTAAAACATATACAGTAAACATGTCTTAGTGCTTCAAGCTGATAATAAGTCACAGAAGTTTAATTACTGTATTTTTCGGAGTATAAGCCGCACCAAGGTTTTGAAGAGGTAAATTTTTTAAAAAAGTAGGTAGGTAGAGGGATAGAGAGAGAGAGAAAGAGAGAGAAATACAGTAGGTAGGTAGGGAGAGAGAGAGAGTAGTTAGGTAAGTAGGTAGATAAAGGAATAAAAAGAGAGAGAAATAGAGAGAGATAAGAGAGAGTGTGTGTAGGTAGGTAGAGGGATAGAGAGAAATAGAGAGAAAGAAAAAATACAGTAGCTAGGTAGGGAGAGAGAGAGAGTAGTTAGGTTAGTAGGTAGGTAAAGGGATTGAGAGAGAGAGAAATAGAGTAGGTAGGTAGGTAGGGAGTGTGTGTGTGTGTGTGTATGTATGTAGGTAGGTAGGTAGGGAGAGAGATAGGGAGAGAGAAATAGAGATAGAGAGAAATAGAGTAGATAGGTTGGTGTTTCTGCTGGCAGAGCACTTGATCAATGTAATTCTCAACAATCAGTTAAAGAGCTTTCCAAAAAGAAAAAAAAGTTTTTGCACTCTACAAACCTCCCAAAACGGCCCATTTTTCAGGAAAACAGGTCCGGTTTTTTTCCTTCAGAAAAAGGCATGAATAGCCTTGGGGGGCTTGCAGAGTGCTTCTGGGGGTGGGTGGGCAAAAATGAGCAAAAAACGGCCCTTTTTTTTGCAAAAATGGGCCCGTTTTTTGTCAAAAAAATTGCACGCATAGCCTTATGGAGGCTTATAGAGTGCTGCTGGAGGCTGGGGTGGGGGGGCACAAAACGGCCCATTTTTTTTGCTCATTTCTGCCCTCCCCAGGAGCTATATGAAAACTCCATAAGGGTATGCACGGCCATTTTGGAGAAGGGCTGGCTGGGGAATTCTGGGAGTTGAAGTCCACAAGTCTTAAAGTTCCCAAGTTTGGACACCCCTGCTGTAGAAGCAGTGGGTTACTGCAATAAGCCTCATTGTTTTTTTCTGCCTGGATCTATATGACAAGACCTGTTCTTCCACTGAGAGGGAAGATAGGGGAGTCCTTGGTTTCTCTTTCTTCTCCTAATTCCCAGCTCTACCTTGTCAGCCTGAATATGAATTAGCAATATAAGATGACTACAAAAAGGCAATTACATCAATGGTAGTTTTCAAATCACAGAAAGAATTAGTTCTACCATGTTCTGCATTGTTCAAACCATTCTTCAATATTGCATGCCATTAAGAGAAAGTGGAACAGGTGCAAAGAAAGATAACAAGGATAATTTGGCTAATAGAAACTAAGAGCTATAGAGACTGAAAATATTGTGAAGGTTTAACCCGAGAAAAGAAGGAGAATGTGACAGTATTCTTTAAATAGCATAAAGGTCCAGACTTGTTTTCCAACATTCCAGAGTGTGGGACACAGAACATGGTCTTTACAGATTTTAGACTGAATGTTATTGGGGGGGGGGGGAGCTTTCTAACCATAACAGCAGATAGGTAGAAGACCTAGGGAAGTCATGAGTTTTGTTTATTAAATTTGTTTGCCACCCATCTTGCCGCAAGTCAACTCCTCTTTTGTGGATGTGTTGAAGCAGAAACTGGAGAACTTGGATTCAATTACCTCCTTTAGCTGCTTCCTAAAGTCTTCTAAATCTTTTCTTCAAAAGTCCGTGGAATTAACTGCAATTGCCAACTGAATGAGGACAACTGTTCCCCAGCCTAAGACTTTTGCCCAGAGAGAAAGATTAACAAGACTAACTACTTTGGAAAGTGGCAATGTTCTCTTTATTAGCTAGTTTTCACTGTAGCTGACTGTTTCAGAACCATGAAAACGAGTGTTTGAAATTCTCTGTTCTTTTCCTTTCCATCCCATTTTCCTGTGAGATCTAACATCACAAATCCTTCTGAGAACCTTTCAAATTCAAGTATTATCAACAGTCCATACTTTGGATACTCATGAGTTTAAAACATTTTTATTTTTAAATTTATTTTATTATATATTTATTACACTTAAGGAGGTCAAAAATATTTCTGCCTTTGCATATATATTTGATTAACTACCCCAAACAAACCCTCAGAACAGAAACAATTCAGTCTGTTCTAAATAATTAAATATTACATTCCTAGATACATACATACGTACGTACACATACATATAGGAATAGGGAGAACTCTTCTATTTCTAACACGAGAATCCTCTGCTCTGTTATACCATAAGCATAGAAGCAACATGGCTCCAAGGTTTTACGGGTCCTTATGCAAGTCACTAGTATAGTGCTTTTTCTCGTTTGTTTTGCAAAATTTTGCCATGTCTCTGCAATGGCGAATGACAGTTGGTCTTACCTGAACTGTTGTTTTAGGAGGTTTTGCAGGATTAGCCAGGATTAGCCAGGATTGGGTATTGTGATGTCCAATTGGCCTCGAAACAGAGTAAATTTGAAGCCATGCCTCTGTCCTCCTTGCTTCTGGTTCCCAGTTTCAATGAGTCAAGCCCATTGCAAAACACCTGAAAACAAGTCATAAGGGAACACACTCTATCCCCTGAACTCCCCCAACCCCTGGACCAATGCTAGGGCGGGAACCTGGCTAATCCTGCAAAACCTCCTAAAACAACAGTTCAGGTAAGACCAACTGTCATTTTCCGGAGGAATTTTGCAGGATTAGGACATACCCAAGTTAATGTGCCTCGGGGGGGGGGGGGGCACTATTGGTCCTGGGGCCCTCATGCACTACCACCTGTTATAACACCCTACAACCAAATGCCGCATCAGCCAATGCAAACACGTCTAATCTGTAGTGCCTGATAAAGGGAGATGGGGACACCCACATATCTGCCCTGCAAATCTCCACGATAGGCGCCTGTGTGGCCCAGGTCGCTGAGGTAGCCGCACTCCTGGTGGAGTGTGCTGTGATGCCCTGGGGCACTGGAAGGTGCTGAACCTCATGGGCCAATGCAATGGCCAGTTTGATCCATCTCCCTATAGCCGCGGAGGACACCCTCTTCCCCAGGGAAGACGGATAAAAGGAAATGAAGAGCGCCTCAGATTTCCTAAGGCCCTGCATGCGCCTCAGGTAAATGTGCAAGGCACGCCTGACATCCAGCCGGTGCCAAAGGCGCTTCCTATCATGAGACGGTTCCGGACAAAAATCCGGTAATACCACCTCCTGCAACCTGTGGAAAAGGGAGTTAACCTTGGGAACAAAAGTCAGATTATTGTGGAATGTACAAAGATCTGACCTGGAGGACAATGCTCCCAGTTCGGAGATTCGACGGGCTGACGTGACCGCCTCAAGGAACACTACCTTAAGGGTTACGAACTTTAGGTCAACCGTCCTCAGAGGTTCGAATGGTGCTCCTGTCATTGCTTGGAGAACCGTAGTGAGGCTCCATATCAGAAACCTATGGACTACCGGGGACAGAGATTCCCTGCACCCTTCCAAAACCGCTTAATTAATGGGACCTGAGAAAGTGGAAGGAGCCCCTCTCCCTGAATAATCATGGAGAGGGCCGCCACCTGTCTCCTGAGGGTGCCATGTGAGAGGCCCCTATCCAATCCACCATGGAGGAACTCCAAGATGTGCGGTACCGAAGCCTCGCGAGGATTCACTCTCGAGACCTGGCACCACTCTGCAAAGACCCGCCAGGTGGCATCATAAATCCTAGTGGTGGAACCCTTGCATGAAGCCTCAATTGTGGAGATCACCCTCTGTGAAAGCTGGGCAACCCTTAGGCGCTCCCGCTCAATCTCCACATGGCTAGCTGCAGCCACTGTGGCTCGGGATGCACCAGGTTCCCCTGTCTCAGGTCCACATCCCTCCATGGGATCCTCCATGGGTGTGACACTGACAGGCACATTAGGTCCGCAAACCACGTCCAGTGCGGACAGTAGGGCGCCACTAAGATGAGCTCCGCCTTCTCTGATATCACTTTCCGAACTACCCCAGGGAGAAGGGGAAGGGGAGAGAAGGCGTAGAGCAGGCCCTCCGGCCATGGCATCCGAAGTGCATCGACTCCCTCCGTCCCCCTAGCCGAAAACCGAGAGAAGAACCGATCCACCTTGAAGTGCCGCAATGCCAAGTGAATCTCTCACAGTTCCAGCCAATTTATATTGTGTTGGAGGTCCAACTAGGTCCAACGCCCCTGCGCCAGCTGACTTTGTCTTTCTTTTAAGGCCATTTTTCGCACTCCAGAGCATGAAAAACTGTCCCTACGGGCAAACTGGAAGTTTTGGAACAGACTTCTCTTTGGCTGTAGGGCTGTTTTTTGCCCTTCAGAGCCTTCAGGGAAGCCTCCTGAAGGCTCCGGAGGGCGAAAAAAGGCCCTATGAGCAAACTGGAAGTCCATTTCTGAACTTCCAGTTTGCCCATAAGGCTGGTTTTTCGCCATCTGGAGGCTTCAGCGAAAATCCTGAAGCCTCTGGAGGGCCTCCAGGGGCTCTGAAGAGGCTGTTTTTGCCCTCCCCAGGCTCCTAGAAAGCCTGAGGAGGGTGAAAAAAGCATGCCAAAAGCGGGGGAAGGGGAGCAGCATGCGCATGCTGGGTCACGTACATAGCATTATGGGTATGGTCACACCAGCATACACCCCCCTGCGGTCCCCCTGCTTTTGGCACACGATCCAAAAAAGGTTAGCCATCGCTGCCATATTCTAATCTTCAAAAGCTACATGCAGCTTTGAGGCATCAGAGTGTACGTATCTGAAATACAGAATAAATTCCTACTTCAGGCATATTATATACAAGTAAAAAAATTTGTGAATGGTCACAAATGGTGATGACATGGCCAGCTCTCTGTGACATCATAATCTGAGCTGAGTACTCAAATATCCAGATTGTAATCATGAGATTGAGGATGTGCTGTGATGGCTGGAACTCTGGGGACTAGACATAACCCCTTTTTTTGTAGCAACGGCTTAGGTTTGAATCTGGGGTGAAATCTAGAAGGTTCTGACAAGTTCTGGAGAACCGGTAGTGGAAATTTTGAGTAGTTCAGAGAACCGGTAGTGGAAATTTTGAGTAGTTCAGAGAACAGGTAGAGGGAATTTTGAGAACCGGTAAGTACCACCTCTGGCTGGCCCCAGAGTGGGTTGGCAATGGAGATTTTGCAGTATCCTTACCCTGCCATGGCCACCAAGCCACACCCACCAAGCCACACCCACCAAACCACACCATGCCCACCAAGTCACTCCCACATAAGCGGTAGTAAAAAAAAATTGCTTTGAATGGTTACTGAACAAATGGATGTAAATTTGAAATTTATTTTTTAAAAACTTTTGATTCAAAATCTCCCCAGATTTTGAATCAAAAGTTTTTACATCCACAGCACAAGATAAGGAGATTCCTAAATCTAGTTACAACTTGTGACAATTTATCACCACACATCAGATCCACATCTTTGGAAAGATGTGGCTCTTGATATTGAGTCCAGAGAAAGCTCGCAGCAAGGCCATGAAGAGACTTTGTCTTTCAGTCTCTTGGGATTCCCAGATCCTATACAATGAGTTTCTACAAAACCAAGTATGGCCAGAAGAAGCTTCTTTGTTTCCATCCACTCTGAGACAGGAAAGAGTCGCTCAGAAAGCAGTTAATTCATGCTAAGCTTTAGAAAGCAGCAAGACCTTAGGAACTGCAGTCACTGTGCTAAATTTGAAAAGAGGTGAAAGCATTAAGACTTTCCATGTCTTTCAGATTTTTTTTGTCACACTTAGAGATTAAATATCGTTTCCCCATCTTTCTACACACATTGTTATCCCCATCTTTCACAAATCATCTTCCACAAAATCTTGGTAAAATAAAAAATGCACCCTGTAACAGATTTTGTTACTGATATTATAAGATACTAATCCATTAATGAGACAGATAAACATTGAGCTCTCTGCAAAACAGATATACTTATTTGAATGCATTTTAACATAGCTCTAGGCCTGCTTTATTGCCTTATGTCTATTTCGTATGGAATATATTGTTTACTTGTGCTATACTAACTTTCTTAATAGAATCCAGTTTCCTGCATTCATTTTTGACATGCTAAAAAGGATATAGAAATGTCCTGAATCAATCACTGATCAGCAATAACACCATAATTCAAGCACGCATTGTCAGTTAGAGATGAATTACCCCATACTGCAAATGAGAGCAGAAACTGAAAGAGAGTGGCTTGCCTAAAGCCATCTAGTGAATTCATGGTGGATTTGAACCAAAGGTCTCTTAATTCACAGTTCACATTCTTAGCTACTATCCCAGACATCTCTAACAAGAGGTAGACTAACAAAATGGAGACAGCATACGACTTGCACACAAAAAGAAAGCTTCTGTAGTGTAAATTGAGAGAGATGACATTTTAATGCTAATCAGCTATTTTCATTTTGATAATAGGGTTCAGACACACATGCCTTCATGAATTACCTCCCTTTGAAGATGGACAGCTGTTTTTATACAAAACTCTTCAACAAGTTGTATGTCGTAACCTGATCTTTACATCTAAATTGCAATAAAGGGATTTTTTTTCTTCCTCCCATTTACCTGAGGCTTTTTCTTTGGATTATGGTAGAACTTCTCATTAATATCTTTGAAAAGAAAAATAATACTTGCTTGTCTGATCAAGTAAATCTCCCACCCCAAATTCCTTAGTGCCCTCTTCACAGTTTCCAAGCTATTGTTGTGACTGTATACAAGGGTCTTATATATAGTAATGTATGTTCAGCAAAATGTATCTTTTTAATCATATAGTTGCTTCGTTACTTTATTTATATGATGTTTGACTGGCTAATAGGCACAGATTTAAATTTGTCTAATCCATAGATTTTTTTTTCCTGTCCCTTTTTTTTGCTTTAGAATTTCTTTAATGCTTTACCTTGATAAACCAAGAAATGTCCATTTCATTCTATTAACCACTTTTCTTCATCTTTACCAGTTATTTTGCTGCCACTTTATTAATATTCCAAATACCTAAAAGACGGAGATCACGAGATTTGATACAGAAGATTTCAAATAATGACATGTCTCTTGCTATTTGAATATATTCTATTCATCACAGCAGATGATAGTACTATGCAGTTCTGTTTCATTTATTCAAAATAGAAGAATGCTAACTTAGCTCTGATGTAGCTGCTTTTCCAATTTGAGTGGAGAAAAACAAGATGAGAATTCCATGAAAGTTGGGTTAAATAGGAGACCCAAAAGAAGTAGTAGTTGACTATTTTTTTTAATCTCCCATCACAGAATGAAATAAGGAATAGCTAAGATGGCTCAGGAGACATTTTTCAGAAAGAGGAACAAAGCTGTTAATGTGACAACCAGATCTCTTATTATGCATTCAATCAATATGCAGCAGGATAGGTTATTTGATCCACACTTGGGACATTAAGTAGAACAGATGAAGCTTACACATCTAGAGCTATTTAAAGCATTTCAATTTTACAAATAAATGTGTGGAAAAATTGTTCTAACCATTTGTTCACTCAAACATCAGTGCCCTGGGTCACAAATTGTACTAGGTTATAAGTGTACCATTATGATTTAAATACCAGAATCTATCATTTAGCATGTTGTGTGAACCCAAGCAGTTGTGCCTTCTTTATCAAGTCATAACTAGAAGAAAGTCAAGTTTAACATATATCTGAAATAGGTCACTATTTTGCTCAATTCTATGCAATAAGTGAGCATGGACCAGAAAATAAGTAGCAGGCTTTAAATGTACAAGTGACACAGCATCCTTAGAAGTTAATATTTGGAGTAGATCACCTATATTTGTATGGCATTACTATCAATTTTAAAATTATGGAAATATCACAAGCCCTGGGACATATAGCAAATCATACTGTTTCTAATCATCTTCACATTTAAAGAAGGTTATGCCCAAGCCAGGAGTTTGTTCTCACTATTTTGCTGTTTTTTTTCCTTTTGGAGCACTAGTGCCTGAACATGTCCAAAGTTGTTTATATCCTCAGGCACTGCTTGGATTGAAAGCTTCAGAATACATCATTTAAACTGCTATGCAGAAAATACTGTCTGGGTAAATATTGCTATCATTTCACACTCAAAAACTGTCTGCAGTAATTAAATACAAGTGTGCTATTAAATTCTTTTAAAAAGAATTTTCTATCAAGATTAAAATTAAACTGATGGCCTACTTCCCAGAAGCTTAATAACAAAACTTCGTATGAAGCAAAAAAAAAGAAGAAGCAGCACAGCAGTGCCAGACATCTCAGTCCATAAAAATACTTGTTAAGTTACAATAAAGCCTATCTACAAATATTTAAAGACTAGAGTCTAACTTCCACTACTAACTTGTGTTGATGAAATGTAGGAGCCCATTTTACACCAGCAGTAAAAATGCTTTAAAGGCTTAATACTTGCTAGCATCAGCAAACATTTAACTCTTATTTTTGACATTTCAATCACAATGCTCAAGACGCTTTAAATGTACATTTGTGAAAGCTTCATGTGTAATCTACTACAGATCCACATGGTAGACCTATGAAAACTTTGAAATATGTACACACTTAACCTGTCCAACCTATCTTACTCTTGCAAATAACACGGCAGCTCATGTTTGGTTACTGAAATCAATTACTGCTGTTCTCTGCATATTTTTCCACAAGACTTCTCCACTGGACCTTCCAGATGTATTGAATTTTGACTCTTAGAAATCCCAGCTAGAATGGGCAAAATCAAGGTCTAGAAATTATTCTATAGACACTCAGAATAAAAAGTGATCAGCATGAATTTCACAATGCATTTTAGATACAAAATGTATTAAAGAGTATAAACTATAGCTTTATAGTTTATACCTATTAACTTTGATACATACATAAGAATGAAAGGCATAATTTCAGAATAGTATTCAGACTGAGCATCTGAAGGAAAAAAAGCCTAACTAGAACAACCTAGCCTTAGGGACAGAAAATATTTATCAAGGGATCAGTTTAAAACATTTACAAAACCTTACCTGAACACACACAAAACTTTGCTGCTGCCAAGTTATTTCCCCCCCAATGCACTGGCTTCTGAAGCAAGCTGAAACGTTTTTGCCACTCTGCAAGCAGAACTCATTAACCAGCAAATTAAACTCAATAATTAACTCACAATAATTGTAGAAAGAGGGTATATTACAAATAACGTTTTTGTTCCAAACAACTCAAATAGTTTAGTTACCAGTGATTAAAATGGATACTCGTGTCAATTTATGACCAAGTTTTCAAGGGGGAAAAAAGTTTGGGGGCTTTTTTCTGAGTTTATGAAATTCGTGGAGGAGGGGGGGGAGTTTGAACTGTGGGAGCTGTTCTTTTCTTTTTATTGCCTTCTATTCAATGTTAGGAAGAACAACAAAAAAACTTCCCAGTACTCATTCAACAATGCAGTCATCAAGCATGCTCAAAAGCTTAGTGTCAAAATCTCACTCTTAGGTTATCCTTCTCTCACTCTGTCTTATTACCCAGTAAATTTGGAAAAGAAAGAAAAGAAAAGAAATCTGCCAGCTATAGAATTGGTCCTTTGGTTCAAATTAAGTCCTGGTTTTATCAATGCTGGTTTCAACTTTGCTAAAGCTCGTCTACGTTAGATATTTTCCTATACTAAATTGAACTTACTCAGCTTAACTAAATAATTCAATATCCAGACTAGGATGGGCAACCTGTAGTTCTCTTCATGTTACTGAACTACAACTTACAGCAGCTCCAATCAGTAGAACAAATAGTAAAAGCATTCTGCAAGTTGTAGTTCAGAGCCTCAGAAAGGTCAAAGTTCTTCAACCCTGTACATTCTTGTAAGAAATATAGTGAAATAAAGTGCCCTTAAATTTTATAGAATGATAAACTTTTTTTAAAAAAAGGAATACTTTGGAACAGAATATTTTATTTGGCCAAGCGTAGTTAGACACAAAAGGAATTTGTCTCCAGTACAGAAGTCTTTACAGTAGCTTGGGTAAACCTCCGCTCCTTCAGTCTACGAATTCTATATCATCTAAGTTCCCAGAGAAAGACTTTTAATTGTGAAAAATAGTGATAAACATATGGAAAAAAGGTGTTTTCTGCCACCATTTCTCTACTTCACCAAAGATACAGATAGTCCTCAATTTACAACAGTTCATTTAGTGACCATTCAACGGCATTGAAATAAATAATTTATGATCATTTTTCATACTTACAACCATTGTAGCATTCCCATGGTCATGTGATCAAAATTCCAATGCTTGGCAAATGACTCATATTTATAATTTTTGCAGTGTCCCAGGGCCCTGTGGTCATCTTTTGCAACCTTGACCAGCAAAGTCAATGGGGAAGCCAGACTCACTTAACAACCATATTACTAACTTATGAACTGCAGAGATTCATTTAACCATGGTGTCAAGAAAAGTTGTAAAATGCGATAAAACTCACTTAACCAATGTTTCACTTAGCAGGAGAAATGCTGGGCTCAATTGTGGTCGTAAATCAAGGACTACCTGCAATTGTTTTTAGATGGAATGGAACAATATGCCACAGCCAACTCACTATGGGGCAACTCACTTAATGCCCTTTTATTTTACTTAATTAGTTTTATTTTTGTTTGTCCGCATTTTCATCAAAATTATTTTATCTCTTGGGGTCAAGGGAAACCATTTCTATGACTACCAGCTTTGGAATGCTTTGATGACTAATAAAAGGAATTAATCCTGCATTGAACTGTTCCATGGCGAGTCGGCCACAGCAAGTTGTCCTGCAGTGGATTGGGCTGTAGTGAGGTGGTCCTAGACCCATTTTTAGACAGGTGGTTTATTGGAAGGGAAGTGCAATGGGGTTGGGAAAAAATATGTTATGAGCAGTTCCCAATTCCTGCTTAGCTTTAATTCCCAATACAATTTGGCTTTCCAAATGTTGAATCTGTTTCTAGGACCTGCAGTGTATTCTAAATTCTCTCATTCTAATTCTGTCATAATTTCTATTCACCACAAGCAAATATTCCTGTTCATTTTTAGAGGCAAGATCATCAATAATATAGATGTTTTTTTCCTTCAAATTTATGCAAAATATGCACTGTAGGGGAAGCAAGAAAGGTGCATATGTCAACTTTTTTTCTGCATGGAAGAGAATATCTGAAAGTCCAGAGAGAAGACCAAACCAAATTGGAACTTCTTGTTGGTAAGGATTTCACTCCTAATGAAGGTTCTTTATGTCATTCAGAATGACATAAAGATATTTATGAACCTTCCTAAAAAGATATTTATGAACCTTCCTAAAATTCAAAAAAGTTTTTATCTCCTTACAAAATATTCATAAGTAGAGTTGAATTTTTTTTCAAAAAATTTCCTTTACTTCAACAAAAGTTCAATCAAAGCACCGTTTTCAGGGGGTTCAATGAAAAGGTGTAATTTGCTGCTTTAGTAGTCAAATGGTTCTACTGCTTTGCTTAAGTAGATGGTCTTTTAAGCATGGACAGATGCTGTTTTATAGCAAGGACCGAGGCATGTTTTGCCTCACCTATAAATTAAAACAGTCTAATTTTAATTAAACCATCTCACATAAAAGTATAAAATGTAATAGAATGTACTTTGGTTTTTTCTCTGCACCTAAAGATTTTTTTTCCAGAAACTTCATATTGGTGCTATCTATAATTGTTCCATGCACTTTCAGCACATAGTCATGCTGGACATATGACCACGGAAGTGTCTTTGGCTGGCTCTTTGGCTGTGAATCAGAGGTGAGCACTGCTCTTTAGAGTCAACACAACTGACAGCAGAAACCTTTTATCTTTTATAGATAATACAAATTGTTGAGAAATTTAAAAAAAGAGGTAGAAATGAATGATAAAACTGCATAAATGTACTACAGTAAATGAGAAAGAATAAAAGTGGTATCCCACACAATAATGGTAAACAGACCATCAATTCTAAGTCAGTAACTCAAAATTACTACAAAATTGCCTGTGATGTTATGAGAACAATTGTTATCAATTTAGCATGACACAGATACACAGTTATGTTTCAGTTATATTTAGGTACTCCAGACCTAAATACCATTATGAAAGTTATCAGTAGCTGAGTAAAATATTTAATTTATGACTGTGCCACAAGGCTACTTATCTGCCCTGCAAATAGGAATGCTACTCAATAAGGACTCAATTCAACACCCCAGATAGCTGACCTAGAATATGGTGACAATAGAAATACACTACAGAAACATTATTCTGGGGTGAAAATGAAGTACATTACACCTTAGCAACATTCACTCTGAGCATTTATTTTCAAGAGAAAACACCCAGTATAACTTAAATAGATGGCTAACAAATGTAAACTGTTCATGTGCCTGGGTTTTTTTTTTAAAGCATTTTCACTTATTTTAAGTACAGCGACCAGATTATTTTTGGAAGAATAAAGGACAAACCTGAAAAAGTGAAAAAAAATGTTTAATTGTTTATGTGTATAACTTTACTGCACAAGCGAAAGATTCAAGAGCAAAGAGGAAAATTCACAAAAATGCATATTGTAATAAAAATATCTAAAATCAAATAGTATGTAAATTTATTTCAACGTCATTTCAATTTCCTTACTTTTTCACAAGAATGTGAATGGCTGTGAATTAAGCATTACAAAAATTAAGGATAAAAGTAAAAGACAAAAGCGAATGTTTGAAGAAAAAAAATTAAAAGATAGATTTCTGAAATAAAAGTATCTTTATAATAATGGATGTATGATCATGATAATTGGTAAGCCGTTTCCTCCTGACAGGTTCCAACTCCGTTCACCTTTAGGAACTTGTTAAGACTTGGCTTTTTCTCAGGCGTTTGGGGCTCTTCTTTGGTTGTTTTGTTATCATGCAGTGTCACCATCTTCTATGATACACACACACACAGTACAACTATGGTTATTTTTCTGGTTTATTGTTTGTTTTCAGGTTGCACATTGCTCAGTCAAATTGTTTGAGATGGTGGGGGGGGTCAGACATCCTGGACAAGTAAGTCTTTATCTTGCTGCATCTATTAGATTGGAATATGGAAGTGTTATATCAAATATATTATTTTATAAGCAAACCAAATTATTTATAATATACTCTAGGTTCTTGAAGTAGCAAAGTTATTTCAGCTCTTTTGTACAGTGCAAATTTTTACTGAATTTTAAAAATATATCTGTCTTTTTCTCTATTTAAAAGAGAGACAGAGTGTGTCCAGCTTCACATCCATACCTTTTATGTTTATACCAGCTCATAACAAATATGAGCAGAAACATTTTTAGTACTACCTTTGGAGGAAATATGAATATTTGCTGCTCCAGTGAACAGCAGATACTTCTTTTTTTACTAGACGGAAGTTGAATGATGCAGCCAGCCAGAATATTAATATGCTATTGGTGACATCTTCTTGGAAAAGAATTCAGAATGGATGATTTCCTCTTTGGGAGTTACTTACCTAGTAATTTGAATATGTCAGAGTTGAACTGGTATTGTATCTTCTGCCATTCCAATATTAAAAGATTAAAGTTAAATATGAACTAGAATGTGGATTAGAAGAAAAAAAAGGATGATGGTTTGTGCTTTTAACAAGCTCTGCCCATGAATCACCAAGCTTTGAAGGTCGATATAAATAGTATTAATTAATCCTACAATAAATCTCACTGGGATCAGATCCCTGCTTCCATTTATACATGTTAACAGTGCTTTGGGTTTACCAATTAGTTTTCTTGTAAATGTTTCTCTTTATTCACCTAAGAATAAAATCCCATTATTGAAAGCAGGAAGTATTTTAAAGCAAGCAATTCTTTAAAACGACATGTTCTTGCAACTGCCTATATTCTGGGTACCTCTACATACAGGTCAAATATGTATTCAGACTGCTACTGTTGATGGCTCATGGATGCCCATGACAATTATTAGAATTGTTCCAAAATGTAATCAGCTCTGGATCTCTGTTTCACAGAATGATGGTGGTCACGGAATGAGGTATATAATATCCAATGTGATGTGATCATTAGACTATTATCTATTGATTTATCTTTTTTTTTGGCAAGAGTGATGAACCAATTAGAATAGCCTGCTTCCAGACAGAAATGGTTCCTTGGAGTTACTAGAGATACTGGGAGAATTTCCCTACTGATATGGGTGAAATCTATCTAAGATCTGGTCACACATTGTAACACAAACTTCACCTACCCTATTGAGATGATACTCCCAAGTGACATCTTCCATTTGGTGGTTGGAACTAAAGCAATGAAATAGTTGGAGTACAAATTAAGGATGACTACAGTAATGCTGAATCTGATGTAATATGAATGAAAGCTTAACATTAAGCCTACTTTTTAATAGCAAGTCTACATCCATTGCATTAACATGATCACATGCAACAGAACACTTTAGGAAGTGGATATTACATTCTGAGCCTGAATAAAGCTTTAGACCAGTGAAATATTTTCTATTCTATTAAGTTTCTGTTGAAGATTGAAAAATCTACTTTTGAATCAATAAGTCTATAACGATTTACGTCAGTGGTGGGATTCAAAAAAATTTCTTTTTCTACCCAGGGCTCCCTTGTTATTCTGATCTTCTTCTTCTTCTATGGTTCCCCAAGTTCAGGTTCCATTACTAGATATAGACTTGGAACAAGAAAAGGTATTCTCTGGCACCAACAAGTCAATATTTGCAGTATAATACACTTTAGTTGTCTCTGTCCTCTCAGCCTGTGCCATTGAGTCTATTACATGTTTTCACCTGTGGTTCCATTAAAACATCCTAGAGTAGCGGCTCCCAACCTTTTGGGTACCAGGGATTGGTTCCATGGAAAATAAATTTCCATGAACCGAGGGAGTATGGTTTTGTGTGCTGCTGGCACCCTGTGGATGGGGTTTTGTTGTTTATGCAATCTAGTTGCTGGCATGCTGCTGACTGGAGATTGGGGGGCCCTGCCTAGAGGGCCCCAAATGAGAACCATTGGCTTATTCAACAACTCTAATATAGTCAAGCTTCCTCTCTTAGCTGTATTGAACTTGATTGAAGCTTCTCTGATACTCAAAAAGCCTGGCTGGAGAGGAATCATGCACTAAGAAGCCACTACAAACAACTGATTTTATATGATTGGATAATCTTTTTATATCCAGTTCAGTTAAATCCTTTTCCTTCCATTTCTATGCTACACAAAGCCGCTTTCTGTTTGTTTCTCAGCTTCAGCCCCTGCAAATACTCTAATTCCCAGCATTCCCCTCCCTTCCCAAGCACCAATTTAAACTATGCAGCAAAACTATTTCCATCACAATTTTTTGATCATCGTGCCAATTTTCTTAACTGACAAATATTTAGAATGAATACATTGGAGACTAATTTACATATATGACTCAATACAGAGAAAAGTCAGTTTTTCTATTAAAAAAAAGTAATGGCAAGAAGTGCACATAGTAGAAAAAACATATAGCAATTTTATATACTAGATGCGTGCATATGTATGAATATTTATGGGAAAGAACGTTGGTCTTACCTGAACGTTTTTTTCGGTTGAGTGGAGGGAGGGGTCACAGAAGAGTTATCACAGCCTGATTGGTCCATTTGACTGAGAGAAAACTTCTTAACCTTCGGCTTCTCCCGTTGGTTCCCAGTTTCCGCGATGTTGTTGCATGCATCTGTAACAACAAACAAAGACAAGGGAAAACCCCACCGGGGCCACCCGATCCTACACCTCCCGGACCCCATCTATCTAACTAGGGCGGGAATGTGACCCCTCCCTCCACTCAACCGAAAAAAACGTTCAGGTAAGACCAACGTTCTTTTTCCAGTAGAGTGGAGGGAGGGGTCACAGAAGGGACATACCCAAGCTACGTCCCCGGGAGGGCAGACTGGGTCCCAGGTGAAGGATCGGCCACCACACTCTGGAGGACCCGCCGCCCAAAAGATGCCTCAGCAGAGGCATAAGCATCCAAACGGTAGTGCCTAATGAAAGGCGTAGGAGAGGCCCAAGTGGCTGCCCTGCAAATATCCTCGAAGGGCGCTCTGGTAGCCCAGGCCGCAGTGGTAGCGGCACTGCGGGTGGAGTGGGCAGTGATGCCTGACGGGGGAGTTTTCCCGGAAGCACCGTAGGCCTCAACTATGGCCAACCTAATCCATCTCCCGATAGTGGAAGAGGACACCTTACGTCCCAACGAGCCCGGCTGAAAAGAGACGAACAACGCCTCGGTCCTCCTAACGCCCTCCGTCCGTTTCAGGTATATGCGGATGGCGCGGCGGACATCCAGCCTGTGCCACACGAACTCCTGCTCCCTTGAAGGATTGGGACAAAAATTAGGAAGCACAACCTCTTGGGCCCTGTGAAACTGAGAATTCACCTTCGGAATAAACGAAGGATCCAAATGCAGGACAACCCTGTCTTGGTGGATTATACACAGATCACTGCGAGAAGAAAGAGCCCCCAATTCTGAAATGCGCTTGGCCAATGTAATGGCCACTAAAAACACCACCTTAAGGGTGAGAAGGCGCATGTGCACCGTCCTAAGTGGTTCGAACGGGGAGCCTGTCAGAGCCTTGAGGACCAGAGTAAGGTCCCAGGTCGGGAATCTATGAACCGGAGGCGGACGGATGTTAGCCGCCCCTTTAAGAAAACACTTAATCAAGGGAGAACGAGAAAGGGTGGGGAAACCCTCCCCCCCCAGAATGGTGGCCAAAGCCGCCACCTGTCGCCAGAGCGTATTATGCGACAAACCGTCCTCTAACCCCTTCTGAAGGAACTCCAATACGTCCGGGACGGTAGCCCTAGAGGGATCCAACCCCAATGAAATACACCACTTTGCAAACGCCTTCCAAGTGGCATTGTAAATCCTAACCGTGGACGGTCTCCTAGACACCTCTAAGGTGGCTATAACTCCCGACGATAGTCTCCTCCCCCTCAGGATCCCCCGTTCAAGAGCCAGGCGGTCAGATGAAGCCACTGAGGCCCTGGGTGATGCAAAGACCCCTGACTCAGAACGACCTCCCCTGGAGGAATTCTCCAGGGGTCTGCTACCGACAGCTGGACCAGGTCCGCGAACCAGGGTCTCCTCGGCCAGTACGGGGCTAACAGGATAACGAGAGCCCTCTCTGTGACTACCTTCCTTATCGTACGGGGAACGAGGGGAAGGGGAGGAAAGGCATAAAGAAGGCCCGGGGGCCACCGGCTCCTGAGAGCATCCGCTCCTTCCGCTGACGGAGACTGGAAGCGGGTGAAGAACCGCGGCAGCTGGGCGTTGTCGGGGGAGGCGAACAGGTCCACCAGGGGCGTGCCGAATCTGCTGCATATCTTCAGAAACAACTCCGGGCCCAGTTGCCACTCGCCATCATCCAGGGTTGTGCGACTCAGCCAATCCGCCTGAAGATTGGACACCCCCGAGATGTGTTCTGCTACTATCGATGCTAAGTGTCTCTCTGCCCACAAGCCCAACGCCTGCGCCTCTCGCCAAAGGGAACGGGAGTGGGTGCCCCCCTGGCGATTGACATGGGCCTTTGTTGCCACATTGTCCGTGAGCAGGAGGACATGACGCCCCCGTAGGTGATGACGAAAAGTCCGGAGGGCAAGTCTCGCGGCTTTCAGCTCCAGCCAATTGATGTTGTGGCGGAGATCCGAGGCAGACCAACGTCCCTGGGTCATGTCGGAGTCCATCACGGCCCTCCAGCCGAATAGGCTCGCATCTGTCGTCACGGTGACTCTCTCGGGCTCCCAAAAGGAAGCTCCCTGTTGCAGCGCTGGGGACAACCACCACTGATGAGAGAGCCTCACCTCCGCCGGTAGAGGAACTGGACGCAAGGAGTTGCTCATCATCCTTCTCTGGACTGGAATCAAGGCCCACTGAAGAGGTCGCAGGTGGAGTCGGGCCCAGGGCACTATCCCTATACAAGAGATCATCTTCCCCAGGAGTTGGGACAAGGTCAGGATGGAAACAGACCTTCTTTTTCTGATGGAGGAGACCAGTTGACGTAGGCTGGTCAAGCGGTCTGGAGATAGGCGAACCCTCCCTGACTCGGAGTTTATCACTGTCCCTAAGTGGAGGATCTGTTTGGACGGGGACAGGTGGCTCTTGGGAAAGTTCACGGAAAACCCCAACTCCTGAAGCCAACGGATCGTCAGCCGAAGATCCGACGTGGCTCTGGGGAGGGACTCCGCCTGGACAAGGATGTCGTCCAAGTAGCACTGAAGTCTCACCGGGATGGAACGTAGGTAAGCCGCCAGTGCTGCCAGGACCTTGGTGAACGTCCGCGGAGCTGAGGCCAGACCAAACGGGAGGGCCCGGTACTGGTAATGCCTGCCCTGGTGAGAAAACCTGAGATAGCGCCGGTGAGACTGGAGAATGGGGATGTGGAGATAGGCCTCTGTCAAGTCTACTGAGGCCATGTAATCCCCCTTCCGAATGCCCTGCAGGATTGATTTTAGGGACGCCATCTTGAACCGCCTGTAGACTAGGTAGCGGTTGAGATGCTTCAGGTTGAGGATTGCCCTCCAACCCCCCCGAGGATTTTGGGACTACGAATAGATGTGAGTAGTAACCCTGACCCCTCTCCGGCTCCGGAACTACCTCCACCGCCCTGATGTCTAGGAGATGGGCGACAGCGAGGTCCATGAGACGACGGCGTCCCAGATCTTGAGCCGGGGGGAAGACCTTGAAAAAACTCGGGGGTTTGGAGAGGAACTCCAACCTTAGGCCGTGGCGAACGGTCGCCCTGACCCAACCGTCTGATGTGATCTGATCCCACTTGTCCGCATACAGTGCCAGGCGGCCTCCGATGGGATGACTCGGGTTCGAGTCATTTCCCCCTGCGGAAGGGACGGCCGCCCCCCCCTCGAAAGGGCCGCTTGGACTGTGGCTGATGCCTAGAACGATCCTGAAAGTTCTGCCTATTGAACTGCCTGTCCTGCCTGTACGGTTGGTAACGCTGATCCTGATCCCTGTCATAGGATTTGAACTGGGTCCTGCGATAGGGGTGACTACGGGACTCCGCCTTCTTGGTGGAAGTAGGCATAACCTTCTTCTTATCTTTATTCTCTACTAAGATCGGCTCTAAGGAAGCCCCGAATAGATTAGTACCTGTAAAGGGGGCAGCTACCAAGTCCCACTTGGCCTTATAGTCCATCTGCCAATTCCTGAGCCATAGGAGTCGACGGGAGGCCACAGAGGTGGCCAAGGCACTAGAACCAAATCTAACAGCGTCTAGTGTCGCATCAGCCGAATACTGACACGCTGCCATAATTTTAGCTAAATCCTGGTGCACCCACTCATCTTGGATCGGAATACGATCCTGAAGCTGGCGGAGCCAGATAACCGTTGTACGGTTGAAGTACGAGGCGGCAGCCGCCGCCCGCACCGCCCATGCTGAGGCCTTGTAATTTTTACGTAAAGTGAGCTCCGCCCTCTTGTCCTCTGGCTTAAGCTTGTCTGCCGCGTCCCCCGAGACTACCGGGGAAGAGGAGACTAGAGCTGCTATGGGCTGATCTATCACCGGAAGCTGAATAGCCTGCACAAAGGACTTTTCCATGTTGTAGGCGTGACGGTCGTTGCTGCCTGGAGGAGAAAAATTAGAGGGACGGACCCACTGGCTGGTAGCCACCTCCAAAAAAAGGGGAGGAGCAGGAATCTCCTCCTTATTGGTGGCCGTTGCTGAGAACATGACCATGTCTGGATCCGTGGGCGGTGGGACTGTGGGGTCCCCCGTGCCCACTTTGGTGGTCCTCCTAGCCTTCTTAAGCAATGGTTTGAACATGGCCTGGAGGAAAAGGTTGGAAGAACGAGGCGGCTCAGGAGCCGCATCCTCCTCCTCCTCAGAAAACCCCCAATCATCCCTCCGTGCCTCCCCCCTAGAGGAGACCTCACTCATGAGAGAGGGGGAAGAAGCCCTAGATCTGGATCTACTAAAAGGAGTAACCTTAGCGTGATGGTAAGGCCTGTCTCTTTGGGCTATGCCCCTAGAAATGGCTGCAGAAATTAGCCTTTTGAGATTCTCAGGGAGGTGTTCTAGATCCTCCTGATTGCCCTCCGAATCATAGCCTGATGCCACATGGGCTCTGCTGGATCTCCTGCCCCTAACGGGACCTGCAGAGGTACCTTCCAACGGGTCCTCCCTATCTGCCTCTCTAGTCCCCAGGGAAACCGAAGGAGAGCGAGGGCCCCCCCACTCCTGACTCCTATCAGATCTGCATGATGAAGCAGAGGAAGAGGAAGGGCTAAACCCCCTGGCCACAGATGGGGAAGGGCAGGAAGCCACAGGGCGTGGAGATCTGGATCTAGGCCTGGGATCCCGGGCCTGTCTTTTCTCAGCTCTTTCGATGACCTTCTCAATAGCCCTGGAGCGCCTGAGCTCATCCCTTTGCAGAGCTCTGGAAGGTCTGTCCTCTGCCGAAGGCCTAGAAGCCCGAGGCCTAACAGGGGGAGTGGGTTCAGCCCTATCATCGCCTGCCTGAGATGGCGCGGCCTGCTGGGTCTACTACTGACTAACTAGAAAACCATAAAACACTCTTACTAGGAACCAAACCTGAGTCTTGGACCGACTGAGAGGAAACTGGGAACCAACGGGAGAAGCCGAAGGTTAAGAAGTTTTCTCTCAGTCAAATGGACCAATCAGGCTGTGATAACCCTTCTGTGACCCCTCCCTCCACTCTACTGGAAAACTTTTTCTTCTCAGTTCATAAATAGCAGACTAACCAAGTTTATTTATGGAAAGAAAAATCAGCAAAATCAAAACTGACAGTCTCACCTACAGATAATAAGTTAAGGTTAATTAAGAGGTAACAATACATTTGCAAAGTCTTTAAAGACCTGATACGAAGAAAAAGATATCTCTCCAGGAATAATATATTTTAAAAGTCCTTTCCAAAATAAAGTTTAATACAACAAATGTAATTGTTATGTCCTAGCCTCGGAGTCGTGGCTTCGTCTCCGAGGCTCGCCATTGGTTGAGACGCGCATGTGTGCCAGAGCGGGAGAGTCTCTGTTCTCTGATTGGTTAACCGCAGGACTGCCTGCATATAAATTGCTGTCAAGCAGGAACTGTTCTTTATCTTGGGTTCTGAGTTGCTGTTGTGTTAGGTGTTTAATAAAGCCGTGTTAGTCGGGCCTTGCCTCACCTCAGTCATTGCCACCCATCAAATTTAATAGTAATCATAAATTATTAGTGCCTATTTCAGAAGCTATTCCTACAGATTAAGCAGAACTTGACAAGACATTATGGATCTTGTTTGGATCAGGAAACATAGGCATAAATTTAAACGTTGTCTTTCTGCATTACACTTGGTCTTATCTCTTAACCCCACCCAAACACAAATCAGTCTAGTCCAATTTTGGATCAGTCAATTATATTAAAATAAACATTTAAATATACTGGCTCAATTGTTCAATATGTTCTATTTCACAGTTCTGTAAAGGAGCATCATTTTTTTGCAAACCAAAAATCTGAACTCCCACCATTTGTCCACAATACAATGTGGCTGGTCACACATATAACAACTATCGAATTGTTCCAGTAAACCTGTTTCAGAAACGTCAGCACTACTAAAGAGAAAGCATGATAACAGTATACTAGTATTTGAGGGGTTGCCACATAGAAAAGGGGGTCAATTTATTTTTCAAAGCACCAGAAAGCAAGACAAGAAACAATGGATGGATATTAATCCAGGAGAGAAGCAACCTGGAACTAAGGAGAAACTTCCTAACAGTGTGAACCATTAACCAGTGGAACAGCTTCCTTTCAGAGGTTGTGGGTGCTTCATCACTGGAAGTTTTTAAGAAGCTATTGGACATCAACTTGTCTCAAATGGTATAGGTATGATGGCTAACCTTTTTGTCGTTGTATGCCGAAAACATGCCTGCGACAGTGCACCCGTGTTCCTGCACCTATAATACAATACGCATGTGGCCCGCTTCCTGCACATGTGCGTGTGACCTCCCACATGTGCCCGTTCCCCCGTGCATGTGCCCGTGACCCCCCATCGCTCCCCTGCTTCCACGCACATGCACCCCACTTGCCCTTGCCCATTTTTTGCTTCCAGGTTAGTGCAGGCAGCTTTCTAGGCCCAACATCGGGCGCGGAGCACTGCGCAAGCCTCTAAAATGCAATGCAAGTGCCCCCTTGTGCAAGTGCCCTGCCGCCCGCATGCCCCCCTCCCATGCACAACAGAGACCCAAAGACCAGCTGGCTGGCGGGAGGCATGCACGTTTGCACGGTGGAGCAGGGCTGGGGAGATGGCTGACGTGCCTGCAGAGAAGGGTCTGTGTGCCATAGGTTCACCATCACGGGTATAGGGTTTCCTGCTTGAGCAGGTTGTTGGACTAGAAGACCTCCAAGGTCCTTTCCAGTTCTATTCTGCTTGCTTGCTTGCTTAAAGTTAGTATGATAAACTTTCACAAGTTCTTTCTTGTTTCTTATCAAAACACAAATAAATACTGTAGAGAAATCTGTTCAGTAAGCCTTGCACAGGCGCTATCAATAAGACTGATGAATTATGTTGCTGCATTTAAACTATATTATGTAATTCAGTAGCTTTACTTTTAAAAATTTTGCTGTCTGTTACTGAAAGCTGCAGCCTACTATTGACCCAGCCTACTTATTCAGTCACTTTTCATGCACGGACAAGCTTTTTGGTGCTCTTAAGGTGTGTTCGCTTTGTACTGGCTGAACTTTCAAAGAGCCCGAGGATCACAAGAGAACTTATCTAAGACATTCCAATGGGGTTAGATTATAACAGTAAGAATCATGGATCACACAAATCCTATTTTATGTAGGAATGCCGTAGTAAGATATATTTTCTTTAAAACAATTATCAACCCATCAGACCAAACATTTACTCATTATTTACTAGAAAAGGAGGAACTCCAAACATAATCTACAAGAGAGAATAATATGGCACATTCTTCCAGAAAAGAAAGGAATGACTGAGAAAAAGGAAATGTATTTAATATACTTGATATTTAATTTAGGAAGTGTAATTTAGGAATTTACAAATAAGAATTATATGACCTATTCTTCTTGAAAAATAAGGAATGACTCAACAAAAGGCAATTTAGTCAAAATATTGCTTTACTTTTTTTATAAAAAAAAACCCTGTCTGAAATTTTATTACAATGAAACATTTTGTTTTCAAAGTATTGCAATTCTGCTGTGAGCTTACACAAAGCATATTCATCACCAAGGTCTAGCCATTTCTCACTAACGTAAGACCTGAGATTTCGGAACCAATAAACATCATTATTACTTATTTCACTATGCATTTCAGAATTGTGATTGTTTTATTATTATATATTAATTGTATTGACTTGCTCAAATATTTTTTTCTCATTTTAATATACAGCTGCTCTTCAATTTATTTATTTATTTATTTATTTCTTGGATTTCTAGACCGCCCCCTCTCCCAAAAAGGGACTTACAGTCATAAGTTGTGATAGTTGTTTAGCAGATCACCACATGACCTAAATGTTTTTACCATTTTACGAATGGCCAAATATAAATATTCAAAAGGAATAAAACAGTTATCACAGGGTTTGTGTGTCCACATCCCATCAGCCAACTCATTCGCCAAGTGTGTCTTCTGACCAAGGCTTCCTTATCTCCCTTGAAATGCTGCCAGAGACCTAACTGCCAATTAGTTTTTCAAGGCCAAACTTAGCACAGAGTCAAACAGAATTTCTCAAAACTTGAACAGACCAGATGAACTAATTGCTCACATCCCATTCGTTCCCCTTTATGTCTTATGGGAGGAGCCAAACATTTCCAAGCCTTACTCCCAAGTCGACCCTGTTTTCGTAATTGTTCTTGCCTTCTGGCAGCTCTGGGCATGTGCACACTGGGAACAGGTTCCCGCTGTTCTTCTGCCTCTCCGATGTCAGACCCAGGAGGCAGCACGTAACTACCAGATGGCCTTGCCCCCTCTCTGCCTCCAATGCAGAGTTCTCATCTGAGCCTTCCACAGACTCCAGGACTGGACCATGTTCCTCCCCAACCTCCTCATTATCTGACTCTGCTGCCAGCTCCGCAGGCCGCCGGCGGACCTGCCTCTCTAGGTCAAAAGAGTACCAACTATATATCAGAGAGCAATGAATCCCACAAAGTACAAAAATATTTTTATACATAAATCAGAACATTAGGGGCTTAGCATATTCAGGAAATCTAGAAAGCGGATGACGCATTTTGACAATAAACAATAAAACAAGCGAAGAAGGAATAAATAGTGAAATATGGGAACAATGATACTGACTGATTGACTGCTGCAATATGCTTTGCACCTCATAGCAACATCCATCACTGACACAGCACTATGAAAAGTTTACCTCTGAGCATAGATCAGAAAAATTTGGTCCTTATAATCAAAAAAAAGAAACAAAGCAACATTATGAATGGCTCAGCAACTTGGCTTGCTTTTGAGAGTTTAAGAAAAGATAAAATGTAAATGCCTCCAATTTTTTTTCAATAACCAGACTACTTATTAATTTCTATTTGTAGACTGTATTTGCTAAATTTAAATATTCAGTATATTACTTAAATGGCAAGAGCAGGCACTAAAGTAAACTATAGTTCAACCTGTTTATTACGCATTAGAGGGGATCAACATTTTATGCAATGAGTCTGACAGTAGTGCACCACTTAATACTTAAGAAATATTAAGAAAATGAATGACAATGTGTTCAGGATGACAGGGATTAAAAAGAAAGTCATAAGTCTTCCATATAAATTGGTATATAAAACACTGAGACAAAATTACTATAATATCATGTATTCATATGATAAAACATTTAATACAAATCATGCAGGCAAGCACATGATCCTTTATACACAGAACAATTTTAGTCAGATGTTGCAGAATTTTATTTTGGCTGAAGTTATTGTATGAAAGCAAACAATAGTATTATTATTATTAAACTAGTTTAATGTTCACTTCCCTTCAGCAACTCTGGGAGAAATGTGATCCCTACACTTTTCATTACAAAGGAAGAAAATAAGTAGCAGGATAAATCCTCCATTTCCCATTTCTGCAAATAGTAAGAAGTATCATGATCTCTTCCATCTAGGAACTAATTGAAACCAGAGAGGGGTGAGAGTTTTCTCTAAGTGTACTTTTTCAGATTGATTAAATAACATTAAAGGCCATAGCTAAACATGCTGTATGTGAGGCAGGATATGCAATTGCTCAAGAAACACCATTGCCTGACCCCCTTTCACACACATTTATTTTAAGGGAAGCACTTCCTAGATTACTGCAAACAGGAAAAACATATATATGTGTGAATCATCTGTACTATCTTATGACAGCATGTATTTGATTTTAGCTTTGCATGGGTGCTTTTGTTTTAGCCAGCACATTTGGAGTAATCTTTTCTGTAGCAGAGTCATTGCTTTACACCAATAATTTAAAAGATGTAAGTGAATTTCATAGTTTCCTTGAGAGAACTGCAGTTTCAGCTATTTAAAAGACGATTCCCCCCAAAAGGCTGAAGGCATACGTTTAGACACAGTTTTGGTCTCAAATTTTGAATTAAAAATAATCATGATCAGATGTTCTTTTGTGTTCTTAGAACTCCGAACTACAATTTTTAAGGACTGCAAAGCCCTCCTAGATAGGGGAAGGAATGTACTTTGCATTCTAAGTTGACAAATTCTTACATTTTTATATATAATTCAGAATAAAAGTATATGACAAACTGTTGCATTTTTACTCTTTTGTAACGTAGTTTGAAATTCAAATAATGTACAAAAAATGGCACATTATAAGCAGTAAATACTAAAATGTAGACCTTGGACAAATACAAAAACTTGTAAACTGATGAGAAAAATGGAAATAAGGAAATTTTGACAAAGAAAATTGAGCAAATCTAAGCCTGACATGCAACCCTATGTAACTGCTAAAATCTCTGGAATTTGCACAGGTTTCTGATTGATCTGTATATGTTTGGTTTTTTAAACTATAGAAATGCTTTGGACCAGTAGATGAGCAAAGCATCTATCTACTATTAACACCGCGCCTCAGAGCAGCATAGAAGTGCTGCTGTGAAACATTGTTCTCGGTTATTTTTAAAGAGCGTAGAAATATGATTTAACAAACACAGCATAATCTTTACATTTATGAAAAGCTATTTGAAATATGTGATACTTTGGGTCAGTAATGGTGAACCTTTTAGACACCAAGTGCCCAAACTGTGCACAGGTGCATGCCCAAACTGAAAGGTGCGTGTGTGGTCATGTGTGCACACATGTGGGACATGCAGCATGCGCAGCAGAGACCTGAAGATCAGGAGAACATTAGCGGGAGGCAGGGCATCCCAACACCAACAGAGTGGCAAGCAAAACAGAAGCTCATGAACGAAACACCATGTAGTGCTTAGCTGGGACGCGATAGAGAGCTGAACACAGGGCTCTGTGTGCCACCTCTGGCATGTGTGCCATAGGTTCGCCATCACGGCTTTAGGTGAAGCATAATTAACATAATTAATATTATAAAAATAACCCTAGGATGCCAGTTGTCCATGGATAGACATCTGTAGAGGGGGACGGACGAGTAATACATCACTCATTTGAAACAATATGGGCATCGTCCTAGTCTTGATATTTTTACTTCTAAGTAAAACCATACAAAAATGAAATGGATGGGCATGATCATTTGTCATTTGCTATACATTTATATTTATAATGACATAGATATGATTATATGATATCTAAATTCATGCTCAAAAAACACATTACATATTAATTAGGAGAAAGAACGTTGGTCTTATCTGAACGTGTCTTTTCATTGTGGTAGGGGGAGTCGTCACGTGTGGGTATTCTCACAGCCTGATTGGTCCAAAGACAGAGAGCAAACGCTTAAATACTCCTGTCCTTCCTTTCCTTCCCAGTTCCTCGAAGGCGAACAGCAGAACTGCAACGACAAAACACACACAACACAAACTCCCCCCCCAGGAGGACCCCGGGCTCCCCTTGGCCCCAACATCAATAAGGGCGGGTCGTGACGACTCCCCCTACCACAATGAAAAGACACGTTCAGGTAAGACCAACGTTCTTTTTCCATTGTGGGAGGGGGAGTCGTCACGTGTGGGACATACCAAAGCCCAGTCCCAAGGGGGGGATACTCAATCCAAAAACTATGGCCCAAGGGGAGTATCTGCTACCACCCTTTGTAACACCCTTCTCCCAAAGGCCGCATCCGCCGAAGCGAACAAACCCAGACGATAATGTCCGATAAATGGCGTCGGGGACGGCCAAGTGGCGGCCCGACAGATGACCTCAAGGGGGGCCCTAGTGGCCCACACCACCGTAGTCGCGGCACTTCTAGTGGGGTGGGCCGTTATCCCTGAAGGAACGGAACGCCCTGCTGCCGCATACGCCTCTTGGATGGCTTGACTCAGCCAATGGCCAATAGTGGCTGAAGACACCCTAGCGCCCAAGGTCCTAGGTTGAAAGGACACCAATAAGGCCTCCGACCTGCGGAAATCAGCCGTCCGCCGGAGGAAAATGCGCAAGGCTCGACGAACATCAAGAACGGTGCCCGAGCCGTTCCCTATCTGAAAAGGGACCCGGACAAAGTCCGGGAGAACAACCTCCTGGGCCCTGTGAAACGGAGTGCTTACCATCGGAAGAAAGGTAGGGTCAAGCCGAAGCACAACCCTATCCGGATGAAAAAGTCAGAGAACATCTTTGGATGATAAGGCGCCCAACTCCGAGACACGCCCGGTGGAAGTAATCGCCACAAGAAAAACTACCTTAAGGGACAAGAACCTGAGATGAACCGACCTAAGCGGCTCGAACGGGCCCCCGTTAGGCTCTGAGGACCAGGGGCAGGTCCCACGTGGGGAACCTGTGGACAGGGGGAGGCCGGAGATTAGCCGCCCCCTTGAGAAACCTCTTGACCAGGGGAAAATGAGCTAGCGAAGGGGAGCCCACTCCCCCGAGAACTGACGATAGAGCGGCCACCTGACGCCGCAAGGTGTTGTGAGAGACCGTTCTCTAAGCCCCTTGCAAGAAATCGAAGACCTTAGGAATGGAGGCCCTAGTCGGAGAGATCTGATGGTGGGAGTATCACCTCACGAACGCGTCCCAAGTTGATTCGAAGATACGACGTGTGGACGGACGCCTGGAGGCCTCGATAGTGCGGATGACCCCCGAGGACTGTCGAGTCGACCTCAGCAACCCCGTTCAACAACCATGCGAACAGGTGGCGCCACTGGACCCCGGGGACCAGGACCCCTCGGCGCCAGATCACCACCTCCCGTGGAATCCTCCACGGAGGGGCCACCGGTAAATGGGTGAGATCTGCAACCAAGGTCGCCTGGCCAAAGAGGATCACCCCTACGACCAGAGCCCTCCCCGTCATCACCTTCCTGATAACCCCCAGGAGTAACGGAGTTAGGGGAAAGGGGTAATGAGGCCCGCCGGCCCCCCCATGGGAGCGTCCGGTCCCTCCGCTCCCCGGTACTGACAAACGAGTGAAGCACCGGGACAGATGCGTGTACGTCGGAGACGCGAAGAGATCCACCAGAAGCACCTCAAACCGCCGGCCAATCCCCCGGAGAGGTCCGGAGGATCTGCCACTCGCCGTCGACCAGAGCGGCTCGACTCAGCCACTCCGCCTGACGGTTGGAGAGGTCAGAGATGTGCTCCGCGACCAAGGTCAATAGGAGCCTCTCACCCCCAGGTGCCCGGCCGCAGAGCCTCCCGCCAGAGCGCCCGAGACCGTGTCCCCCCCCGATGATTGATGTGAGCCTGGGCGGACACATAGACCGTCAGAGGAACACGCGCCGGCCCTTCACCGAGGACTGGGAGTGTGGGAGGCCGAGAACGGCCGCCTTCAGCTCTAGTCAATATATATTGAGCTGGAGGACTGCCTGGGTCCACCTGTCCTGAACCAGGAGGGAACAGGCACGCGGTAGTGGCGACTGACACTCCTTCCTGTTCTCCGACAACAGCCCCACCGGATGGCCCGTGACGACCTCCACTGCAGGGGCGTCTGTATCCCCGCCGGGGGGCGGAACGTACGGAAGAGTCGCCCATCCGGTCCCCCGGAACGGAATGAGCTCCCACCGCAAGGGGTGGAGGTGGAGCCCGGACCCCCGGTACCCTTCCTAAGAATGACACCGTCCGGCCCGGTAACTGTAAAAAAACGTGAGCACAGAGAAGGCCCGACATACGCGGACCCTTTCCGCTAACTGGCGCCACCCGACCTGACTGACCTGAGGAAGGCGCACCACCCCCTCCTCCGAATCTAACGGCGACTCCAGAGGAAGGATGCGAGCGGAGGAGGGCAGAGGGCTCTTGGGAAAGTTTGCTGAGAACCCTAGGATGAAGAATCCGTACTGTGAGCCGAAGGCCTGAAATCGCCTGCGGAAGAGACCCGCCTGGGCTCAGGCCTCGTCCAGTTAACATGAAGCCTCACTGGGATGGCCCGAAGAGGGTCGCCCGCGTCACCAGCACCTTCGTGAAGGTGCGGGGGCCCGAGGCCAGGCCCAAAGGGAAAAGTCCTGTACAGATGATGTAGGTTCCCGTGCGAGAACCGTAAGAGCCTGCGGAGACGGGAGGTCGGTAGGCGAAGATAGGCCTCCGTGAGGTCTACTGATGCCAGGAAGCCCCTCCCCTGATGCCCTGAAGGATAGACCAGAGTGAAGACATCTTGAAAACGTTAGTACACCAAGAAAACGGTTCAGACATTTGAGATACAGAAGAGCTCGCCTACTCTCCAAACTTCTCGGAACCACAAACCCGGGCGGAGCAGCGCCCCAGTCCCCTGTACGACCGGGGAACCAACACCCCTGACCAAATGTCCAGGAGAGGATTGACTGTCTGAACCCCCAGGCGGCGGCACTCCAGGCTCCGCGACGGAGGGAACGACCTGAACGGATCGGGAATGTGGAGAGACTCTAACCTGAGGCCCTGGCGCACCGAGGGCTCTACCCAAGAGTCGGCCGTGAACCGCCCCAGCGATCCGCATAGCAATCTAGGCGGCCGCCTACGGGACGACCCGGGATTGAGTCACCACCTCTGCGGTACGGGCGCCCGCCGCCCCACAAAGAGGCCGCCCGGCCTGATTTTGGAACCTACCCCGGTCCTGATAGGGCTGCCGCGAAACTGCCTGTCAGACCAAGAAGAAGGGAGCGTTGTTGATGACCAACTTAGAATCTCGTTTCGACAAGAATTGGATCAGAACCGCCCCAAAGGTTGGAGCCCCTGAAAGGGACAGCCGCCAGATTATATTACGGAGCCCCAAACGGCAGCGGGAAGAAGCCGAGGTGGTCGAGGCGCTGGACGCGAACTTCACTGAGACCAAAGTTGCGTCCGCTAAGATGCGGTGGCAGCAAAAAATTTCAAAGGCCCCGATGTTACCGTTCGTTCAGGATCGGAACGCGATCCAGGAGCTGGGGAAGTCAAACGACTTGAGCTCGGTCGAACATGAAGCCTCGGCCGCCGAATTAGAGTTCCAAGCCGTGGCATTAAACCTCCCGCAGATAAGTCCCGCCCTCACAACTCCGGGCTTCCACTCATCCGCTGCGTCCCCAGACCCCACTGGGGAGGAAGACCAGGGAGACCACCGGACCGTCAATGGAGGGCAGACGAATGGCCTTTGAAAGGCCTGTTCACCCTTATAGAGTTGGTTATCATTATCCCCAGGGATAGAAATAATCGCAGTGGCGAAAACAACTGATGGGGCAGTACCTCCATGAGAAAGGAGGGTCTGGACTCTTCCCTGTTGTGGCTGAGTTCGCCACAGCCAAATCAGGGTCCCTGGGTGATGGGACTGTAGGGTCACCCGTGCGCACAAGGAGGTCTTTCTAGCCTCGCTCAGAATGACCTAGAGCATGGCCGGAGGAAAGAAAACCCCATGGGTGGAGGACTCTCGGCCCTGGAACTCATGACATGCTCAGAGAACCCCACCTCCTGGAGAGACCCCTCCCCCATGGCCGAGGTCTCGCTTACCATAAACGGGCCCAATGCTCTACACCGAGATATAGCGTGGAGTGAGCCCCTATCCCCCTGGGTGACGCCCTAACAATGGCAGACAACCGAGGCTCCAAGCCTCTGGGGGGGTGATCTAAACCTCCCCCCCCTCTACAGGCCCAGGTTAGGCCTAGGGGAGCCAACCTGCGTGAAAAACCACTCCAACCCTGGAGAGAGACAGAGGGGGAAGAAGAACTGGATCACCCCCGCCTGTAGGGGTAGAAGGGGCCCTGGAGGTCACCTAGTCCAACCCCCTGCTCACCCAGGAGTCCTGTACTAGGGATTTGAACCGCCCAACATCGACCTTCCTGATCAACAAGCTCAGTGCCTTAGCCACTGAGCCACCTCAAACAGGCCAAATACTTGTGGAACCTGGGCGGCAGACAGGAGGAAAAAAGGGCTGGAGCCTCTAGGAGGGGAAAGTTTCGATCGGGTAGACGAGGCCTGCTGGCAGAGCCCCTCCCCGCAGATCTGACCTGCCATCCAGTCCCAGAAAAGGCCCTCTCCCAAGCTCTGTGGCTCCTAGTCTCCACCCGGTGGAGGCCCTGGAAGATCGCTGGGCCCGCCCCTGGATTAACCGAGGGAACCCCGGCCCCCCCTCACTTGTTCCCCTTCGCGCCGGGCCTGGGGCTCGGCCCTGGGGAATAGACGCGTTCAGCTCAACGCCCACACTCACGTGTCCTGGAGCTTTGGCGATTGTAGAGAGAAGGCCGCTGTAGGCCCTACCAGAGCCTGGACCCATGCTGCTAAGCCGCCGGCCTCCAACCAGGCCCCCAGTAGGCCTCCAAACGTGGCGGGATCATCGCGCACATGGCGCGATCCAACATGGCCGCCGGGACTCCAGCGTGGCAAAATTCGTCAAAAAAAACCCGCGCGGCCCGGCTCTCCCGGCCTCCAGTAGCAGCGGCGACGGCTAGGCGGCTCTCCGGGGACCCACGGCAGGCCCGCGCACACTCCCCCTTCGCTCGCCCTTCTCACACACCAAAGATCGCACCCGGGCAAAAAACCGCCGCTTCCAGCGATCGGCGGCTTCTCTCGCTGCCCAAAAGCCTCGTGGAGCCGAAATTTTCCTCTTTAACGAGGACGGTCGGCGAGGCTGCAGCTGCTCGAGAGCCGGCACCCCCGCAGCCCCGGGGGTCGGGCTAGGCTCCGTGCTTACAGATGGGAGATCTGGATCCCCAAGGGGCTCCCCCAGACCGTCCCGAGGCAGAAGCCTGCCCCCTGGACAGCAGCAGCAAACTTATAAACTTTAATTTTAAGTACAAAAAGTTTTAAAATGCCCAATTAGCCAAATCCAGACCAAATTAGATAACGGAAATCCAGGAACTACTAAATCAATTATCTACTTACAAATTCTCAAGTGATTGGACCAAAAAAGACTGAGAGGAACTGGGAAGGAAAGGAAGGACAGGAGTATTTAAGCGTTTGCTCTCAGTCTTTGGACCAATCAGGCTGTGAGAATACCCACACGTGACGACTCCCCCTCCCACAATGGAAAAAGAAGAGATGGTTGTGGGATAGTTAGCTCTAAATACTGTAATGTATTGATAAATAATACTGACATATACCCATCTTCCCTTTATACCACCACTAACAATAAAAAGAGATGATTTAACTCACTGAACTTACACTGACAAAAGAAAATGTTGCCTCACATTAATGTGCATAAATTTGCATTAAATTTTCATAAATTTAATGGAAAAGATCTCCGAAGTATCAAAAATGGTCTTCCAATTCACAGGAGCAGCCTTCAATGTAGATCACATATTAAAGTGAAATAAAAGCAAAAATCAAACAGTTCTCCGCTTGGAATAATAAGATCCAAAATCAGCTTCCTTCTCAGCATAAGTCACCCTGTAAGGTGTCTAAATTTGATAAATAAATAAGCACTATCGACCCAAATTTTAATTTACTTAAGTATATATTGTGCACAATATCATATGGTTAATAAGTTTGAACAATTTGTGTTCTTAGAATTCTCCAGGAGCCACAAAAATCAGCACTATGGTCATACAGAAGTTTCTTCAACATCTTTTAAGTATCAAAAGGTAAGAGACAAGAAAAAAGCTTAGAGGCAATCAATATGCTTTGTCAAGGCAAATTTTGCCTCAGAAATGCTCACTTGACTCCAAAGTAGAAACATCTGTATGAGCATAGTGGTCAGTGGTCATGAGGGCAGTCTAAATTGCTTTGCCTTTATCCTCTCCTGTATCACTGCCTCAGAAGACAAGTAATCTGTAACCAAATATTATTCTTGTTTTAGTCCACTGGTTCAATAGCGTTTATACTCTAAATCTCAGCAGGCACATGTTTGCATCCTGAATCTCAGCAGGTACATCTTGCTTTGCAGGGCAGGAAGGAATCAAATGCAAAAGAAAAGATGAAGCTTAAACATAAGGACAGAAACATCTCAGGTGAATTTCAATATTACACGGTACATGGTCATGGGCACCAACTGATGGTGGGAAAACTGAATGATTTCCTCCATTCTCCAGCACAAATTGCAACTTATCTAGAATAAATTAAATTAAACATTAAATTCTAGCTGTATGTGTTTCAAAATTCAACATGTACAGTATAAAAGTAAAATTGAAAAAGTGGTTTTGGTCAATTAATATATCTACACTCAATATTTTACAACTTTATTTTAAAAAATGGTTATAGAATTCTGGGGGAAGCCCACTCTCCATCTATTTCAGTCCCAGAATTCATTTTCTGACGTTATTTTTATTTAATATTGAAATTGTATGTACAGCACTCAGATGCATTGCAGTAGCTCGGTATTTGAAGGCATTTTGCTGCTGATTCCTATGTTACATCATGTAGAATAATTCTCTTACCTGCAAGTGCCTCTTTGACTCTAAAGCTTTGTTATGAGCAAAGCAAAAAAACAAACAAACAAAAAACAGCCCAGTTCATTTAAATGGTAGGGTAGCCACTTACATAGTGAAGCAAAAAGTCAATACTGTATAAACCTTGCCTGTGCAACCATCAGGGTGTGGCCAGTGTGTGACGCATCCAGGCCTTGAATTTGACACCCCTGGCCTAGACATTCCCTGCAGTTTTGTTGGCAAGATTTTGGAAGGGCCTTGCTACTACTTCCCTTCTAGGTCTAAGATAAATAACTGATCCAAGGACACCCTACTGGCTCTGTGCCTAAGGCAAGAATAGAACTAATAGTCTTCTGGTTTATAGAGTGGTGCCTTTAACCTCAGCCTGATTATTTTTGAATCCATTTTTATTTTTACTAAAATAAGATGGCGCATTAAAAAAAAAAATTCATCACATCCTTCGGGGGCCAATCCTTAAATTTGTTTGAAGAAAGCCACAGAATTTGCAGTAGAAGTACGGCAAGCATTTGATTTTATACAATCACGCCTTATATTATAAAGAAATTGAAGTAAATAAAGATTAAAAAATGAGATAACCAACTGTATCTTACCTTATAAAAATAAATAAATTTTATTAATAATAAAATTAATATTTATTTATTAATAAAGTAAGCCCGTTTAATACCAAAACAGCTGATAACTTAACTGCTTTATCATTTTGCCTCCAGCAGTAACAAATCAGCCTTTGATTATTTCATAACCGTAATAAAATAGATCACCTTATTACATTAATTGTAATTCTATTTTTTTTTTCATTTTCTATCAATTCCTTTCTCGGGCTTTCTCTTTGGCTTACAACTTAACCAAAAGCACAATTTAGAAAGAAATGGGACTTTAAAAAAATTCTACTGGTACAACTGTTGAGGTTCTCTTCTTGTTTTACTATTTTGAACAAAAGTAGCCTGAGTGTCCAATTTGCAGCTTGATAACCCAATCTGAACACTAAGCATGTCAAACTTGATTTCATTGCGAGCCACATCTGGCTTGTGTTTGACCTTGGGGAGCAGGTGGGCGTGGCCAGCTCGTTGTCACTTGTATTGGGGACAATGTGGTGGTTCAAGCATTTTGCCAGTGAAAATGGAGCTAGGGAGCCATGGGCCCAGTGCTTTGCTGTTTCCAGGGCAGCCCCATGGACCAGATCTAAGTACCCTGTGGGCTGAGTTTGACATTCCTGCTGTACACCATATCTAGAGGTATAGTACCTCTCTACATATTCTGCACCAACTCAGTTGCAGCCCAATTAACAGGCCTGTTAATTTTAACTCATTTTTAAATGTATTGTCTTATAAATTCGGTTTGGGTTTTTTGGATATGTATTTAATTTCTTTTTAACTTTTGGGATGTGTGTTTTTTAATGTTGTACGCCGCCCTGAGTCCTTTGGGAGAAGGGCGGCATATAAATCCAATAAAAACAAAACAAACAAACAAACAAGTTGAAATCAAAGAAAAATGTTCATATATAATCACATTCAATTACCAGGCAATTGAAAAAACAGAAAAATAAACAGAACAGGAGGAGCTATTAATTATCAATATATTTGTACAGTGGCAATCTACTGCCAATTCTTTTTCTATATAAATACTGGAGTTGGGTAGCAGAAAACAAACAAACTGGTAATAGTATCTCCATGGAGTGTCTAATTATAAGTTGAGGCATGAAGTAAGAAAGATCACTATATTTTTCAAACTAAAGGATAGTTTGTCTCGAATTCCATTAAAGCAAGATATAATATTTGCAAAATGTCCACTAATGTGGAAATAAACTATATCAGTAGAGAAAGATTTACAGGAAAGGCAGGGGAATATGAAAGATGTCTCTGCAAGGAACAAATAAGTTAAAAAACAAGAAAACAGAATTGACTGTGAAGAGAGCTCTTTGTAACGTAAGAGTATTTACTTGTAGGTTTTCCAGTTATGAACATCAGCAATTCCCATTATAAAATCCATGACAATTCTCTCACTGTCTAAATCATATTCTCCAGCAAAACTTGGCGAAATCTGTGTTAATACTAAACTGATATTAGCACAACATAAATATGACTTTCTATAGTCTTTATTCTTACCCAAACCAAGGGTAATCAAGGCTCATGGACCACATGAGGTTCTGGACAGTTAGTAGCGCAGCCCTACAAGATCATAAACTTTTAACATTATTTTGTGATTTATATGCAATAACTATATTGTATATTTTATATGCATCCCAGAACTCTCTTTATTCAATGAGAGCCAAAAGGTTGGACATCCATGTTCTTACCAATTTGATGTGCATGTGACAACCACCAATCAGCTACTTGAAGACTTTCCTTTTAAGCACACAGCTGGCAGTGCTATAAGCAGATGGTTTATAGCAAAGCATGCTTCCATTCTTTTTTTTCTGCTTCATTTCCATTATGTTTGTCTTTTTCTGTGCCTTCACTCAGTCTGATACTTGAACCACAATGCTTATAGCCAGAGATTCAAGGACATAGCTCTGATAAGATACTTACATTGCTGTATACCTTGGATACCAATTATGCTCTCCTGCCTTAATATTCCACTGGACTGAGAGCCATTTGTATCTCAGTGGAGGTAATGGTTGGCACCTCTGTTATTCTGTTATTTATTGTAATGGACTAATCTAGTCTCAGGCACTTGGCTTTTGAACATGCCAGATCTTGTTAGGGGGCCTATGCACAACCCAGAAGTAGGCTTATAAACAATGCTGGGGGAGTCTGTAGTCCTGTAGCATGTCATTTCCCATTGTTAAAAATGGATTTGTTAACATTAAAATGAAGTGAATCAGATAAATTTATGGATGACAAAGGGGCTATATTAGTTATTCTGCCTTACTATGTTATGTACATATAATGTATATTCTGTTTACATTTTTCAGACTCATGTTATGAATTATGATGGCTTCAAAGGCTTTTAAAGTATAAGAGAAAGCAGTATTAAATACAAGCGTAAGCAGAGTTCACCTCTAGATAAGGTTCCCTTCCATTAACTCTCCTGCCTTCTCCAGTTGCTGGCAATCTTTCTCATGTCTTTCTTTCAGTGTTATAATTTTTACCATGGCAATGTCCCAAGTAAGCAGGCTCAACATTATTTTTTCTAAGCACCCCAGGCATTAAGCTCTCATCTCTTTTCTTTTTTCTCAGAGCAATCAACTAAGTAGAGGTTGAATTTTTGAGAACTGGGAATGTCATCAGACATATAGAGGTTAATTTCACCAGTGTAATATGGAGGACCAATACGCTAGTGAAGACTTTGGACGTAGACATTGATGGGTAACTTTGAACCAAACATACTCTCTTAACATAAGGCTTTTTTGAGTGAATAAAATAATAAAAGATCTGACTAAATTTGTTTGTTTGTTAATTACATTTATATGCCACCCATCTCCCTGTTGAAGTTACTTTGGATGGCTTATTTCTATATGTTGCCTGCAGGAATATGAGGAAGGACATTGGAGAAATCAATCAAATTAACTTAGGCTATAGATAAGCCACACTACTTCATAGCTTTGGTGGTGGTGGTGATGATGAATGGTTTGGTTTGCTGAGTCCAGAATGAAAAGAGGAGTGGTCACAAACCTGTAGACATATTTCTGTACTTTAAAAGCTCAAAGCTCAAAGGATTTACACCCATATATCGATTGCAGTCTCTCTTAAGTTTAAAACCAAATCCATATTCAGAAAAAATATGTGTGTTTTAAATATTATTGATCATTACAGAGTCAATCTGCTAGCAAAAACTGGTGTAGTTGATTATTTCTGTTTGGATCACCATTCTATTATGTTATCATTATATTTACGTATTGTGATTTTGTAGTCTTTCTCTTGGGTTCTATTGAATTTAATGTAAGCCACAGTGAGCCACTTTGACAGCCACACAACTATTTCAAGTAAATAAATAAATAAATATGAACCCTCTCACTAAATAGCAAAGACATAGTGATAAGTGAAGCATCCAAATGTTTTCTCTTAACACTACCAACATATCACCAGCCCAACTTTTTAAACAAATAAAATACATGAATTCAATTTTTAGTTAGAGTTTTCATTTCTGAATATAGCTAAGAAACAAAGGACACTATTTTAACTATTGGAAGTTGTACTTATTCCATGTGGCAAGCTGCAGGGCAGTAAGCCTAACCTAAGCATGTTTACTTTACTACAGACTTTTAAGCAACTTTCTCCCAAGCATTTTGCACAAGATTACAATTTCATACAGCAATCAATATCTTCACTGCAGAAAGTTAAAAAGAAAAGTCAGCATTTATTCAAGTGCCCCATAAGATCTTTACTCCTTGTAAAGGCTTATAAAATAGTTAATATAAGGCTTATAAAATAGTTAAGAATATTTCAAAACTGAGGAGATCCAGTATTACAGTAAATGATGATGCATCAGACAACTGAAATCATTCTGTAGGGGGCAGTTCAGTCCAATATGAGAAGCAAACAGATTTAGATTTAGAACTTCAGTTTGATCTGAATCTAAGCTCAAACAAATGAAGACGCTTCTGTATAATCTACTAGCCAGCACTCAATGCCTAAAAACTGTAGCAATCAAAAGTGACCCACTATATTATAATTTATTTAGAACTAAGTACCACATAAATCTATTTCTATGCAAACAATGTATAACTGACCGATCAATGTCATCCTTATTCTGAAGTAATCTGCTGCTGAGTTTCACTAAAAAAAGTTTCTTAAATGCTAGCAAGAATGATTTTTTCAATGTATAAATTTCTGTAACTATGAGAACTGCAAAAAAGGGGAAGTGCAGAAAGAAAGAAAGATAGTCAAATTATATTAATCAATAAGCTTGAAGAGGGAGTTCTTGCAATCTTCAACTACAGATTTCAAACAACCTAGTATTTGTGTCTTTAAAAAAAATGTCAGCTGGTCTTTAATCTTCCCCAATTGGGATGAAACATACCCTCTTATTATCTTATGGCATTCTCTAGCTTTGTAACCAATCAAAACTTTTCTCACTATCCACTACTAGACTCCTGACTCCAATTTTCTCAAGCATTATGGCCACATGCTATGACCAGGGTTTTATTTTTAAAACTATACCATCAAATCACACACACACACAAACACACACACACACACATCATGCACCAGAGAGTGGTAGGAGAATGGGAAGAAATAAGAAAATCTCTTCCTGGTAGATATAATTCAAAATATACATTTTTGAGACAGAAGCAGTCTTAAATGTGAGCAAAAGTCACAAGCTCTAGATTTAAAGGAAACATTTGACACAGGCGTTTCCACAGATTTCAGTCTTGGCTTCAAAACTAGTCCTCAGCAAAAGCTGTTTTGGAAGAACAGGCTACCCACATATTAAACTTCCTGGCAGTCCAGACGATTTAGAACCACTTTTAGAACCCTCCCTGATCCTGGGGAAGGATAGTGGTTACTAACCCTGCAATTTCAGAAAGTTAACAGAGTACTGCCAAAACTGGGTTTATTCAAAAGGGGGAAAAAAGCATTGCCCAATAAAGTGGGAGATGGTGTGAAGTTCCTCCATCCTTTCCAGAGCCAAGCTAGAGATGTTAACATTTTTTTTAAATGGACCCAAACTGGTTAGAATAGCATCTATGCACTACAATCAGCCCCCTTTATGTAAAACCCCAGGGAATGTAAAGATCCAAACCGGACCTCTTAAATGAACGGGGACACTGTTCGTGGCATAAGCTCTTAAAAATACCCTGGACGTTCTTCAAGTCACATCTAAAAGCTTGATTCCTCATCCCAGCCGTGCTTGCATTTAAACCGCACTTGGCCCAAGCACGAAGACTTTTCCTCCCCATTAGCGAAGGCTCAGCTGCTGAGATCGATTTGTTCTCATCCCCCCACCCCCACTTTTCTTTTCAAGTAGGCTTCCCGACCCCTCAATCCGCCTGCCTGAACCCGGCACCCCAGGATCATCTCAGTCTCTCCTCAGGCGATTGGAAGTGGGCGGCAGGCTTTCCCGTTAAAGCGGCTAGAAATCCCTTTGTTCGCCTTGCAGAAGCCGGGCGGGGGCGGAGGGGAGAAGGAGAAACGGCGCAAAAGGCAGCTTACTCACCAGAGATCTCCGCCTGGGGAACCACGTTCGGGCTGAATCCTTTGGCTCCATAGAGTTGCCGGAGCTCAGAGCAGCTCCTCGCCTTGTTGCCACCTTCACTCCTGGCCGAACAGGTCGCGGCGACACACAGTAGCCAAAATCCCTCCGGGAAGAAACGCATCCTTGCCGCGTGCCCCAATCCCTTGCCTAAAAGCAACCTGCAGCCGTCGCGGGAGGAAAATAATAATAATAATAGAGGAGCAGCGTCCCGCCGGTCTCCGCGTGTCGCTCGGTACTCTCTTTTCAAGAGCTCTTGCTGGTGGCTGGGAGGTGATCGCTCAACCCCTCCTTCCGCTGGGCATCCCTCCCTTCGGATGCCTTCCTTTTTCTCCCCCGCTGGCAACAAGCAAACCCTTCAGGAGGAGGCGGCGAACAATACAATCACAGCGCGCAGCGCACAAGGTGGCCAAGTCAGCGGTGGGGGTCAGGCCACTTCCAGACAGGGAAGAGGCGGCCAAGGGGCGCGCTTTCCAAAGCCAAGAGGTGAAAGGTGGGGAGAGGCTGAACTTCGGTATATAACGCACGACGGCCACTCTCAAAAAGAAGATCCCGGCGAAGGGAATTCGCGTGCCGGCTCCTGAGATCGGCTCCAAACAGAAATGGAGAAAGAGGGAGGTTGCATAGGAGAAGAAAAAAATACCACCAAACGGAGCTTTTGTATACAATGTGTGATTATTATTACTATTATTGTTTTAAAAATCCTTTGGTTTTTTGTTTAAAAAAAAAGCAAAGTTAAAGGAGACGTTTCAGATCCTGCCCAGAGTGTGGAGAAACCGAACGATGTTAATAAAGGTGGGGAAACGGTTATAAGTCTGGGAGGGAAGTTTGATGGAGAAGAAGCGGCACCAGGCGCTCTTCTCTGGCCGGACTAAGCGCAGGTCTCCCAGGCAGGAGTGAGTAGCGCGCGCGCGCGCCTGGATGACTCCGCTACACTCCGCGGATGGTGGCGGCGGCGGCACGAAACAGCAGCAGCAGTACCACCGGCAGCAGCACCACCACCTGCAAACGCAGCCAGAACCAGAAAGAGGCGGCTCCACAACAAGGCAAGGCTTCCCCGCCGGACGTGACATCACACCCAAAGGAGGCCAATCCGAAAAGAGCGTGGCTTTTTTGCCCAGCGATCCCGCCGAAGCCCCACCCCCTTTTTCCAACTGCACGCGCAGATGTGGGATGCTTTCTCCTCCCCCCCTCCTCCCCAGACCCCCCCAAAAGACTACTTCTGGCTCCTTGTTGGGATCGCCGTTGCCTAAACCTCCTGAACTGAATTGAGATGCGGAGCCCGGTTTGTCTTTAGCAGTAGTCAGAGCGCGGTCGCGTTAAAAAGCAGGGCAGCACGGAGAGAGGGAGGGAAGGAAGCGCATTTAATGCACCCCGCGTTCCAGACTTTTACGTGTACACACCCAACGCGCGTTATTGCTGAACAAGTATCAGTTAGTATCCAGGGACGGAGAGGAGGCAGCCTTTGGACACAATTCAAAGAACGTGCCCAGCATCTGTTTGCTCTCGGTTTTGGCGAGCCACTGGAGAAAATAACCCTAACACGGGGGAGGAGACCTTGTGTTCTTCTCATCTGGACTAAAATCCCCACAGTCCCTTTGGCTATTGACAATGGCGTGGAACTGGTAAGATGTCCAAGTCCAAGAAATCCGCGAAAAAGACCCCCTGTTTGCCCGCGTAGAAATGGATTAGGTGGCCGCCGGGTGCGCTGGAAAACCACAACTGAACCTTTTAGTCAATGGGTTTAAACAGCGCGGTGCTCGAGTTAAATGATATCCTGGCTGGAATCCCGCCCGCCCTCCCACCGCAGCCGACGAGAGCTGCTTTGATCTGCGCTAGTTCGTTTCACGCAGACCAAGGCGGGCGAAGCTTTCGCGGTCAGTAGGGCAAGCGAAGAGGTGAATAGCGGCGAAGCACTTGCGCTATTGTTTCGCCCCCGCCTCTCTAAGTGCGCTTGATTGACTGGTGGGGGGGGGGGACTCCAGTCCAAAGCGCCTCGGATTTCGTTTAGGAGCGGCTAAAATGATTAGCATTGACCGAACATACCGCACTTACCAGCCCTGGTTTCCAGAAAGGAACACGGTAGCATTTATCAGAAATATCTCTCTTCAATAAGGGACTAAAACTGGGGGTGTCGGGTGGGGAGAGAGGAAAAAAGCATCTCCCCAGCTTAAGTATAAAGTAATTGCTCAACACTTAATCATTTGTCTGAAGTGGTGTAGGGTTTCCTGCCTAAGCAGGGGGTTGGACTAGAAGACCTCCAAAATGACCCAGAGGTAGTATTCAGTAGCTTCTGGCCAGTTCTGGAGAACCAGTAGCAGAAATTTTGAGTAGTTTGGAGAACCGGTAAATACCATCTCTGACTGTCCCCCCCCATCTATTCTCTGCCTCCCGAGTCCCAGCTGATAGAGAGGAAATGGGGATTTTGCAGTAACCTCCCCTTGCCACACCCACCAAGCCATGTCACACCCACCAAGCCATGCACACAGAATCAGTAGTAAAAAAATATTGAATCCCACCATTGCCAAGGTCCCTTTGAACTCTGTTTCTATTTCTACTCTTGCTGGATATTAACCATCAGGGTAGAGGACAAGAGTAGGATACCCAGTTTGCATAAAATAAAAGCTAGTGCTAGTGGTCACAGAATAGGGTTTCTGTTTTATTTTCTCCAAAAAGGCTATCTGCAACTGTTAGGAAGTGCTTGACATTTCTATGGGTAATTAGAAAACCCAAAATGAAATTATTCACTAAAAGATAATTCTGGGTTATTATTGAAACAGGAGAGGGGTACATCTTGTCAAGATAGTTGACAAAAGCCTTTGAGCATAGTGGGGCTTTCTTCTACGAGGAAAAGTTTCCAACCTCAAGAGAAATTTCTCTGGGCCAGTAGTCATATTCCTCTGTGAAAAGAATCAGTCTAACAGGTTTCCCATCCCTTTAGGAGGAAAGAAAGAAAGGGACTCACTGTTTCTAGAGGGAAATGCTGAACAATTGCTTTTTGTCTGGCTTTCCAATGCTGGGATCATTCCGATGAGGAGGCTTTTATTTTGACCAGGCTGTACCACTTTGAGGACTGAATGCTGCACTTGACCCTTGGCATGCCAGAGATTCAAATGGATGGGACCATGATAAAAACTAAATTTTGATATAATTTAAATCTGTTAAATATTATTAGGTTATTACTGTGCATTTAATAGTTCTCTATTTGTATCATAGTAAAATTGCGGTAAGGTGGCACTCTGAAGAGCGCTGAAGCCTTATCCAGTGCCGTAAAGTCTCCATTATTGATTGAATTAGAACCACATTTGAGAATCCTGAAATAAACTTTTCTTCATCCAATATCTTTTGTTTATGCTGGTTTGAAATTAGGAAAGTTATAGTCCCAAATGCTGGGAATATCAAGTTGAAGAAGACTGCCTAAAATAAGGTACTTGACAACCCATTTTTTTTCTAAGCCATTATTGCATTCTGAATGATCAGAAACATATTCTTGCTAAATTCTGAAAACACACACATTTCACATAAAAGTATGGCATTGACATTATTCATTAATTCCTTTCTTTGTTTTGTGGATTTATAGCCACCTTTCGCCTAATGTTCAAGGCAAGTACCTTCATTATATTCTTTTTTCACACTGTAAAGGGTGTGAAATTTTTTGAAAGCTAATTCTTGGAACATCAACACATTGAACAAAGGATTTGGGTAATCAGTGCTGAAAAAGAAATAACTCCTAATTTGCAGATCAGAATAGCCTGCAGTCTTCTACCTGACAAAGTCATTTCTGAAGAAGAAACCTAAGATAGAAGAGAGAAGACTAAAACAGAACATGAGACAAGTAGTATATAAACAGAAAATAACAAAGGAAAATAAAGCCAGTGATAGAAAGTAAGAATTATTATTCCAGCATAAAGACCGCTGCCTCACAGCAATATGGGTGGCAAACAAAGTAAAAGGTAACTAACTAAATACCACTGTTTGGTCAGTCACCAAGAGAAAGTTCTGTCTTCAGAACAGCTGATTCAAGTATTAGAATGTTCCAGGGTGGTATAGAATGTTCTTGGTACAAAATAAGAATGTGGGGGGGGGAAAGAAGGCACAAAGAAATATCTCTTTTCTGCAATTTTCTATTCCAACTGAAGAACTTTGAATATTTGAAAGGAAGAACAAAAGATGTAGAAATATATAAAAAGAAAATCCTGCATCTGTATTGGTTCTGAATATGATACTCCCCAGTTCCTAATTTGTTTGAAAGTCAGAATATCCATCTTAATATATGGAAAATGAACCCAAATTTTATAGAATTTTCATCGAAAGTAAGCACAGACCTATTTCATGTTGTATCATCATCAACATCATTCTTAACCAATTGAGAGCTCCACTTTTGCACAAAGCACAGTAATGATAACTGATGCATATTTGCATCAACCAAGTTGTAGAATCATGTCTTTTGTGCTAATTTATTTATTTTGTCTTAATTTATTTACATTTTTACTAAAATTGATGGAAACTGCTTCCAAACAATTCTGATTCAGATGGCAATCAACATGACTGACATCAGAAATTTCTAGAGACGTATGGGAAAGATTACAATTATTCTATACATAATTGCCTGTCACTGAATATTAGCATATGGAAAAGCTTTCTAAAGCTCAGTTGATATTTTTTTTAAATCAGACTTTAAAGAAAAGAAATGTTGAAAACAAGTTTGTTTATGCAAAGCCTTCCTATTTCTTTTTTTCTTTTTTAAATTCTCAATAAATTTGACTGTATGCTGACTACAATAGTCTCTAATGCATTACAGAAGTAAAACAATAGTAAAATATATTTACATCATCAAATATCTTTGGTATTTCAAGTGTAAAATATTAATAAGTGAAAAGTTTATTTTTTATAAAAATGTCCTACCCAATTGGCATGGCTTCCTTCCTTCCTTCCTTTTTTGTTGCTCAGAAATGCCATGGTTCAAACGTTTTAAGAACATCTATACCAAAGTTCACTTAGCCAAAAAGTCATTTCTTCTAATGAAGATGAATAATTCTTACCAGTATTCAGACTGATTAGCTAAGAGAATTTAAGGATATTTTAAAATTACAGTTATTTATATATTATATGACTCAACTGAAAGGAAATTCTTGAATCAAGCATAGTGCAAACACTCAGCACAGAATTATTGTCTCGACTTCCGGTTCCGGCTGCTGATCGCGACAGGCAGGCTCTGCTCGCCCTGCACTCTTCTGGTGGGCCCCTCACCGCTTGGGGGGCATAGGACGCCCCGTAGAGGCTCCTGCCGAAGGGGTGGCATAGTGGGGGATCCCCTGAGTCGGCGGCAGCCGGGGGGGCCGCATCGCCCTAGGCACCGGGAGGCATGATGGGCAGGCGCTGCGGCGTCTTCGTGAGGAGGCAACTGGAAGAACACACAATCTGAAGGACGCGGTTGCTGTGTGGTGAGGTGGAAACTTCCCTCCGTTCCCTTGCTTGTTTAAAAAAAAAAAGAGAAACTGCCAGCTGCTTTTAGAGCTGTTTTCAACTCGGCTCGGAGAAGCGTGACTGGAGGGAGGGGGATTTCCCCCCCCCCTCGGACAAGCGGCTATAAACGATTCTGCTCTCGGCCCTAGAGGAGGAGGAAGGGAGAGAGCCATGCAATGATTTCACGCTCATAACGAAGGCGGATTTTGGACTATACTTCTACAAATGAGGTGATGATCTGGAAACTTTGGGAACTTTGAAAACTTTTTGTTATGCCCTTCAACTACAAAGCTGGTGGGGCAAGATGGCATGCTTCCGTTGTCTTTATAAACATTGAAATTTGACTCCACCCATAGATTTCAGGCTTACTGTCTTTGTCTCCGTGACACTCAGATAAATCTCTTGTTTGTATTGGACTCCCTTGGAACAAAGGATTTTATTACTCTATTGCCAGAAGCTGCAATTAGAAAAAACTCTCTTCTGCTTGGACTCCTTGCCTCCTGATCTCTCTTGGCAGTTTCCCTCCCTAATTGCTTCCTCTCTGTATTGACTTTGAACTCTTTCTGCTCAATATAATGCCACCTAAAAGACCACCCCCGGGGAAGCCGGGCTTTGCTGTCTCCGCCCCGACATCTACAGTATCCAGTCCTAGTGGACAACAGACTTTAACATCACTGATGCAGCTTAAGCCTTCAGAGACAGATTTTCAACAGATGTTTCAACAAATTTTAAAGGGACAGGAGGATATAAAAAGTCAATTAAAGGAGATGAAAGAGCAGCTTAAAGAGAACCAGGACCAGATGAGCGAAAACTCACAGAGACTGGATCTTTTGGAGGGGGGGACAGCTGAGATGAGGGGGGAGATGAAAGGGGTGCAGAAGGGGAACCAAGAGCTTGAGACCCACCAGATGAAAACAGAATTTGAAAGAATGTCTTTTTTCCTTAGGTTCCAAAATGTGGTTGAGGCAGATGATGAGGATTTAAGGGACATCATGACAAACATTTTGGCTGAATACATTCAAAAAGAAAAACAACAGATGGGGTGGGAATTGGACCTGGTTTATAGAGTAAACTCAGCATATGCTAGAACACACAACGTCCCTAGGGAGGTACATATTAAATTTCTTAGAAATACTACAAGAGATGAGATTCTGAGTGCACAAAGGGGGCAAGTTTTGAAATATCAAGATAGAGAAATAACCATTCTGAAACAGATCCCTAAGAAAGTGAGAGAGAAAAGAAAAAACTATTCGCAATTAGCGAAGAAGCTTTACCAGAAGGGGGTGTGGTTCAGATGGTTGATGCCTGAAGGTATGTTAATTTTCTGGGAGGATGCTAGAGTTAGAATTAACACAACCACAGAGGCTCAGGCCTTTATGGAAAAAAACTAAAGCACTCCTAGATAAAACTGACAATCCTACACCAGATCTACAGGACACGGGAGGGGGCGGAGCTCTGCTGGCGGGGGGAGAAGGGGCAATACCAAGAAAACTCAGATCACAAAAATGAACAGGAAAATCTGCTTGATAAAAATTGATTGAAATTATTACCTGAATTTATATGCTGACAAAATATTGCTATTTAGTATTAAAATTTATGTTTAAATGGATACTATGAGTACGGGGGGAGGGGACACCTTCTACATATTGTATCTGCCAAAATTTGTAACCCATTCCACTACCCCTTTCCTTTTTTTTCTTAAAAAAACCAATAAAATTTTGTTTTTTTAAAAAAAATATTGTCTCTATTCATCAACCAAAACCCAGTATGTTGTAAGGGAAGTATTAAAGATACTAATAGCTCAGAAGCTCATATTTAATCTGCTACAAAAGCTGAAGAATGCATAATAGGACATGTTTTATGAGATGAATTAAAAATAAAATAATTAATTTTCTGAAACTCTTCATCAAGAAGGTTTTGAGGTGGGAATATAAACTCTTCATCAAGAAGGTTTTGAGGTGGAAACCAGAGATATTTCTATTAGAGTTAACCATCACAAAGTACAGTAAAGAAATGCTATACCTAATCTTACATGTTATCACAGCGGCCAGAATATCATACACACAAAAATGGAAAAACAGCACAGTACCAAATGAAGACGAGGTATTAAGGAAGACCTTAGAATGTGCGGAGATGAACAAATTGAAGAAAAGAAATTCAAGAAAAGGAGGAATCAGAATACTATTTACCCTGGGAAAAATAGTACAAATGGTTGGATGATAGAAATAAGAAATAAGAAACCGGTAAATGTAAAATGTATAGTAGAAGAATTAGGATACAGAGATAAGAGGGTAGGAAAAATAATTTAAGATATACAAACGTAAGAAAAAGATATACAATATAACAAAGGGAATATGATAGTCTGATACAAATGACTAAACATAAACAACTAAGCAAAGGAGTAAAAAACAAAGTGACCACAAATGTAAAATTAGAATGTATAGAAGGGGAAACAATAATTGTAAAGATGCATCAATAGGTATCTGCTGTGAGAAGGAATGCTCAGTTCCAGTGTTGTTTGTAAGTTATGTGTATGTTTTTGTTGATGTATCTAAGTGTTTAAAATAAAATAAAAAATAAAAAAGAAGGTCCACCTTAATATTTCTGCAATGATCCTAGCATTCAGTGACGTGCGGTGAGGTTTATGGCTGGTGAGGCACTGACACAGTGGTGGGTTTCAAATTTTTTTAGACTTATGGACTTCAACTCCCAGAATTCCACAGCCAGGCATGCTCAGTTCCGATTTAAAGCAACAGTATTTGTTTTTCTCCTTTGCGAAAGAAGTTTCCTTCTTTCTTTTTCTTCTCCCTTCCCCTCCTTCCTCTTTCTCTCCCTCCCCCCTCTCTCAGACAGACACAAACACACACAAGTTGGATTGGACTATCTCTTCTAGCCCCTTCCCTCTCTCTCTCTCTTTCACTCTCTCTCAAACAAACACACACACACAAAGTTGGATTGGAGGTAGAGCACCAGCGAGGAGACCACAGGAGGAGGCAGGAAGCCAGTCAAAGAGCCATACTGGAACACACACACTTTCCCCCAGCCCTGGAAGGATCCAGCCCAGCTTCACTGATTACAGGTTTGAAAAGACAATGTGGCTCTGCCCGCAATCAAACTACACTTGGGGAGGGAGAGCACAAGCCAGGGTCCTTCCCTCCAGCCTTTGCCCAAAGCCTTGCACCAGGAGGATGAAGTTTGAATTCCTCCCCCTCCCTCCGACCCACACGTACCTTTTCCAGCTGTTTCAGAAAGGATTTCAACTCTGCTCTTGCCTCGGGTCCTCTGAAGAAGCCCCACCCAAACGAGCGCCTTCTACTATGAGGCAGGAGAACTGCGTGCCTCACCTACGTCAGGAATTTTCAGGCTTTTAATCCTTGCTTAACTCTGCTCAAATGATTTAAAGTCAGACTAGATGAGGCATGCAGTTCTCCTGCCTCATTGTAGAGGGCGCTTTTTAAGAGGCTTTTTTAAACAGTTAAGCAGAGTCATCCAGGGTGAGGCAGCAACAAGCTCAGCCTGACCTCAGCTCTCATCTTTTTCCTTTTACATTTTGTTTTCTTTTCATGTTGACAATGGTGAGGCTGTGCTTCCCCTGCCTCACCTGACTGCACGTCACTGCTAGCATTTTCATTTGATACATTAAGTACTGCTTTGAAAATGTCAACATAGCATGTGTTAAGGCAGGGGTGTCCAAACTTGGGAACTTTAAGACTTGTGGACTTCAACTCCCAGAATTCCCCAGCCAGCTATGGGAGTTGAAGTCCACAAGTCTTAAAGTTCCCAAGTTTGGACACCCCTGTGTTAAGGGAAAGTGCTTTGGGTTTTCTTTCATACCTCTACGCATATTTAGAAAATTACAGAGCATTGCACATATGGAAATACTGAGAGTGCCCTGGCATGATCCCCAAGTATCTAAACCCTTGCCTCTTGAATTCTCTGTCTAAATTTATTAACAGGACTGATTATGAGTTGGAATGTAGTTTTGCAGATATAAGTAGATTAAGGTCTCAGGATGCAGTGTGTTAGTACATCTTCCAAAGTAATAATGAAATGCATGACCATTGAATAACTATCATTTATTACCAGGGTGTTAAACAAAATGGGAGAAGGGACACTTTTGCTTTCATTGTTCTGGTTTTCTTACAAATAATATCATTTTTTTGTCTATTTCCTGTTTCGTTCTCTCTCTTTTTGTCTATTTCTTGCCCTGCACTCAAATTATAGTACAAATGGTGTCTGTGAGTATTCATGTCTAAGTGGCAAAATTTCAATAACAGAAATTATGAGAGAAGATTGTTAAGAATATATATTTAATACTCATATCAAATCTTTAAATGGGCAACGTTTTTGAAGCCAAACATTAGAAATCTGAAAAAGACAGCCATGATTAACTGTGTAGGAGTGTTCTTATTTTTTCAAAGCAGTATCTAATTTACAAGGTGTAAAAGCTAATCATAGGTGTAAATGCTTACAAAAACTAGAGGTAAATTTTACTGCAGTTCTAAATACCTTAGTTAAAGGCAAATCCTGCTGACATCAGTTGGAGGTTCAAATAATTTAGTTATGACTACTGGATAAATCTCAGTACTCTCAGTGTGATATAGGGGTAGGGAATAGAACATCTCTAAATGTTGATAATTTTCTTGTAATTCAAAAAATGGCATAAGCCTTTGAAACACAGTGGAACTACCAGAGGACTGGAGAAGAGCTGGAAAAGGTTCCAATCTTTTAAAAGGAAAAAAAGTGGATTCAGGAAACTACTGACTAGTCAATTTGACAACAATACCTGGGAAAATCCTGAAACAGGTAATTAAGCAGTGGATTTGTGAGTCTCTAGAAATGAACCAGGCAATTCATAGAAGCCAGCATAGATTTGTTAAGAACATATCATGCCAAACAAATCTTATTGCCTTGTTCAATAAATTAGTGGACCAAGGAAATGCTATGGCTGTAGTATATTTAGACTTCAATAAGCCATTTGATAAAGTAGATCACAACCTGCTTCCTGGTAAGAACAGTGTGGGATAAACAGTACCATAACAAATTGATCTGTAATTGGCTGAACAACCACACTCAGTGTGTCCTCATTGGAACTACTTCTCCTTGGAGGGAAGCATGCAGTATGGTATCTCAAGGTTCTGTTTTGGGCCCAGGGCGCTTAACATCTTCTTAAATGACCTAGATGAGGAGACTGAAGGAATTCTGATCAAATTTGTGGATGACTCAAAGCTGATGGGAATTGCTAATATTTCAGAAGAGAAACAAATTTCAGAAGGATCTCGGCAGACTTAAGCTCTGGGCCATATCCAGCAAGATATTCAGTGATGAGATAAGTAAGGTCCTGCACTTACACAGGAAAAAAAACATTAGATGCACAAATACAGAATAGGCAATATCTGGATCAAGAGAGAACTTGATGTCTACGAGACCACCATGGATGTATGAGACAGCAGTGTGCTGCAATTGCTATAAATGTCAATGCATAAACAGAGGGTATCATGGGAAGTGATACTACTGCTCTGTCCTGCACTGGTAAGGCCCACTTTTGAAATTCTGCATGCACCTCTGGTCACCACAATACAAAAAGATGCTGAAGCCCTAAAAAAAGTGCAGAGAACAGTAACAAAAACGATAAGGGGTCTGGAGGCTAAATCCTGTGAAGAACAGATAAAAGAACTAGATATATTTAACTTAACAAAGAAAAGATTGAAGTGTGGCATAATAACAGTCTTCCAATATTTGAAGAACAGAAAAGTTGATGTTGATTTATTCTCTACAGCACAAGACAAGAAGACAAGAGGAGGAGGAGCTTCCATTGATGGCGGTCGCCTCTTGAGTTCCAAGAGCACCATGGAGCTCCCGACCGGGTAGGGGATTGCCGCCGGCCCCCATATCATCTGAGGGGGCCGAGAATTGGAAAGCCCGACCACCCAGGCATGTTTCGGGCTTGTTTTGGCCCGCCAGGGTGGTCGGTGAAGATCGGAAGGAGAAGAGTACCGGAGGGCTGCAAATGGCTAGCGGCAAGGGAGAACAATGGCGACGGCGCAGTGCGGCTGCGCTGGCGGCGCTGGCGCCGAGAAACGCCGAAAAACATCAAAAAAAGCCGAAAAAGCCGGAGGAGAGTGAGGAGGAGGGGGCGAGAGGCTCCGGAGGCATTGGAGGCACCGGAGAGACCCCAGAGACATCGAAGGGAACAAGGGGAACAACGGGACGTAATGGGACGCTGGAAAGACATCTGATAGGTGAGAGGACTGGGAGGTAGCCGGAGGCAGCTGGAAGAGGCAAGGGGAGATGGCTGCGGCGACGGACGAATGGAGAGAGCCGCAGCCAGGGACTCCTGAGGATATTCTGTCGTTCCTGGCTACCCGTTCCTGGCTACTCCCATAATGCCCCCCCCATCCATCGGGGGGGCCACATCCACCTGGAAACAGCTGAATTGAACTATCATTTACCCTTTACCACCTTCTACCATCTTTGCTTTTCCCCCACCATCTGGGATATTTAATCATTGCTTGCCTCCCCCCCCCTTCCTCCAAGTACCAAGTACTACCTGGACACTGAAAAACCCTCCGCCCTCCACTGAAACTCTAGCCCTACCGGCTTTTAACTATTAACTTTATTTCATCTGCACCCTTACCCCACCGGGATCGTCAACAACTTATTAATTTATTCGAGGATAGACCTGCTCTGCCTGCGGGAGGCCCCTCTCTCGCAGGTATGGCCCTTGGCTCTCTCAAGGGCCAGCCTTGATGACGGGTTCGTGAACCCCGAGAGGTGGAAGAAGAGGAAGCTGAGGGGCTTTTTAGCCAAATGTTTTATATTGTTTTTAGGGGGCTCTGGGAAGGGGGGGGGATAACCAGGCCAGGAGGGAAGCCAGTGTCACACGAACAGGTGAGTCCAGGAGGGAAGTGAGCGGAGTGGGGGGGGAGAGGGAACAAGCTATTCCAGTAGAGGGTTGTTTTATTACAACGGTCGCGGGGAGGGGGGGATGCGAGGACAAGAGAAGATCACAAGGTCGGTTGGGAGACCGTGGCTGCTGGCTACGCCCGGTCGTTTGTACCAACCCCCGCAACCTAGGTGGTCGGGAACTACAGAGACAGGGCCTGCGACTGATGCTTTGCAATGCAAGGTCCGTGACCAACAAGGCCCCCCTCATTAATGAGTTGATCTCTGAGGGGGAGCTGGACCTTGCAGGAATAACGGAGACTTGGTTGGGTCACGAGGGTGGTTTACCCCTCGTGGAAATGTGCCCACCGGGTTTCCATGCATTCCATCAGCCTCGGGCCCTGGGTAAGGGTCGAGGGGTGGCGGTAGTCATACGGGATGGTCTAAAGCCGAGGGAGTTCACTGTTTCTCATATACCCGGGTGTGAGTCACTTGGTGTGAAATGGGGCCCAGGGAGGCAGTGGGGTTTGCTGATTGTATACTTGGCTCCTCGCTATACGTCAGCAGCCCTGCCCGAGCTCCTCAAGCTGATCTCAGAGACGGCGGTGGAGATCCCCAAACTTTTGGTTATGGGGGATTTCAACCTGCCGTCGGCGGGAGCAGCATCCGAGGGGGCTCGGGAGTTCATGGCTTCCATGACAGCCATGGGCCTGACCCAACTAATTCAGGGCGCCACACACGAAGGTGGCCACACACTGGATCTTGTTTTTGTATCTGAGCAGTGGACGAGTGATCTGGGAATAGGGGATTTAGACATTACTCCCCTGTCATGGTCAGATCACTCTTGTCTCCGGCTAGACTTCCCTGGCGCTACCCCCCACCGCGAGGAGGCGGAGCCAGTTTGTCCAAACTGGTACCGCCCCAAGCACCTGATGGAACCAGATAGGTTCCAGACGGAGCTTGGGCCACTACCTGTAGCCCTGACCCGCGCTCGGTCGGAGGACCTAGTGGCCGCCTGGAATAGGGCGACGGCTGGGGCGTTGGACCGGGTTGCGCCTTTGCGACCTCTCCTACGGCAGCGACCCACCCGGGCTCCTTGGTATACCGAGGAGTTGAGGGTGATGAAGCGCCATAGGAGACGTCTAGAGAGCAGGTGGAGATCCTCACGCTCCAAGTCTGACTGAACACAGGTAAGAGCCTATTTACGGACCTACCTTGTGGCATTGAGAGCGGCCAAACGTAGACATTGTGCCGCTCTTATTGCGTCTGCGGATAACCGCCCTGCCGCCCTGTTTAGGGTGACCCGCTCCCTCTTGGTACAAGAGATGCGGGGGGCACCCTTACAGGGAAGAGCAGAGGAGTTTGGAGAATATCTGCAGAATAAAGTCGCTCAGATCCGAAGCGGATGGGCCCCCTCCAGTGGTCTGGACGGGCCGTCAACAGCGAGTCTTGTGAGTCCACTCTGGGAGGAGTTTGACTCTGTTGCCCCCGAGGATTTAGACAGGCTGCGTGGACGGCTGCGACCCACCACATGTTCATTGGACCCGTATCCCTCCTGGCTGGTACTGGCATCCTGGGAGGTGACACAAGGCAGGCTTTTGGGCCTGGTGAATGCCTCGTTGGGTGAGGGATCCTTACCAACTGTCTTGAAAGAGGCGGTGGTGAGGCCCTTACTCAAGAGGCCTTCACTCGACCCAATGGAGCTAGCTAATTATCGTCCAGTCTCCAACCTTCCCTTTTTGGCGAAGGTTGTTGAGAATGTGGTGGCGCAGCAGTTTCCACGTCACCTCGATGAATCCGATTATCTAGACCCACACCAGTCCGGTTTCCGACCCGGGCACAGCAGAGACAGCCTTGGTCGCGTTGGTTGATGATCTCTGGAGGGCCATAGATAGAGGTTGTTCCTCTATCCTGGTCCTATTAGATCTCTCAGCGGCTTTTGATACCATCGACCATGGTATCCTACTGCGCCGGCTGGAGGGGATGGGAGTCGGAGGCACCGTTCTACGGTGGTTCGGCTCTTACCTCTCCGGCCGGATGCAATATGTGTTGACAGCAGGGCAGAGATCGACCCTGAGGCCACTCTCTTGTGGGGTGCCGCAGGGATCGGTCCTCTCGCCCCTCCTGTTCAATGCATATGTGAAGCCGCTGGGCGAGATCATCCGTGGTTTTGGGGTTGAATACCATCTGTACGCTGATGACACACAGCTGTACATTTCAACCCCAAACCACCCCAACGAGGCTGTCGAAGTGATGTCCCGGTGTTTGGAAGCCGTCGGGGTCTGGATGGGGGACAACAGACTCAAACTCAACCCCTCCAAGACTGAGTGGCTGTGGCTACCGGCACCTCGGTTCAGCCAGCTGACTCTATCGCTGGCCATAGGGGACGAGCAATTGCCCCCTGTGGAACGGGCGCGCAATTTGGGCGTCCTCCTAGATTCCCGGCTGTCAATGGATGACCATGTGGCAGCCGTGGCAAGGGGGGCATTCCACCAGGTTCACCTGGTGCGCCAATTGCACCCCCTACTGGACCGGGATGCCGTACGCACAGTCACTCATGCGCTGGTGACGTCTCGCCTAGACTACTGTAATGCTCTCTACATGGGGCTTCCCTTGGGATGCGCCCGGAGACTGCAGCTAGTCCAGAACGCGGCCACGCGGGTAGTCATGGGACGTTCTAGATACTCCCACGTAACACCGCTCCTGCGCGAGCTGCACTGGCTGCCTGTGGTTTTTCGGGTGCGTTTCAAGGTCCTGATTACTATCTTTAAAGCGCTCCATGGCACAGGACCTAGTTACTTGCGGGATCGCATCCTCCCACATACATCCCTGCGGCCAATCCGCTCTCACAGGGAGGGCCTTCTCCAGGTGCCGTCCACTAGGCAATGCCAGCGGGCGGCGCCAAGGAATAGGGCCTTCTCTGTGATGGGCCCAACCCTCTGGAATGACCTCCCCCCTGACATTAGAACCACCACGGACCTCCGCTCCTTCCGACAAAAATTGAAGACTCACCTGTTTCGACTAGCTGGCCTGGCATAATTATAATTGTTACAACTGTTACCTCCTGGAAGTATACTCTCAACTGTTTATTTTAAGGGTAGTGTTTTAAATGTAATTGATTTTAGGGCTTTTAGAGCCATATTTTATTCTTCTATACAGTTCTTTTAATTTTAACCTCCTCCATGTGTATATGTATATTTTTATTTATATTTATATTTGTACTTATTATTTGCTATGTGCTATGTGGACTGTACACCGCCCCTAGTCCCTTTTTGGGAGAGGGGGCGGTTTAGAAATGCGAAGAATAAATAAAAATAAATAAGTAATGGGTAGAAGTTCATAATAGAGAGATCCAACCTGGAAATAAGGAGAAATTTAACAAAAGTAAGAACTGTTACATAATGGACGTGGTACCTCAGTGGCTAAGACGCTGGTTTTGTTGATCAGAAAGGTCGGCAGTTCAGCGGTTTGAATCCCTAGTGCCGCATAACAGAGTGAGCTCCCGTTACTTGTCCCAGCTTCTGCCAGCCTAGCAGTTTGAAAGCATGTAAAAAATGCAAGTAGAAAAACAGGGACCATCTTGGTGGGAAGGTAACAGCATTCCGTGCACATTCGGCGTTTAGTCATGCCGGCCATGACCATGGAAACATCTTCGGACAGTGCTGGCTCTTCAACTTTGAAACAGAGATGAACACTGCCCCCTAGAGTCGGGAACGACTAGCACATATCTGCGAAGGAAACCTTTACTTTTACCTTTTAAGAACTATTAAGCAATGAAACAGCTTGCCTCCCAAAGTTGTGGGTGCTGCATCACTGGAAGTTTTCAAGAAAAGTTTGAACAACCTTTTGTCTGTGAAGGTGTATGGTGTCTTATCTTGGGCAGGGAGTTGAACTAGAAGACATCTAAGGTTCCTTCTTGGAGCTCTAGGATTTTATGATTCTAAATCAATTCACATGAAGGCTACAATTACTTTTATTAAGAATGCCTATAATAACCAAATATTGCAAGTTCAGTTGTGTTGTACTTCTTGCCGTGACCTTTTAATACAGTTCCTCATGTTGTGGTGACCCCCAACCATAAAATTGGTATCTCGGTTCCTAAGACCATCGAAAATATGTGTTTTCCGATAGTCTTAGGTGACCCCTGTGAAAGGGTCGTTCGACCTCCAAAGGGGTCCCGACCCATAGGTTGAGAACCACTGGTTTACAGAGTCAGCATATTGCCCTCAACATTGTTCTCATTTTACCCACTTCGTAAGGATGGAAGGCTGAGTCAGCCTTAAGCCTGGTTAGATTTGAACTGCCAAATTGCAGGTAGCCAGCAGTGAGCAGAAGTAGCCTGCAGTACTGAACTCTAATCACTGTACCACCTTTTCCCCAGATAACACAACCTATATATCTCTATCAAGATCATCTTCCTTGCTCTCTATAAGTCATCTGGCCATTTTTCTTCTGTTGCAAAACTATATTTTATGTTTCCATTGAAAGTATAAGAATTGTTTTAAAGTGTTCTTTAACACATGTAAATTGGCACAAATACACTTGATTCAAATAAATATATTTTACTTCTTTTTAGCGACCATGAGGTTTGTGGATTAATGGATGGTTCCAAAAAATGAAGCAGATACACCCTATTACTTCTTATCTCTTTCTCACTAACAGCTACTCATTGAAACTTTTTCTGTTTTTTCTGACATTTGGGGAAAGAATGCTGTCTTTAAAAAAAATAACATTGATAATCTGCCACTGATGTCTCAACACTGGAAAATTTAGAAAAGACTCATGTTGTGCAAGTTTGAAAAGCCACAGGACAGCTACAGAACTTATAAAATCACAAAAACTAGAAAGGGATGAAAAAATCTTTCTGAAAGATGAAATATTTAATTTGAACCTTCTCTTTGGTATGTGTGTGTAAAAACAAGAGAGATATAGAAATGCAATACAGCATTGATACAAGATAAAGACTGCAGAGAGGATTTTCATAGGTCATTACAGATCTGTTGAATGATAGGCTGGAGTCTGTCTGTCTTTCTCCCTCCCTCTCTCCCTCCTTCCCTCCCTCTCTCTTTCTCTCTCCCTCCCTCTCCCTCCTCCTCTCTTGTTTGTGTTCACATGTGTGAGTGCTTTTTCCCATCAACTTTTATGGCAAACAAATTGACTTCAATTTGTTAAAATATATAGGTGGGATGCTGGGTTGGATCTTGGCTATCCTCTCACAAGGTACAGCATATATGAAAATGCCTGCCTTTTATTTCATTACATACATTTTGCAGCAATCTGCAGCATCTCTTGCTTTCTACACTTCAATTAACTTTCTAGAGAAAATTTTATTCAGTTTTTTTTAGACCCCAGAAAATAGGTGAGCTAAAGGTACACCGCAGGGGTGGGTTCCTATAGAAGAGGTTCCACAAATCTACAGTGCCATTTAGAACTGGTTCCAGGTCCCTCCTCCACCATCAAGGTGAAGAGTGAGAGGAGGAATTCTAGGAGTTGAAGTCCACAAGTGTTAAAGCTGTCAAGTTTGAACACCCCTGGAGTTTTTTTTCTAAAGGGCTAGGGGTGCAAGGGTCTTGTAACTTGACAACTTTATGACTTGCGTGCTTCAAATGCCAGAGTTTCTGAGCCAACATTTTGGTTGCTAAGCAAGAGCGTTGTTAAGTGAGTTTCACCACATTTTACAAGTTGTCCATGCCCACCCAGTCACATGGCCAGCAAGCCACTCCCACAAAGCAGGCCACACCTACAGAAGAGGTTCTAAAAAAATTGAAACCCACCACTGATACAGTGTGTTGAAGAATGGCATAGCAGAACAATAGGAAGAACTCTACCTACTCTTGCCATATAGGAAAAAAAACATGTCTAGTTAGAAATGTCACCAGAAGAATTTCCAAAATACCTTCAGGGGAAAAAACCTAAGAAAATAGCAACCTGTTTTTACTTGGGAAGAAATTTTTTTGAAGCTCTGAGAATACATTTTGACACTGTTATTTTCATGTTCATAAGCACACAGAAACATTACCTTCTGTTCTCTGGGTGTTCTCAGTTCATCATCCTATTTTATTTGTCCTATTACAATCTATATACACAGACTTATGTCCTAAGATTATTCTTAAGCAAATGCATCTAGGATTTGTAATCTGTTGCTAACTTTAGCATTTACAATTTCCTAGCTGTCTTCTTACTGTGAAATTTAATTATTAAACTTCAGTTTGTTAGTAGCAGTTGAATTCTGTTTCACCCCTTATTCGTTAAGCCCTTTTCTACTTTCTAAAATAAAGAAAAATTGTTCGCTTCAAATCTATGAGGATTTGAAGCAGTGGCGAGTAGTCTTTTCTTCTTTGATATGTGTCACTCAAGGCAGACTGAACAATAATTCTAACAAACCTTCATTGCTGCCCTTCTTCCCAGTTTCTGTCATTATATTACTAATCTCACTAAAGATTTACAACTGACTCTTTCTGTCATTCAGCTCCATTCAAAGCAAACAATGGATTTGTATGTATGGGGAGTTGTGGTACGGTAGGGAACAACAATGTCTGCCTTCACTTCCAAACTCTGTCAACTAGTTGTAAAAAATGGTATCAATGTTCATTCATATTAACTTTCCCAATGCAGTGACTTCTTGAAATGTTGAAACTGAAACTCTCAGAAATTGTCTTCAGCCTTAACCTTAACGTTGGCCATTATCTAAATAAGTCACTAAATCCTACCATGGTATGGAAGCTAACCTAGTTTATCTTGTCATGTGAATATTTATTGGTCTGTGCTATATGGCTCAGCGGTTAAAGATGCTAAGTTTGGCAGCTGGAAAGGTGATGGCCTGGGTTCAAGTCCTGAGTGCTGTGACGCCTGTTATTCGTCCCAATTCCTGACCACCTAGCAGTTTGAAAATATGCTAATGAGATTAAATAAATATGTACCACTTTGATGAGAAGGTAACAGCATTCTGTGCCCCTCGGCATAAAATTATGTTGGCCACATGACCATATATATGTGTTTAGACAATGCTGGCTCCCTCAGCTAAGAAATGGAGATGAGTAGCGCTCCTTAGAGTAAGAACAATGGAACAGGGGAAACCATTATCTTCACTTTTATACTATTTTTTGTGTAGAATCTGTAGTGGAAGGCTTTACAAAACATAATGGCTGCATTTATGTGCCAGGTAAGCCAAACAAAATATCAACTGGTTAGTATTATATGTTTATAATGCTATGGTCCACACTTTAGACCCACCTTGAAGCCAGACAAACGGCTCAATAAAGATTAAATTTGGGGTTCCTGACTAAATATTGTCAATGATCAAAAAGCCATATTATGAAAAAATGTAGATAATGTGATACAAAATACAATGAATGATGGGGATATTCAAATGATATTCTAGTCACTTGATTTATCTTAGATAAGGTAAAGATAAAGGTTTCCCTCGCACATATGTTCTAGTCATTCCCGACTCTAGGGGGCGGTGCTCATTTCCGTTTCAAAGCCAAAGAGCCAGCACCATCCGAAGACATCTTTGTGGTCATATGGCTGGCATGATTAAACACCAAAGGCTGTTACCTTCCGACCTATTTCTCTACTTGCATTTTTACATGCTTTCAAACTGCTAGGTTGGCAGAAGCTGGGACAAGTAACGGGAGTTCACTCCGTTACATGGTGCAAGGGATTCGAACTGCTGAACTCCCGACCTTTCTGATCAACAAGCTCAGCATCTTAGCCGTTGAGCCACTGTGTATACCTTTATCTGAAATAGCAAAACTTTAATATGAAATCACTTTTTCTAATAAGGCCAATTTAAAGGAACTTTCATGAGTTACTTAGACTGAGTGTCTTAGCAGTCAAGTAGTTTTTCTACTTATTGGCAGTTTCCTGGGAACAACTCTCTTGAATTTAATCAGTGGAGGAAACACATCACTTTCTTTATTATAATCAATGGAGGAGACATAAACAATTAACATCTGACCCACCACAATCTTTCAGGGCATTATTTTTATTCCAAGCGTTCTCTCCCAAGCCACTAATTCTACTGTGTTATCTGAAAGAATATAGATTTGTGAGCTAAAATGTCAGAGTGATATCAACACAAATGCAAAGCACACCTGCACAGAGACAGAAAGCCAACATGACCAGCTTCTCTGTGTAGTCTATTTATGTAATTATACTTACGATAACATTTAATTTTTAAAATTAACTTTTAAAACATTTCAATTAACATTTCTTGAAAAGTATTGGTTATTTGTAGTAAGAGAAACCCAACTTTTTATTTCTACCTACCTACCTAAATATATGTGTCCATACGCTTCGATTTACAACTAAATAGTGTGTGTGTGTGTGTGTGTGTGTGTGTGTATTTAATTAACTGATTTAATTAATTTTATGAATAAACCTAGAAAATATCCAAAAGATGCAATTAGCACACTAATAATCAAATGATAGTCAAGATAATTATATTAAAATAGGACACTGGAATCCCCTTTTATATAATAAAGAGTTTCTTCACTTTCCTGGTTTTTTAAACTCTTGCAACCATTTCTTTCAAAATGAAAAATGAGTTTCCTAATCCGAGATTTCATGTTACATTTTAAAAAATCCAAATGATAGAACTTTCCCCAAATCTCTTTGCTATTATTTTTTTTAAATGAACTATTCAAAATTATTCAGTTAAAAACCTAAAAACATCTTTGTGAAATGACACAATAAATGCATGTTTTTTTCCTCCTGTGATAAATTGCATAAACTGAAAAACTGATAGTCTGCACTATTACTCATATCTTTAAATGCAAGATTGCTTATTTTGTTTACAACATCTTTGCACAATTTCCCAACCTTTTTCCTTTTATTTTTATTCTTTTAACTTCTTTTCAGCAAAGCAAAGAAGCTACAGACACCCAGCATCAGGATGAATTTTAGTTCAGTAATGAATTCTCCCCTTTCAAGGATCTCATCAAAAGAAATTAGCACCGTATTAACCTTAGAGTAGCATATCTCAACCTGATGGTCCCCAAGATATGTTGATTGTCATGTTTCCAACTGGTGGTGTAGCAATACTGCTCAGTGACAACACATTCTGTAGTGAATTAAAGGGATTTGTTCTATTGAGTGGCCTATTAGCCAGTTGAGATCTCTGGAGGATTCTCTAAAAGCAGTGACTGCCTCATAAACATCAGATGAAAGTGATGGAGGAGGGGGAGGATTTTAAGCAGAGATACTTGTCTAGAAGGAGCAAGAACCTGGGGAAAACAGATTTCATGTGACTCTGCCTAAGAATTCATGCTCAAAGCTGAAAAGGCCCTAAGAGAATCACTAAGGTTATTTTGGCAGAGAACATTTAGCTTATATATTTAAAATGCTATTTCTGCTATTTAAATAGTGTTCCAGTCCGTCGTTTCTCTATTTCATGTTAGGCTACTTGCAGATTAATGACTAATAATTTTGGACTATGGATCTAAAACTTATATAACCTATTGCAATTCAATGTTGTTTTCATTTTTTATTTTGTTTCTTTTATTAAAATAAAAATTATTTTTATTACTATACTGGTAGTATTAGATTTGTCATCTAGCATCACACAATCCAAACACATTCAGTTTTTAGAAGCAACCTGGAACCATTTATTAAGAGCTATTTCTGGGAGAAAGGTGAATTCTTATTCTGCTGTGCTCCAATTATAGGAAGAGAGATATTTGTCCATTCAAGAACAGATGGTGGCAATGTTAACTATCTACAATACAATACAATAGTAGAGTTGGAAGGGACCTTGGAGGTCTTCTAGTCCAACCCCCTGCCTAGGCAGGAAACCCTATACCGTTTCAGACAAATAGCTATCCAACATCTTCTTAAAGACTTCCAGTGTTGGGGCATTCACAACTTCTGGAGGCAAGCTGTTCCACTGATTAATTGTTCTCACTGTCAGGAAATTTCTCCTCAGTTCTAAGTTGCTTCTCTCCTTGATTAGTTTCCACCCATTGCTTCTTGTTCTACCCTCAGGTGCTTTGGAGAATAGTTTGACTCCCTCTTCTTTGTGGCAACCTCTGAGATATTGGAATAATGCTATCATGTCTCCCCTAGTCCTTCTTTCTCTTAAGCTAAACATACCCAGTTCCTGCAACCGTTCTTCATATGTTTTAGTCTCCAGTCCCCTAATCATCTTTGTTGCTCTTCTCTGCACTCTTTCTAGAGTCTCCACATCTTTTTTACATCGTGGCGACCAGAACTGAATGCAGTATTCCAAGTGTGGCCTTACCAAGGCATTATAAAGTGGTATTAACACTTCACGTGATCTTGATTCTATCCCTCTGTTGATGCAGCCTAGAACTGTGTTGGCTTTTTTGGCAGCTGCTGCACACTGCTGGCTCATATTTAAATGGTTGTCCACTAGGACTCCAAGATCCCTTTCACAGTTACTACTACTGAGTAAGGTATCACCTATACTGTACCTGTGCATTCCGTTTTTGTTGCCTAAATGTAGAACCTTACTCTTTTCACCATTGAATTTCATTTTATTAGATAGTGCCCAATGTTCAAGTTTGTCAAGATCCTTCTGTATCTTAAGCCTATCTTCTGGAGTGTTGGCTATTCCTGCCAGCTTGGTATCATCTGCAAATTTGATGAGTTCCCCATTTATTCCCTCATCCAAATCATTGATGAAGATGTTGAAGAGTACTGGGCCTAAAACAGAGCCTTGGGGTACTCCACTGCATACTTCCCTCCATGTAGATGCAGTTCCATTGAGAACTACACGTTGAGTGCGGTTGGTCAGCCAGTTACCAATCCATCTGGTGGTGATGCTGTCTAACCCACATTCTTCTACTTTATCTAGTAGTAGGTTATGGTCTACCTTATCAAAAGCCTTACTGAAGTCCAAGTAAACTATATCAACGGCATTCCTCTGGTCCACTAATTTTGTCACATTATCAAAGAATGCAATAAGATTAGTCTGGCATGATCTGTTTTTGACAAATCCATGTTGGCTTTTGGCTATTACTTTGTTTGCTTCTAGGTGTTCGCAAATTCGTTGCTTGATTATTTTTTCCAGAATCTTTCCTGGTATTGAGGTTAGGCTGATAGGTCTGTAGTTTCCTGGATCTAATTTTTTCCCTTTTTTGAAGATGGGAACCACATCAGCTCTTTTCCAGTCCTCTGGTAGTTCCCCGGTGTTCCAGGATCTCTGAAAGATATAATTCAGTGGTTCTGAGATCTCGTCTGCTAGTTCCTTCAGAACTCTGGGGTGTAATCCATCCGGTCCTGGTGATTTGAACTCATCTAGGGTAGACAGGTGCTCACTTACCATTTTCTTCCCTATTTCAATTTGTGTTCCTAATTTTGTGGTGCTGCTTTTGATAGGTTGGACTGTTTTATCCCTTTGTGTAAAGACAGATGCAAAACATGAGTTAAATAGTTCTGCTTTCTCCCTGTTGCTTGTCACCTTCTTGCCACTTTCTCCTAGCAATGGACCAATTGTTTCCTTAACTTTTTTCTTGTTTTTAACATGTTGGAAGAAGCTTTTTTTGTTAATTTTTACTTTTGTGGCAAGCCTTTCTTCATTGTGAGCCTTAGCTTTCCTCACTTCATCTTTACAGGCTCGGGCTATTTGCTGATATTCTGCCTTAGTTATGTCCCCCTCCTTCCACTTTTTATACTTACTTTTTTTGTCTTTCAGTTTGTCAGATAGTTGTTTATGCAGCCATGCTGGTTTCTTTTGGGAGCTGTTGTTTTTCTTCTTCATTGGTATTGTGTTAGACTGGGCTTTTCTAATCTCATTTTTCAAAATTTCCCAAGCTTCTTGAGTTGTTTTCCCCTCGAGGATTCTCATCCATGGAATTTTTCCCAAGCTCTCTCTAAGTTTATTGAAATTAGCTTTCTTAAAGTCCAAGACTCTAGTTTGACTTTGTTCTACTACTTGTGTTTGGATAATGTTGAATTCCAATATTGCATGGTCACTTGCCCCCAGGGTTCCTATGACTTCAACACCTTCTATCATTTCCTCTCTGTTAGTGAGAATTAAGTCCAGTATGGCTGATCCCCTTGTTTCCTTCTCTACTTTTTGGAAAACAAAGTTGTCTGCTAGGTTTGTTAGGAACCTGTTGGATCTTCCACTTGGTGCAGAGTTTGTTTCCCAGTTGATGTCAGGGTAGTTAAAATCTCCCATTACTATTGTGGTGTGCTTCCTACATACCTTAGTTAGCTGACTAGCAAAAAGTTCATCTTCTTCCTCTGCTTGGTTGGGTGGCCTGTAGTATAGACCTATGGCAATGTCATTTCCCCCACAACCTTTAATATTGACCCAAATGCATTCAAGATAGTTCTCATTATTGTTGTGCTCTATTTCTGTAGAGACATAGTTATTTCTTATATATAGTGCAACTCCACCTCCTCTTTTATTTGGTCTATTTCTTTTAAATAATTTAAATCCTTCTAGCTGTATGTTCCATTTGTCAGTTTCATCCCACCAAGTTTCTGTAATGGCAATAATATCATATCTGCCCTCTTTTACTTGAATTTCTAATTCTCCCTGTTTATTCCTCATGCTCTGTGCATTGGTATATAGACATTTGAGTCCATTTTGATTGACCTTGTGTTTACTGTCTACATAACCTGTATTATGCCTGACTGCCCCTATTTTCTTGCCACTTGTGTGATTCGTGCACATGGTATGACAATCACTATTACATGCTTGGTTTTGCTTGACAGCAGGAGTGATAATCTTACCCACACACACATCTATGTTACATGCATTTATAACCCTATGAATTTTAGTTTGCTGGGGACAGAGATGTTCTGTATCTATTAATTCTCTGTCCCCGCTCTTCAGTTTAAATGTTTATCAAGAAAATCTGTGAATTTAATGCCAAGTAACTCAGTTCCTTTCTTGGATGGGTGCAACCCATCTCTTTTGTACAGTTTTTCATTGGACCAGCTACAGGCTTCATGACTAATAAAACCAAAGCCTTCCCTTTTACACCACTCCTTTAGCCAAACATTAAACTCTGCTACACGCTGGCCCTTCCCTTTTTGTTCCTTATATACAGGTAAAACCTCTGAAAAGATAAGCCTACAACCTATACTATTAAGTTCATACCCCAAGTTCTGGAAATCATTCTGCACAGAAAGTACATCTTTCTGGGATAGATCATTAGTGCCAAGATGTATAATAGCATCAACGTCACAGTCCTTACTTGCATTCTTGACTATCTTAAGAATACGCCTCTTGTCTCTGCTGGCAGTAGCACCTGGCAGACACCTGACCTCTTTTAAAACCTCCGTATCCTCTCCTAAATTAACATCTCTTACGATTGAATCACCAACCAGAAGGTGACTTCTCTTTTTACATACCTTGATCTTCTTCTGCGACTGATGTGTGATACCTGGTTCCCAGATAGAACTCTTTACTTGGGTTACCAGCCACACAGAGATATCCTGAAATTTAGGTAAAGAGGATAGGAAGGTAGAGATTAAAGAAAGGTTCTTGCAAGGTGTTTTGCCCATTAATGATAGACCAACACCTCTTAAATAGAGATGGATTGCTCCTGGTTTGGCTCAGATCAGCCAAACTAGTAGTAGCGGTGGCAGGAGGCTCCGCCTACCTACCTGGATGCTTCTATGCATGTGCAGAAGCTTCGCATGTGAGCACACATTGCACGGGGAAGCGTGCCCGAACCTGTAGTAAAAAAATTGGCAACCCACATCTGCTCTTAAGACATCATGCTGATCAAGACTGAAACAACCTATGGAATTTCAAATGGTGGCAAAATAGTTTATGTGGCCTATAAGATCAATCGATCAATCAATCTCTTTGTAATGTAAGAATTTGTAAAAACAACTGAAATGGACAAGTTAGATTAGTCCTTTTAGGCATACAGGACCTTTACATTTAATACTATGCTGATTTCTAATTGGCTGGGGATAATCTAGAGAGCTATGATACTTCATTGTTGTTGTTGTTATTTAAAACACCAAGTGAGGGGAAGGAAGATACATTTCAGTGCTAAACATTTGACTGTCTCCAAAATCTACTTTTTAAACTAATTATATTGCTCACTGAACATTTTGTATTGGTCTAATATTAATTTCTTTAGTTGTAAGAGGTATCATTGTACTCATGCTTTCTACTAAGTGCTGAATGAAAACACAGAAATCAGGCACTTTATACACTTTCATTTGATTTGTTACTGTGTGCAAATTGTATACTTATTATATTAAAACAACTTAAGTAGTCAAGATGGCTGTGCTGATGATCATTCTCAAGCATTCAGTTTTTACTCGGAGATGTATCTGCATTTTCCTTTGCTCATACATCATTCAGACATTTTCCTAACAGATTAAAAAGCAGGCCTGACAGTCTGTCAGTTCTACTCTTTAATAAAGTGGACACCTGCTGCTGGTAGATACTTCTTTTCTCCTCTGGCAAAACAGTCTTTTTCCAGGATTTTTTTAAACTCACAAAGCTCAAGGAGCAAGTAACGTCAGCTCAACGAAAGGGCTATGCATAGTAATATGCTGGTTATCCTTTTAGTTAGCTGACTTGATATGGCTTAGATCTTAAATACAGAAAATTTGAATTTGCACAAAGTAGTTTAGTTGGCAAAAGGAATAGAAATAGAAAACCAAATCTAAGTGGTTTGATTAGCAAAACAAATAACTGGGAACCAGCTGTATCAAATTCCTAACATTTTGGTCTTGAGTTTTTAAGACAAATAGAACTTTAAATTCTAGTTTTTTAAAAAATACACATGATTTTTTTTTCAGGCCAGAATTTTAAAGTTTTTTTATGTAGCTTTTTTTATGGGCGCTTGCTTTTAAATTAATATAGGATTGCAGCCTAAGAGGCATAACCCTAATAAGAGATTAGCTTCTCAGCTAAAAGAAAATATATAAGGACATAGGAATTAGTTTAGCCAAGCTAAGTTACTGTGAGACGTCTTAAGGTTATTAATAAGGAGTATGTAATATTGTTAACTCCCCTTTCTTAAAAATGAATTAAGATTTTCTAATTATGCAGATAAGAGTTATAAAACAGAGTTTCTAGTTGATTTCTGTTTTAAACAATAAGTCATAAATTGTGGTTTATCAATCTCAGTGATTGGGTTTGTGCAACATGCCAAGACAAAACCAAATGAACCATACTATGTCTTAATGAAAATGTGAATCCAGCTTCTACATGACTATTTAATGAGCTATAACTGAGATGGGACTTCCAATTAAGTGCAATATATACAGCTTTACATAATGAACAACATAACTCTTTCACAAGGAACCTATTTCATTTCATAACTTGTCACTTGTCCTTCAACAAGATCAATGAGTAAGGTACATCAGCAATTGCAAAGTCTTGACGATTGAGAAACAACATCATTGACAGATTTAAACCATATTTTACCTTCACCTAGCAACAGGTTTCTGTAGTTTGGCTAGCAGAGTAATAAATCCAAGACATCAAAGTTTCTATGCATATCATGTTTGGGTATTAGAAATGAAGCCTGGTTCATTCCTTGAAAAAATAAGGCTTCCAACCTGAAAGGGAGCTTGCTATTGCAAGAGACCAAGTACATCTGCAATAGTTATCAGTCATAGTATCTGCTGAAATTTCTAAAAGTTCATACATTTTTAATGATTGCTGTAGACTATAGTTTGTGGCTTAGTGGGAAATAGTGTCTGTGGCCCAGATGGAAGACATACCAGTATGTGAATATAAACAGTCATGGTGGTCAATCTAGGGATCATCAGGTTATAAAGAAAATTGCAGCCAGACTTAGACAAATAGTTCTGTTTTTAACTCAGTTATGCAATATTATCTTGGAAATTCACCTGAAAAGGGAATGAGTATCATCACCCAGCCTTTTGAAGGTCTTTGGCGATTCTCAGTCATCCAGGTCATGGTTGTCCCAAAGATGCTTTTCAAATGGCAATTGGATTTTCTTGGGTTTTTTGCTTGAAAACCTTTTGCATCTCATCTAAGAAGACCATTCACTTCAGTTCAAAACTGAAGAAGTTTTTTTTTTATGACAAGCAAAATGTTTTCAAGAAAAAAACCCAAGTAAGTCCAGTTGTCTTTTGAAAAGCACCTTTGGAACTGAAGGGAATAATGGTAGCTATAGCTGACTAGTTAACCAAGGAAATGCCAATGTCCATAGCTAATCATGTTAGTCCCCCTGGTCCCATCTTGCCCTCAGGATACAAAGGAGAAGATATGTTCAGATGAAACAGGAAATATGGTAATTAGATGTTCAGGTAGGGATTAAGCAGCATCAGGGCAATTTCTATAATTCTGCAATTTCTGCAGTGATATGCAAGAAACAAGGTTGACATCCAGTGTCTAAGACCAAAAGCCACAGTAAAAGCAGTTCCAGCTCTACTTGATCCTAGTTCTAGTTAAGCTTAGCACTCTCAACTCTACCTAAAGCCCAGCTTGGAGCTTGATGATAAATTTACTCTACAGGTTGATATAGCATCTTGTCACAAAACTGAATGAAACTTGACTGCACCAAATCCCATATCTGTGTAAAAAAGTTGAGGTGCACCAAATCCAAATGAGCAAAAATACCTGGAAGCAGAGACACTGTTCCACTTTAACCTGTAAGTACTTTTACATTAGAATTAGGAAATTGAAGCCAACATTGTTCAGCCAGAGCAAAGGTCTTATTGTGGGAAGCATCTGGAACATAATAAAGTCCTGTGTAAAACTTTACTCCGATATATTTTAGCTACTACAAGTCATAGATCAAAGAGGGTCCTTCCCACTGATACTCCCTGAGTTGGTTATTCTTTATCTAATGCAAGTAGCAAAGCAAATATGGTATTGGATTATATTTCTTTTTAATTGGAGGAGGAAATTACCCTTTAGAATTACACCTGATAGTTGAAGACGTAGAAGCAGGATTGTTTAAAATGAAGTGGATAAGAGTTGGAAGGATCAGTGACATTGCAGAATAATGAAAACAGAATTTTGAATACAAGACCCACACCTTCTGTTTGTTCATTGTCATGTGCATTTATGAAAGAGGAAAAGTTTGCAGTACAAATCTTCAAGGTTGCTTTCATCATTCTGGTGAAAGTAGCAAACATGTGCTGACACCAGGTAGGGATTTGATCCAAAATTAAGCTACCCTTATTCATTTCTAATTTTTATTTATTCTCGTGTATTCCTATTTTTTCAGGTATCAAAATATAAGCTGTTTTGGATCACTGCAGGTTGATAGTAGCTTGTCATTCAACAGTTGTCTCAAAGCTATTGTTAGATTTCAATTAAATCAGCCATTATTTTGAGTGAAAACATCTGCTTTAAATGTTTCTGACAAGTTTTATTGATGTTCCTTACATTAATTTTTCAATCAAATTAAGAAATTCCAGGTTTGAAAACTGCTTTGTAGCCACCTGACTGAAAATGAATAATTTAAAATGTTGCACAAAAGAAAATATTTGATATGACAAATAATAAAATGCTCTCTGCTTATAAAAAAGCCTTTCCAAAGATATAAATGGATTTTGGCTGCCAGAAATAATATACTCCAGGCATATTCCCTGATTATTCAGACACATTTGTAACAACTTGTCTACACAGTGTTTTGCACTAATAGAACTATTTGAGCTTCTATAGCAAAATGTTATCATATGAACTATTTGACTATAGGGGAAAAAAACCAAAGGGTCTCTGGGAACAATGGACTCAGAAAGTATTGTCTGATGTTATAACAGAAGAGATAGAGAAGCAACAGATTTTGTGGGATTAAAAAAAGAGACACAGGCTGATTTGAAAGTGGATTTGGATTTTTTAAATAAAAAAAATGCCAGATTACAAAAGTGATATGGAAAAGATGTGGATCTGAAAATCAATTTAAAAATGCCAAAATATAAGATGCCACAATGGATTTACCAATGAAAACAGCAGATGTCATAATAATTAAAGGGAACACACAAATAATAAATCAGAAGAGTGACTTTAAAAGCCTTCTTATCTTGGATTTACAAAAGGGAGTCTTAAACTCAGAAACTCCCTGTTTCTGAGAGGAGACAAATAGAAAATTAAAAGAAATCAGCTTGTTTGATGGACATTATTTGATGACAAAGATCAAGAAAAGTAAACAGAAGGAATTCAAAGGGGATTTATTTGATCAAGGTTAATACATATGTTGTGGTTTGTGATAGCTATTAATGGAATTTCTTTTTGAATAGCACTGAATGATAAGACTTTAAAGATATTTTATAAATGGAAAGAGATTTATTTTCCTTTTTACAGAAAGTGATAAGTTGGAATACAAAATTAGTTTATTAGATTAAATTTAAAAGCATAATATGTTACCATTTCTGGTAGCTCTTAACAGACTTTTGCTGATGAGAACTAAATGATAGGGTTTTAATAATTTGATAATGGATAATGGATGAGATATGAGGAAAATACATTTTTTAACTGAAATATTATAGAAGGTGTTAAGAGTGTGGTTAAAGATCACAGTGGATAGCCTATTAGGAGAATTGGATGCATTCCTGGATCAGTAGAATATTTTCACCATGAACAAGTTTGAAGAGAAATCTGAGTATGTTGGTATTGGATAAGAAGCTTATCCAAGCCTACCTTCTAATTGTATGTACCCCAAATACACAGGCAGAATGGCAAAACATTATTGTCAACCCTTCTATCCACATTTTATCTAGCAGTGTACTACGGATTTGGAAAAATGCCAAGTTGGCAGTCTTGATTACTATATGTCATCTTAAAGGATGACATGTCTTGATTGCTGAGTTATTAAGCTGCTGGTTAATGAACAGCATCATGGCTACTGCTAGACAGTTAAATATTGCTATCTGGGAAACTAAAGGAAAGATTTTATTTAAAGAACTGAATATAAACTTCAACTTCCATAGTGGTATAGTGAAGTGGCATGAAACTGGTTAGCAAAAGAACATGTTTGATTATTAAAGAGGCATATATCTTCAGGAAGTCCAAAATTATTTAAAGGGCATTTGAAATAAATTGCTTACTATTAAGTTACTACGGTAAAATAAATGTACAATATAGAGATCGTGAATGTTGGCTAGGCTTTTTATAATTACTGTAAGGTTTACTATTTTATTTACAATTATTTGATATAGTTTTTTGTATCTATAGTAATTTATTTTTATATTGTGTATCATGTTCTATGTGAGTCACTATGTTGTAAACTGTTGTGAGTCATAAGTGTTTGGTTCCAAGCAGCAAGTAGAAGCTTCTTAGGTCCCAGTCTAAAGGTTTAAGCCACTGGTTAGGGTACATCTATTTTTAGAACTTCTTTCAAACATAAATTCCAGATTTTTCAAAGATAACCACATAGATGGAAATAGCTAATTTTATTACTTATGACTTTTATTTTGAATTTTAAACACATACTTTTTTTTGGAAGAATAATACCTAATTATTCTGATAACTTGTATTTTATTCTTACAACAAAATGAAGACTGAGAGATATTGCTTGGCCCAAATTTAGCCCCTGAATTCTAAAGAAAATTGATAATTTGAACTGTAGTTCCCCCTCTTTCCTGCCTGCCTGTTTCCTGTCTGCATATTCTGATATTCCTTTGTTATGTTCCTATTTAATGGAAAAACTTGTATTTTGATTAGAGACTTTCCAAAAATCTGATATCCATTTTCAGTACACAGATAATTTATTTTGGAACTAAACCATCACTAAGTAATTTTAAGATTGTGTTGACTGAAAGGAAACCATTTTCATGGCTTGAACATCTGTATTTTTTGTAGGGCTTTACAAAGCCTACAAATACTTTGGCCACCTAATGAGAAGGAAGGAGTCACTGGAGAAGAGCCTAATGCTGGGAAAGATTGAGGACAAAAGAAGGGAATGACAGAGAATGAAGTGGCTGGATGGAGTCAGCGAAGCAGTAGACGTGAGGTTAAATGGACTCCAGAGGATGGTGGACGGCAGGAAGGCCTGGAGGAAAGTTGTCCATGGGGTCACAATGGGTCAGACACAACTTTGCGACTAACAACAACAACAACAAAGCCTACAGACAAGAAGTTGTATACCGCAGTCAAACTTTCTATATGTAAGTACCATAAATAATGATAGGTTAATGCTAGAACAGGGCATTAAATGATATTTAACTAAATTGGGGCTAATAACTAATACTTTTCAATAAATGTAAATTCTAATGATTTTAAAATACAATTTTAACAAATTAAATGTTTTCTTAAGTAGATTACATAAATAGAGTTAACACAGAAGTCTGGTGATGCTGACTTTCTGTCTCCATACAGCTGTGCTTTGCATTTTTTGTTGATATCATTCTGACAACTTAGCTTGAAAATCTATATACTTCTAGGTAACACAACAGAATTAATGACTTGGGAGGTTGCTTGGAATAAAATAATGCTCTGGACAACTGTGATGGAACAGATCTTAACTGTTGACACATTTTCCCCTTGATTATAATAATGAAAAGGATGTCCTTCCTCCACTGATTAAAATTTTAAAAATGACCTCATTGAATATGTGCTCCTTATTTTTCTTACAGAAATTGTTACTCAAGACCAAGTAGTAATTTGCAGTACAAGAGATCCTTTTATTTCTCTAGTACATCCACTGTTCCATACACCAGCATCTGCCATTCATTTGCTTGGCTTGTTTAAACAGTTAACACTTTAGAGTTTGTTTTATTTGTTATTTTCTCTACCAATTGTTTTAACGTGTATATTCTCAACATTAATTATTTTAACAAATTATATTAACACAGTGCTTAAATTTCCTTAATAGAATTCTTTTTAGGATATATTTCCTTGATTAAAACATAAAATACATATAGTTTTTCTCAAACTGGATATTCCCTGGAAATTGTTGGCAAAGTTCTGTTGACTGTTGAAATCCACAAAACTGGATGATATCCAGCTGAGGAATGCAGTTGTAGATCTAGTTATGTCTGTCCTGGATTAAATAGTATGGCCAATAAGAAATAGTAATTGACATATATTAGTTCTAGAGAATTCCGATATTGAAAACATTGCCTGCATCTGGGCTTTAGATGTTGTATTTCAGATCTACGGCAGCTCTCTCTCAACATTTTTTTTCATTCCTTAAGATGCTTTCCCTGAATATTGCCTATACTTTCAATGGTTATCTAAGGGTAATGGTTATTCTGTTTCTAACTATTTCTAATATTCCTTTCCTCTCCACTATGACATTTTAGATAATTAATGAAAAATTAATTAGTTTATAGTGTGATTGCTCTGCATGTTATTAATAATTTTCATTACGGGGCGGGGCTTGATGTCACGACGATACAACATGCTATCTTGGGGCTCAGGATTGCTGTCAATATCTCTGTTGCGGGATGGTCCCTTTTGGACCTAAACTGTTCTGAAGGAACGGTGATAGAGAAGAGCAGGTCCTGCTGATCTCAGGGACATTGCAAAGTCCCTGATCGATCCAGGAGAAAGCTCTTTTTGCTGGCTACAAGAGAAGCAGTCAAAATGGCTGCAGAAGGTTGGGACAGTCCCCTGAAACAGAAGCAGAAGAGGAGAGACAGTGTGTCGAAATGGTGAGAAAAATCCTTATTATTAGGGAAGAGAAAACCCAAAAGACTTAGTTAAAATAAAATTGAAGACAGAAGGAAGTAAGCAGCGAATTAACCCTGGTTTAAAACTATTGTGTTATCTTTTTCACTTTAATTTTGTTTGTTTTCTATGGATGGACTTTTTACAAATGCCTCTTACTTTAAAACTGGACTGGTATTTTTCCCCCTTCTTCCTCTATACTTCTTCCATTTTTTGTATTTGTGGATTAAAAGCTTCTTTCCTCGCAAGGCTCGGCCGGATCGTAATCTTTAAACATTTTTTTTCTTTTGTTCTGGATTTCGGAGCTTAAAAAGAAAGGCAAAAACAGGGGAAAGAATGTAACACTGCCTTCTAGAGGCTAGAGGCTTGGCAACATCTGATAATACAAAGCTATTGGCTTTGTTTACTGAAAGGATCAGTGGCTATACAGGTGCTTCTTTGAAAGAAAGAGAAAGCTTTGACCTGAAAAACTTTACTGAATTTGTTTGAAACCTAGCAAAAGCCTTGGATGTTTTAGTGACAGTGTCTATAACCTGGAAAAATGGCACAATATGAAGAAGAAAAGGAACTAACATTGCAAAGAATTATTCTAGAAATTCAAAAAGTCTTAATAATCACAGAGAGAATTGAAAAGAGACTTGAAATTATAGATCAAAATACAGAAAGTACGGAGCGAAGAGTTGAGAATACTTATAAAACAATAATGAAATTTGAGAACAGAGTTCAAAAAACCATAGGGGAGCAGAGGTCGACCCCGAGGCCCCTTACTTGTGGGGTCCCACAGGGGTCGATCCTCTCGCCTCTCCTGTTCAACACATATATGAAACCGCTGGGCGAGATCATCCGTGGTTTTGGGGTGAGATATCATCTGTACGCTGATGACACTCAGCTGTATATTTCCACCCCAAACCACCCCAACGAGGCTGTTGAAGTGATGTCCCGTTGTCTGGAAGCCGTGCGGGTCTGGATGGGTGACAACAGGCTCAGGCTCAACCCCTCCAAGACAGAATGGCTGTGGCTTCCGGCACCCCGGTACAACCAGCACATTCCATCGCTGGCCATTGGGGATGAACTATTAGCCCCGGTGGAACGGGCATGCAATTTGGGCGTCCTCCTTGATGCCCGGCTGGCTATGGAAGATCATGTGGCAGCCGTGGCGAGGGGGACGTTCCACCAGGTTCGCCTGGTGCGCCAATTGCGACCCCTTTTGGACCGGGAGGCCTTGCACACAGTCACTCACACGCTGGTGACGTCTCGCCTGGACTACTGTAATGCTCTCTACATGGGGCTCCCCTTGAGGTGCACCCGGAGGCTGCAGTTGGTCCAGAATGCAGCCGCGCGGGTAATTATGGGGAGATCGAGGTTCTCCCATATAACACCGCTCCTGCGCGAGCTGCACTGGCTTCCTGTGGCCTACCGGGTGCGCTTCAAGGTGTTAGTTACCATCTTCAAAGCGCTCCATGGCATAGGGCCCAGTTACCTGCGGGATCGTGTCCTGCCCCATACATCCCTGCGGCCCATTCGCTCACACAGAGAGGGTCTCCTCCGGGTGCCGTCCTCTAGAGATTGTCAGAGGGCGGTGCCCAGGAGTAGGTCCTTCTCTGTGGTGGGCCCTACCCTTTGGAACGACCTCCCCCCAGACATTAGAACAACAACCGATCTCCGCTCCTTCCGCAGTAAACTGAAGACCCACCTGTTTCGGCTAGCCGGCCTGGCATAACTCGACAACTTATCCACCCCTAGGTCATTTTTAATTGTTAATTTTAGTTTTTAAACTATTAATGTTATTGAGGTTTTAACCTTTTTCAGTATTGTAATTATTTATTTATTTTTTACCTCCTCTGTATGACACTGTGTTGACTGTTGCTTGTGTACGTCGCCCCGAGTCCCTGTGGGGAGAGGGGGCGACTAATAAGTTTAATTAATTAAATAAATAATAAATATGCAATGAATAACAAGTTGTCAAGAGAAGTCCACATAAGACTTGTCAAGAAAACACTTAGAATACAGTCTACAAATGGCAAGAGATATTGGACTGCACTATTTCTGGAAGGATATAGGATGATGAAATGAAATGTCACAATAAAATGTAGTTAAATGTAGTTAAATTTTGAGTACTATATATAAGACAAAGTAAGAATAGCTATAGTCAAATAAATGATCAATAATAATAATAAAGCATTTATATATACTAGATTGATAATATGAAATTTTATATAAACTGTAAGTGAGTATGATGGAGATGATGTTGAAAAACCTTTTTATAAAAGGTAAATAATTCTATATAGAATAGAATATAAAGATGTAATATAATTGGATGATTTCAGGATGATGTAACGAAATGCCATAATATAAATTTACTTCAAATTTAATATGTTTCATATAAAAAGGATGCAATAATAGCTATGCTCAATGGATGTTTAACAATTATAACAATTTGTATACATGTATATTAGATTTATGATACTAATAATGGAAAAAAAACATGGAATTGAAAATTATTAGAGAATGTTATCAATGCTAAAATAATAGAATGACTTAGAATAGGATATTAAAAAAATCTTTATTATTGGATATATTGAAGATGATGTAATGAATCATAATATAAATGGATACATATTTAGAATACCTTGTTCAAAATGGAGAAACAATAGTGATAATCAAACAAATGAAGTATAATAATAATGTATACAAAGATATTTGTTTGACAATATGTGACTTTTGATAAAGCTCAAGTGATGACCATGGAAAGGATGCAGAAAGACCTTGTAACCAATCGACACAAGAGATTTTTATGTTATATGTTTTGTGTGTTTGTGTTTGTTTGAAAATAAAGAAAAATATTTAAAAAAATAATTTTCATTACAATTTGGTGGCTATTGCTGGCTGTGAACTAAATTCCTTTAACCATTGTGTTAAGTTAGTTATATTTTGCCACATTACATAGTTCCTGACTATTGAATTTTCTTTTTCTGATCTAATGACAGTTGATCTAGGTGTGATAACACAGAATAATTACCAACACTATATTATATTGTGGAAAGCCAACAGAGTAACAAAGACAAAAGAAACATTTGTACAAAAAATCTCTCTTTGTGTATATTTAAATGATTTGTATGTGAGGATGAATGTATGTGCAATATTAATGGGATACCATATATAATGCTCTATCACTTATAAATAGATAAATACTTAGTAGTGTGAGATTGTATATTGTTGGCAAATGGTACTAAGAAGCCAAAACATTTTATCACGTTCTGTATTCTCTGCAACAATGATCTACATGGTTCACAGTCTAATTACCCTAGGACCATATTTTATTGTCATGTCTTCCTGACCAGTAATAGCAAGAAGAGGTGATGCAACCAGGTCCCAAAATGATGTCATCATGATAGGTAATAAATAAATACATTTATGATTACTAAGGGAAAAAGAAAGTTAGAAATGGCATTGTGTAGAGAAACGTGTTGTCTTTACAGAATCGTTTTTACAGAGTAGGGAAATCCTCTTATTTTCTAGTTCATATTTTCCGTACAGGTAGAGATTGTCCTAGAGCTCATTTTTGCACAAAGGTTTCCCATAATAATTAGGACATCCCAATTTGTTATATTGTTTCATAATTTTTTTTCTCTTTTTTAGTCTATGTTAGTGCATGGATCTGTCATATTATGATACTGAAGGATTTTTATGAAATGTTGGTCATGATTACAAGTAATCCTTGACTTACAATCATTCATGTAGTGACCAAGGTTACAATGATATTGAAAAAAAGTGACTTATGACTGAACCTTGCACTCACGACTGTTACAGTGTCCCCCATGGTCACATGATCAAAACTCAGGCACTTGGCAACTGGCAGATATTTGTGATGGTTGCAGCATCCTGTGTGTGTGTGTGTGTGTGTGTGTGTGTCACATGACCATGATTTGTGATCTTCCCAGTTGGGCTCCGACAAATAAAGTCAATGGGGAAAGCTGGATTGCATAATGCCTTTGTGATTCACTTAACAATTGTGGAAAAAAGGTTGAAAAATTGGGCATTACCCATTTAACAACCACCTTGGTAATTTTGGTCACAATTGTGGTTGTAAGGTATAATTAATTTTAGTATATTTTTAAAGTCTTCCAGGTTAGTTAAAGCTTCTGACATTTTATGTTGCTGCTTTTAAGACATTATTTGTAGTTTTCAGAGGGGGCATTTGAAGAAACCCACCATACAGGGCTTAAAATTTCCTCTTCATTAGTTGCATTATTCTGCAGGGCTTATCCTGTTGTCACTATTTTCATACTATTGAGTAGATTAATGTGCCTCTGAAGTGTTTTTTGTCTCTTAGGACAAGAGCAGTGGTGTATTAACCATTAAGCAGACTAAGCATGTTCTTAGGGCAGCAGGCCCAATGGGGGCACCAGAAAGTTGAGAAAGAAAAAAAACCCAATGAAGATTTGTACAGTATATACAAAGGAGGATTTGTCAGTGCTTCGGGCACCAGTGAGCCTAAATCCGCCATTGGACAAGAGAGTACTTTAGAAATTCATCCACACAGGTTGCTACTGATAAGATTCTTTGTTTCTTTCATCGGATTGTCCATTGGTCCCAAAAGTTCGTGAAAAGCTTGAGAGAGACATAGACTTGACTTGTTGCCCATTAAAAAAAACCTCTCAGATTTCAAAACACATATTTTAGTTGAATGCTATGAACATAGTATTTGTATTTGCAATCATATTCCTGAATTCTAAAATGATCTCTTTGCTGATTTGACACTTTTCCTCTTTGGTGGCATATTTGTAAGTAAAGCTCTGAGTATTTGCTGACAAGCGTAGTATATAGCATCTTAGTAAGGAGGTTAAGGGAAGTGGTGAAGAGTATTGTAGTATATTAGTGTTTTGCCCTGTCATCCCTGGCAACAGTTTTGTAAATGTAGAAGCAGTCTGTGGGTAAATGTTGTAAAAGTGTCCTTGACATGATGTCAAAATTCTAAATGCGCCAATCAAAGGATGAGCAACCTATTATCAGGCAACTAGTCGTTTCTCCAGCTTTTGTCACCTTTCATTGCTGCTCTGCTTTTCCACATGGCTTTCTTATTGGCTCCATGTGTATTTCTAGCTTAGCATACACTCTCCATTTTCATATCCCCACCCTTTAGAAATAGATCTACAGGCAGAAAATTTAAGTTCTTCCTCTTCCAGGAATGAATGCATTTATTTTTAAGCTGCTATTGCTTAAAGCAGGTTGAGCAAAATGGCAGCAAGGCTTCTTGTAATCCCCTGAGGCCAAGAGGCAGAAAATAGATAATATTGAAAAGTGAATGAAAAAAGGCCGAGGTACCAGATTTATTCTACTAGAAGGATCGAGTAAATATATAGCAAAGACCCCACTTACTTTACAAAACAAATCATGCTTTTAACAGATGCATTAACCACAGTGTAATATGGCATATACAGCTATATAGCTTTAAAATAAACCACAGTTTCTTTTCATTCCACCTTTTCTAATCTATTTGCCAAAAGAAGAGCTCAAAGACATGCATCAATTTTGTGTAAACTTGTTGGTCTAATTAAAATGTTGTTAAGAAGCAGCATCTCCCTCTAGAAAAACATGGCTAATATTCTTTTTCTTTTTCTCTTTCTTTTTTTCTTTTTAACATTTTTGATAGCTCCTTCTCCTCTGGACATTTATTGTTTTTTTCTCTTTCAGCAATATCCATATGCATTTGACAAACTTGAACATTGGGCACTATCTAATAAAATGAAATTCAATGGTGAAAAGAGTAAGGTTCTACATTTAGGCAAGGAAAACGAAATGCACAGGTACAGTATTGGTGGTACCTTGCTCAGTAGTAGTAACTGTGAGAGGGATCTTGGAGTCCTAGTGGACAACCATTTAAATATGAGCCAGCAGTGTGCAGCAGCTGCCAAAAAAGCCAACACAGTTCTAGGCTATATAAACAGAGGGATAGAATCAAGATCACGTGAAGTGTTAATACCACTTTATAATGCCTTGGTATGGCCACACTTGGAATACTGCATTCAGTTTTGGTTGCCACAACGTAGAAAAGATGTGGAGACTCTAGAAAGAGTGCAGAGAAGAGCAACAAAGATGATTAGGGGACTGGAGACTAAAACATATGAAGAACGGTTGCAGGAACTGGATATGTCTAGTTTAATGAAAAGAAGGACTAGGGGAGACATGATAGCAATATTCCAATATCTCAGGGGTTGCCACAAAGAAGAGGGAGTCAAACTATTCTCCAAGGCACCTGGGGGTAGAACAAGAAGCTATGGGTGGAAACTAATCAAGGAGAGAAGAAACTTAGAACTGAGGAGAAACTTCCTGACAGTTAGAACAATTAATCAGTGGAACAGCTTGCCTCCAGAAGTTGTGAATGCCCCAACACTGGAAGTCTTTAAGAAGATGTTGGATAGCCATTTGTCTGGAACTGTATAGGGTTTCCTGCCTTGCCAGGGGGTTGGACTAGAAGACCTCCAAGGTCCCTTCCAATTCTGCTATTGTATTATTGTATTATTTCTCCAATATGCAGTATGTTCTTGAAGATCAAGCAATCCTTCAAAATATTAAAGGCTTGAATTTTCCAACTCGCAGTTAGAAACATTGGCAAATGTGCTCATTTAAAAGAAAGTGTTTTGCAATATGGACTTCGTAAAAACCTTGCTTTAGACCTCAAATGGACTGTCAGCAAATATAGCTTCATTTATGGCCCTTCTTTTATAGACACTGTGTCAATGTAAGAAAACCCATGCAGAAAATATTTGTGGAAGAAATAAACTGCCCCAGTCCCAGTCTATTAGTTTTAAAAATGTTTTATATCTGCTTCTCTTTTCCTGATCTTTGGGTATGAAGAGGGGGAAAATATCTCTCACACCACAGAATCACACAAGAAGAAAGCACTGGCTGGATGTTTTTCTCAGATTTTAGCTTTTCAACAAACAGGGCACCCTTGTCCATATCCATTCTTCTAATCCTCCCAAATGCTTAATTACAGGTTTTGGTTACCTCTGTGTCAGAAGATCAAAAGGCTTGAAGAAATATGGACAACCTAATCCTAGCAATCCACAAAGATAGATGGCTTTGTCTTTGTGAAGGGATACCTCCTCTCAGTAGAAAGAGATAAATTAACTTCCAATTATAAAGAAAGAGTTAAGACTATCTCTCCAAGGTCAGTCAAGCTAATTTACTGAAGAACAATAAAAAGCAACATGAAATGTACTTTGTTTAGCTTGTTACCTTCTTACATGATCATGTTGCAAAGACATAGGAAACCTCTGGGGAAACCTAAATGATCTTATCAAACTTTTGCAACAAACTTTTGAAAAGGTAGACAATGTACCAAGGGGGATACATGAATTTAATTTAATTTAATTTAATTTAATTTAATTTAATTTAATTTAATTTAATTTAATTTAATTTAATTTAATTTAATTTAATTTAATTTAATTATTTAATTTAATTTAATTTAATTTAATTTAATTTAATTTAATTTAATTTAATTTAATTTAATTTAATTTAATTTAATTTATAGACCGCCCCCTCTCCCCAAAGGGACTCGGGGCAGTGTACAGACCACAATAAAACAATATACAAACTTAGATAATTATAAATACCCATTAAAACAAATTATATGGTAGGCTGTACATTATAGTTAAAAATTAAAGCAACCTATAAAATTTTTCCCTAAACATTTAAAATTTAAAATACAGGCTAGAGGGACACAAAAGTTACAGTTAGGCCAGGCCAGCTAAATTAAACAGGTGGGTCTTTAGTTTGTTACGGAAAGAGTGGAGATCGGTAGTTATTCTAATGTCGGGGGGGAGGTCATTCCAGAGGGTCGGGCCCATCACAGAGAAGGCCCTACTCCTGGGCGTCGCCCGCTGGCACTGCCTAGTGGACGGCACCCGGAGGAGTCCCTCCCTGTGAGAGCGAATCGGCCGCAGGGATGTATGGGGCAGGATGCGATCCCGCAGGTAGCTAGGTCCTGAGCCATGGAGCGCTTTAAAGATGATAGTCAATACCTTGAAACGCACCCGAAAAGCCACAGGTAGCCAGTGCAGCCCGCGCAGGAGAGGTGTTACATGGAAGTATCTGGTACCTCCCATAATTGCCCGCGCGGCCACGTTCTGGACCAACTGCAGCCTTCGGGTGCATCTCAAGGGAAGCCCCATGAGCATTCCACTGGAAACTGAACAACACAACAAGAAAAAAATATTGAAAAGATTGGAAGAGCTGTGATCTCAGGTTTCCTTATGATCTTCTTAAAGAAAAATGTATTATTTTTGTAGGAGGTTCCATCATTTCCTTATATCTTATAACTAGTTTCAATGATATTTCAGTGTGTCTTATATGAAACGATTTCTTTACTATGAATTGTGATTGAGCTAATAGTGTCACAGCAACATGTGGAATGTCTCAAATACCATTGGAGCCATGCCTATAAGGATCCTACACTATGAAATAGCAACAATACTTCAATTCAAGCTCGTTAATATAGTTATTTTTTAATTAAAATTATGTAAATGGCCGTGCCAAGAAAATGATAATAATGTTTTATCTTTATCTCTAACGAGCCACGGTGTTGCAGCCAAAAGAGATAAGGATAAGGAAGGGGAATTTCTGGGAACCTGAAGAAGTTCAGAGGATGTGGATACTGGTGTGAGATAAGGAAACTGAACCGATGGATGATTTGAAGCAGGGTAAAAAAAGACAAAGGCATTTTTGAAAGTTTTTTTTCAGAAAAGCAGAGAGATTATGAACAGATGCCCGGAAAGAAGAAGAGAGATATCAGACAGTATCTTGAGAAGAAGCTTGCTAAACAGCAAAAGAGACCAAAGTAAAAACCCTATATTCAGAAAGCTATGAAAAATCCCTGGGAGTCCATCACAATTCTGAGAAGCCCATAGAAAGCTGCAAAGCTTATAAAAACAATACAGGAAATCCCTAGAACAACGTCGTAAACAATTGAGCAATTTCTAAAATCCAGAGTAAGGGGATGACACGCATATATACAGGACATATGAGCCAGAACCAATGGGAAGAAAAGCAGAAGATCATCTGAGGTAAATCATGGTCAGTGTAGTAGTGGATTGAGACCTGCCTTTTGGAGGAAACCCTACTCTGCATATTGGTTCCAGTATTCACCTTTCAGACCCACTTTTGAATGAATTTACAATAACACACAGTGCAATATAGTTTTCATAATATGAGAGCCAATTTGTGGTTAATTACCAGGTTAGAAACCAGAAGACTATGAATTCTAGTCCCACAATAGACATGAAACAACTGGGTGACCTTAGACCAGTCACTCTCTCTCAGCCATAAAAAACTGCCAATGGTAAAACCACTTCTGAAAAAAGAACCTTGCCAATAAAATTACAGGGATTAGCCCAGGCAGTCACCAGGACTCAAAAATGTATGTAGTATACATACAGTAACATAATTGGTCATTCAGGTATGATCAGACTGTAAAGTCCACAAAAGGGCCCCAATAAATGTCTATTTTATTCATCTACACCACGGTTTCAAACTCGTCACGTCACAAGGCTGTCACGTTTTGCGATGTTTTTCCCCTTTGTGGAACTGCGGTGGGCGTGGCCTGCGAATGACATATCTGTCCTATGGACTGCCAGTTTGACACCCCTGATCTTTGACATTACTGACACTTTTATGTACAATAATCTATTATTTACTGATCTGAGATTGTTCTGACATGGGAGTAACATTTTTAATTTCACCACAACAGATGCTTTTGTAGATCACATCTTCTAAAACTATTTTTGAGATATATTAATATCATCTCTTGAGAAAAACATATATTGGGAATCCTGGGGAAATGAACCAGGCAATATTAACGTCCCACTGGCAAAACCCCAAGGGGTTATGGCATGGGGTAAAATAAACGCATCACAATCTTTTCAGTTCATTAGCATGGCAGTTAATAGATTGGAAAGACTTGGCAGGAGCCATCAGCAGAGCAGAAGGACCGTGCAAGCTATTTCAAACATTTAAATTTTCAGCGCTAGAAGAAAGTCTGCCAGGCTTTACAACTGCATTTGAAAGATGAATACTTTGGGGATGGGGAAAGGATGGTTTAATAAAAAAATATTATTAGGAAATGACGAATGTTCCTGACAGCCTAATAGAAGAGCTAATATTCTTTGCAATAGTGAATGTTTTCTTGTATAAAAACTAGTTGGTGGTCCTCTCCTGAGGAGGTTTGTGTATGTGTGTGTGCATATGGATCTATAGGTCTGTATGATGACAAAAGAAAGACATGCTGCCATTGCCTGCACTGTACTTATTTCATATAGCGTAAAGAAAGAAAAAGGAAAATGTTCAACCATTTACACACTCTCTCACAGAGGATTAAAAGTGAAATGAATCAGATATTTGGGTGAAAACCTGGTCACAAACAACCGCTTGTATTGCTGCCACTTGTCAATTACAACTCCCTCCATCAGGATCTCTGGGCCTCTCCTTGTCATCTTTGCTGCGTTCCTTGTCAATTTTCACGCCAAGGAATAAGGTGAGAATTTGTAACCCACATAAAGAGATCAGGAGCAGAATAATAGTTTGACAGGTAATGGCAGGAAAACTCTATTTTCCCCAGCTGGATATAAATGTTAAACTGCATCTGATTATGAGAGATCAGAAAGGCAAACGAGAGGCTGAATTATAGTACCCTACACCAAAAGATTATAATAAAATAAGTCTTAAAATTGTATGTTTTCTGAAAAGCTGTTAGAATTTGACGTATTTTATATGTGCTTTTTTAGATAGTTATCTTTATCTAACAGCTGGCAAGTGCCTGAAACATACTGGGGAGAAATTCCTTTACTCTACTCATTCATAATGGGGCAGACTATTTCTGCTCAAGCTTTCTCATTAGTCTAGTTGAGCTTTTGCCTTAAAAAGGTAGTTAACGAGAGTGAAAAACACTGTCAGCCTGTTCATAAATTACCTATACTTAGAAATGGACCTTAAATTTAATTTAATGTAATTATTTGATTTAGCAACTGCCTGACTCCAAATTACTTTGGGTGGCTCACAATGCAATAAGGTGCAAGTTTATTGACCCCATAAACCTTATGGTTTTAAAAAGAAAAAGAAATTGTGAAAGAGATATAAAAAGGACATCATTTGTTTACTAATGAAATTTATCAGCTGTCTCAATATATCATAATTAGGTAATGTAGAGCCAGATGTTCTTGGTGCTCTCTGAGTTTAGTTGTTTTCTTGCAGACATTTCATTACCCAAACTAGGTAACATCATCAATCAGAATGATTAGTTTGGGTAATGATACGTCTGCAAGAAAACTACCAAGCTCAGAGAGCATGAAGGACCTCTCATTTCAACTCCTTTATTGATGTGTAGAACCAGTTTGGTATAGTAGTTAAGGCATCAGGCAAGAAACTCAAAGAAGATTCATTATCTTCCTATCTTCTCCGGGTAGCATATTCTGTTGCTGGAGTGCTCTAAGAATTTTGAAATAATTGAAAATACTTATAGCTTGGGTTTTAGATTTTAGCAGTGGTTTGCTCTCCAAGTTTTTTTCCTTAGTATGACTTTTAGTGGATGGAGGCCCATCAATAATATAAATGAATTGCTTTCAGAAAAATCATTCCCATTCTACAACTTTACTTTAAAATTCCCATATTTTCTAGGTACTAACAAAAATATCAATTGTTACTCTTAGAATAATTCTTCTTATCCAAGATCCATAAATTTCCTTCTTTTTATTGTTCTTCAACTTTCTAATTATGTGTAAATCTGCTCTGCAATTACTTCCATACAATCTTTTTTGTAGCACAATTTATTTATCATATAAATGTGTTTATTTCTTTCACCCGCCCAACACATCTATAATATTCATATAACACAAGAAAAAGAACTTTTTCAGCATGCCAACTGTGAATCTGAATGAAGAAAATGATTTCAAAATGTCAAGGTTCATTATATATAAATAAAATGACCTATGGATGGAATCAATGGTTGTGCATGCATCCGTTACCACCCCCTATATACACTGATTGATTGGCTGCTGTATGCCATTCTATTGCTTTATTTTTGCATTATATTTAGGGCCAAACCAATATTCCACAGAGAAGTGGAATGCAGATGCAAACACAATCTATTTTTCTGCTTACTTGCTTACAAGGTTAGATAATCTATTAGTCTGAAGATATAGGCAGTTTTCTAATCATACTGTGCATAATCTGAAGACAAAAAAGGTATTTATTCATCCAAATACACAAAGGGGTCCATTATATGTTTACTTTGAATATAACTACTGCCAGTTTGGAAAACTGAGATGATTAGATTATGTGTCATCAAATGGTTTTGGGGGCCCCAGTGGTCACATAGATAGATTGTCTCCATGATGATTTATCCCTAACTTGAACTTTTATTTCTTCCAATTAAACTCAACACTCAGTTATGAACATCTATATTTCAAAGTCTTGCAGAAATACCTGTCATTTGCTATAAAATCCCTGAGATTATGGAGGAGACAAATTGAAGGCAAAATGCTATGTAAAGCATGATTATCTCTTTTCATGAAAATAACAGTACAGTCCTCACTGCCTGACAAAAATGATTATCACTTTGGCAGTCTCATCTCTGGAATGCCTATTTAAGGTTAGGAAGTTCAGGTGAGCTTGATTTGAGGTATATAATTAGTAATTCACGTGGAGTAGTCTTGCAAATTTTGTGGGTTTGTTTGACTTTTATGCCTAACTTTCAAACATAGAATGATTGCATGAATTAAGTTTTGTAACAAAAATAAATAAGGTCCTATCTGTATTAAATGTTTCATGCAGGTCTCACGACTTCAGTCACCAGTCAAATTAAGGTCAGGTCCACAAAGATTTTTATGATAGAGTTATACATTACTTACTTTCTCCAGATATTTATTAAGAATAATAGGTGCATATTAGTTGAAAAACACTTTATCCTCCTTAATGTTTTTCCCATCACTTCCAATTGACAATGAAAGTCTGTATGAAAGTTGTGTTTATCCTTCAAAGTTCTTGATACATGAAACACCATAACTGTGTTGGGACCAAAATTACAATCTGTGTTAGGATCAGAACTGTAACTAACTTTCAGTCTGTCCTGCATCTAGAAAAGCTTATTAGTGTCTTCAGGTGTGATACCACTTTTATTCAATCAATAAAATTGTCTATACCAAGTGTTATCACTTTTCTGGATATGGGATGGGAAGAGGTACCAAATATCTTCTTCTTCAGGCAGATGGTCCTGATGATGCGGAGATCAAGACTTTCTGTCTCCATGATGAAAAGGACAAGGGAGGTGGCTAAAGGGTTAGATCCACTTCCCATTTGTTTGTTTTTTTAGATACATAGATCTCTAGCCATCTGTCTTGTCTATATATTCTATCTCTCATCAATGATGAACCTCTAGGCATTATTCATATTGATCATAAATAGCCTTCTACTTAGGGACTGACCAGACCACACCTTTTTAGTTTGACTATGGGACTGCATCACAGGTCTCCAAATTATGCCTGTGTTAATTATGTGTCATATGACCATTAAGCTAAATTGATTCCCCCAGTTTCAGAAAATCGGCAGCATCACTGATTAAATACAACCTTAGCTGTTTATAGCAATCAAAGAAGAAAATAGTTGCTACATAGAATTAGCAGCATATCTTGTGGATTCTAAAGCAGAAGACTCACTGCAACCCAAACTTGCCTTGCCAACAGCTGGATGAAAAATGATAGCTTGGTAGATTTGACTACATCTGTCTGCTCAATTTTATGTCCAACTTAATAAGGGATGACACTATGGATAAAAAATATACTATGGGCAGAAAAATCTGTCAAAGGAGAAATGAAAGAGAACTAGAATGAAAAATATTTTTGGAAATATAGACTAGCTTGATAAATTATGTTAAAATAATAGACATGCAGGTTAATAAAATACAATACAATACAATAGTAGAGTTGGAAGGGACCTTGGAGGTCTTCTAGTCCAACCCCCTGCCTAGGCAGGAAACCCTATACCGTTTCAGGCAAATGGCTATCCAACATCTTCTTAAAGACTTCCAGTGTTGGGGCATTCACAACTTCTGGAGGCAAGCTGTTCCACTGATTAATTGTTCTAACTGTCAGGAAGTTTCTCCTCAGTTCTAAGTTGCTTCTCTCCTTGATTAGTTTCCACCCATTGCTTCTGTGTGAAAACCACCATTTCCAAAACCACCATTTCCAAAATTCTTTAATAGGATATAACAAATCACTGGATCCCAAAAATTAGCTCTATTACCTGTTCTTTTCATTTAGCTATAAGAAACCAGTCTTTCTTACACATTTATTCTAAGAAGTTAATATTCGAGTCCAATACAAACAATTATTCTTAAAATATAATAGAAATACATCATTATCCAATTAGAGTTGAAAACTTGCACACATAGCATATCAGGTCCTTTCAAAAGTATTTCTCTGTTGAACAAATGGTTGGGACATATGTGCTGGCTGACAAGAATTCCGGCTGTATGTATACTTGAAGTTAATTTTAAGAAGTTTCACCAAGTGAGCCTAAGATCATTATAGTGTTGGCCAGGATCCATTATGTTAATTAGAATCTATAAGTTCAAGAGACAGAAACAGAGTATGGGAAAGAATGCCTGAGGAGAACTATTGTCTTCATAATTTACATGTGGATTCCCCCCCTAAAATGTTTGGAAAACAGGTTGCTGGACTGAATAGCTTAGTAGTTAATGTGATGGGACTTTGACATTTTATCATAAAAATAACAGTAGCCAGCAGGGTTGAGCCAACAGATTTTTATTGCTTAAAGTGAAGTAGCAAATTGCATCTCCCCAAGTAAAGAAGCAAAGGATACAGTGCCAAGAGTCTTTGGCATTTGAAGCAGAATATCTGATAAACTCCTCTTGGAATGTGTCGCCTAATGGTAGTGCGTGTTACGATATCCTGCAGCCACAATGAAATTAGAATCCCAGCAGCACATACAGTACAGTTTCAATCCTGATAGCAATCTTTATTGCCTGAACAACTAGTCAATTTTTGTTTTCAAAGGATCCTGTGCTGTTCTAAATTAACATTCCTTTCGTAAGCGCAACTGACTAATTGACAGGTATTTGTATTAAGAGTATTCCCCCCTATATTGAAACATACCATGTTGGAAAAGGATTTTGAAGGCATTATCACTTGTCCTGCTTTCAGTGCTATCCATGCATGTCCAAAATGAAAAATGATTGAGGTTGTTCCAAACGCTATCTGTAACGTTTATTTTTTCCAGAGGTTTTTATTTCTACATTATTGCAACATTATACCTCATTAGAAAATGGAATGATCTAAAGCAAATTTTGCTCAGAAAAAAAACTTAACTTTGCTAAGTCAAGTTCGACTCTTCATCAGAGATGGTATTCAGCAGGTTCTGACCAGTTCTGGAGAACCAGTAGCGGAACTTTTTTTTTTTTTTCAGAAAATTTTATTGGTTTTTTAAAACATTTATAAGGAAAAGGGTAGGTGGAATGGTATACAAATTTTGGCAGTTGCAAGTGTGGCAGACGCCCCCTCCCTCCAAACTCATAAGATACATCTATGTATAAAACATTAATACAAAATCGTATAAAATCAGCATATTAATTCCATAAAATTTTTTCAATCAGCTTATATATTATGATATATAGTCTAGATATAATTTCATTATTACTTTCGGTCTGTTTATAACAATGTGATTTTCTTATTCATTTTTGTGATCTGAGCTTTCTTAGTGTTGCCCCTTCTCCCCCCGCTGGCAGAGCTCCGGCCCCTCCCGTGTCCTGTGTGACCGTTGAAGAGTCTTCTGTTTTTTCTAGGTTCGCTTTATTTTTTTCCATAAAGGCCTGAGCCTCTATGGGTATATTGATTCTGATTCTTGTCTCCTCCCAGAATATCAGCATCCCTTCAGGCATCAACCATCTAAACCACACCCCTTTCTGGTATAATTTATTCGCCAATTGCGAATAATTTTTCCTTTTCTCCCTAATTTTTTTGGGGATCTGCTTCAAGATAGTTATCTCCCTGTCGTGATATGTCAGTGCTTGCCCCCTTTGTACACCCAGAATTATGTCTCTTGTGCTTTTCCTAAGAAATTTGATATGGACCTCCTGGGTACATTGTGTGTTCTGGCATATGCTGAGTTCACTCTATAGACCAGGTCTATCTCCCATTCCATCTGTTGTTTATCTTTGTGTATGTATTCAGCTAAGATATTAGTCATGATGTCCCTTATGTTTTCCCCATCTGCTTCTATAACATTTTGAAATCTAAGATAAAAGGACATTCTCTCAAATTCTGTTTTCATTTGTTGGATATCAAGTTCTTTGTTACCCTTCTGCAAAGCTTCTACCCCCCCCTCGCCTCCGCCACCCCACCCTCCACAAGGTCCAGTCTCTGTGAGTTCTTATAAATTTGGACTTGATTCTCTTTAATTTCTTCCTTCATTTCCTTTAATTGTTTCTTAATTTCTTCCTGGCCCTGTATGAGTTGCTGAAGCATTTGTTGCAAATCCATCTCTGTACTCTTAGGTTGCATCAGTTCTGTAATCTTTGACTGTGTGGCAGGACTGGATGTTGCAGATGTCGGTGCAGATGTAGCAAAGCCAGGTTTTCCAGGTGGTGGTCTTTTTGGAGACATAGTTTATAAAGCAGAGAGATCAGTCAGTGTAGAGACTTGACAGCTGAAGGAATAGAGCAGGCAGATGAGTTCAGGAGGCAGAAGATCCAAGCAGCTGGGAGTTTCTTTAGTCAGTCTAGCAATAGAGAAAAATTTTCTCTCCAGAGGGTTCAGGAAATAACAATCCACAAGAGATTCTTTTGGGTGACACGGAGACAAAGACCGGAAGCCTGAATTTTAAAGGTGGAGTCAGGTTTCACAGTTCATGAAGACAACGGAAGTGTGCCATCTTGCCCTGCCAGCTTTGGGCTCAGAGGCATAACCAAATTTTTAAAAGTTCAGAAAATTCTCAGTTCACCCATAAGTTCTGGAACTAAATCCAATGAAAGTCACTTTTACAGGGGTGAGGCATCATTAGTTGGTTCTCCCCCCTCCTCCTTCCCCTGGGGGCGAAAGCAAAATCTTCTCAAGCCGCTTGTCCAAGGGGGGGGGGGAAATCCCACTCCCTCTAGCCGCACCTCCAGCAAGAATCCGAAAGTTTAACTTTTAAAAACGCTGAAAAGTCCATCAGTTCAGAATAAAGGGAATGAAGAAAGGAAGCCTCTTACCGTACCGCCGCTGCTTCCTTCAAAAGTACGTTGTCCAATCAGCATGGAGCGAGACGCATGCGCGCCTTCCGAAACTGCTCCCTGGTGCCTAGAGCGAAGCGGAGAAGCCCCCACCAGCCGCCACCGATGCCAGGGCCCTCCGCGAGCCACTCCCTCGGCAGGACGCCTCTCCGGGGCATCCTGTGCCCCCCCCCAGAGCGGGGGAAGCCCACCGGGAGAGCGGGAGCGGGCAAAGGCTTGCCCGTCGCCATAGCCGCCAGAACCGGAAGTCCTCCAGTAGCGGAACTTTTGAGTAGTTTGGAGAACTAATAAATATCACCTCTGATTCAGGGGTTAGTTCCTGCTGGCATTGCTGCCGGTTTGCTTTGCGTGTGGTTTGCATTTGCTGTGTGCACATGCGCAGTTGACTATAAATTGTTCTTTACAATTACATCACAAAATTACAAATAAAGATGCCAGCAACAGCATCAGCAACCAGGGAACTAGTTGGGGAGTGTTGTCAGCCTGGGTCCGGCGACCAAGGTCAAAATACCACTACAGGTTCGCCTGAACTGGTGTGAACTGGTAGCAACGTATCTCTGCTCTGACTGGCCCCGCCCCATCTATTCTTTGCCTCCAGAGTCCCAGCTGATTGGGAGGGAATGGGGATTTGGCAGTAACCTTCCCCTGGAGTGGGGAGGGAATGGAGATTTTACAGTATCCTTCCCCTGCCATGCCCACCATGCCACACCCACCAAGCCATGCCCACAGAACCAGTAGTAAAAAAATTTGAATCCCACCACTGCTTTTCATGGAACGTAGCATGCCAGCCCCCTCCTCCTCTGTCTTCCACTGTTTTCCTGAGTTTGTCCAAACTCACGAGTGGGATGGAATGGCTCATTTGATTGCTTGTCACCAGGGTAGTGTGTGTGTGTGGGATGGATATTGTTTTTTTATTATTTTATATTGGGTTTTTATTGTTTGTAAGCCATCCAGAGTCACTGAGAGTGAGTGGATGGCCATATAAATCTTATAAAGAAACAAACAAATAAATGTTTGCTCATATACTTAGCTGCAGAAGGAACTGAACCAAGGGGGATGACATCACTCATGGATAGCATAGCAAATATTCCCACAAAACCAAGATGTCCCTTTCTCACTGTTGTGTATTCACACAATAAGGAATTGGTCCTTGAGTTCTACTCTTTCTACTTAAATGGATGATCAGATGGACAAGAGGGAGGTAAAATTTAGACTGTGCATTAAATAATGCACAGTTAATTGTTCATACTGCACTTTGAAATGTTTGCACCCTTAATCACACTTAAATAGTATATTACACTAGATTAAAAATGTGCAAGGAGCACATCTTCCTGGAAATAAAGGAAGGAATATTTTGGCCTATGTGACTTGCTTTTATCTTTTAAAAAATTATTAAAATTGATCTTAACATGGCCTTTCTCAGCAGAAGAGTTTCTTTAGTTCTAGTATCATGCTGTGATAGAATTTCTTTTCTATCTTTTCTAGGAGGGACAGGGAGCAGAAGAAGTTGGTAGTATGTATTATTTATAACTATCCATCACCATGCTTTATTTTTCCTTTTTCTCCAGTCAGGAGAATTAAACTAAGAGAACAATTTTCTTCCATTACTCCTTGGCATAATATCTATTTCCATGCAAACCAGCAATGGTCACTGAAGCTTATTACTCCCAATCTATTTCATTAATTCATAAAATCTCGAATTAGCAGATAATCCTTGAAATCCTGGATTCAATGGAGGCAAAATATCGCTCTGTGAGGGAAGGCACTCAATAGATTTCATTTTGACTCTCACTTTTTTGATAACCCAGAGAATACTTGGATACTTTTATTCATAGAAGTTTTGTCTTCATTTCTAGATTGAAGATGAATCAAATTATGGCAATGCTTCAAAGTCTTTCTATTTTCTAAAGCAGCCTTCCCAATTTGATACTTGCTATAGTGGGTTGGATTACAGCCCTGTTTTCATCAAATGCATCTAAAGAACACTAAATTGGTGTGTGTGTGTGTGTGTGTATGTGTATGTGTGCGCACCAGAACCCAGAAGAGCAACAGGCAACGGCTGGCATGGCCAGAGAGATGGCTCTGTGTGCCACTTCTGACACGCATGCCATAGGTTCGCCATCATGCCTATATACAATATAATTTGCATACTACAGATTTGTTGGTATCAGAAACCCATGGAGATGGTTTATCTGTTATCATGATACTTTATCAAAGGGGAAGAAAATGGGAGTGTTTATAATAAGTTAATAAGTTTGAATTTATTAGCCGCTCCCTTTCCAAGTAGGACTCGGGGCGGCGTACAATGGGGCATATAAAACACAGAAAATATATAAAACACATAGGCGTACATACAGAACATACATACAGATACACAAACACGGACTCGGAGGAGGTAAACAATTTACATCATATAGACAGTTAAAAGACCCGCATTAAAATACCCCAATTGTAAAAACCCGATATAAAATTAAGATTTAACGTTTAAAATACAATTTAAAAACAGTTAGGAGGAATAAGAATAATTACGATTGAGCCAGGCCAGATAATTGAAAGAGGTGGGTCTTCAGCTGTACACGGAAGGAGCGGAGATCGGAAGTAATCCTGATGTCACGGGGGAGGTCATTCCACAGGGCTGGGCCCACCACAGAGAAGGCTCTGCTCCTGGGTGTCGCCCCCCGGCACTGTTTGGCGGACGGCACCCGGAGAAGTCCCTCTCTGTGTGAGCGAATTGGTCGTAGGGATGTGTGGGGCAGGATGCGATCCTGCATATAACTAGGCCCTGTGCCATGAAGCGCTTTAAAGATCATAATCAAAACCTTGAAACGCACTCGGTAGACCACAGGAAGCCAGTGCAGCTCGCGCAGGAGAGGTGTTACAGGGGAGTACCTAGTCCTCCCCATAATCACCCGCGCGGCCGCGTTCTGGACCAACTGTAGTCTCCGAGTGCATCTCAAGGGAAGCCCCATGTAGAGAGCATTGCAGTAATCCAGGCGAGACGTCACTAGCGCATGGGTGACTGTGCGTAGGGCATCCCGGTCCAATAAGGGGCGCAATTGGCGCATCAGGCGGACCTGATGGAACGCCCCCCTTGCCACGGCTGTTACATGGTTATCCATGGACAGCCGGGCATCCAGGAGGACGCCCAAATTGCGCACCTGTTCCATGGGGGCTAGTTGGACGCCCCCGATGGCCAGAGATGGAAACACCTGGTTGAACCGGGAGGCCGGAAGCCACAGCCACTCCGTCTTGGAAGGGTTGAGTTTTAGTCGGTTGCCATCCATCCAGACCCGTACGGCCTCCAGACACCGGGACATCATTTCGACGGCCTCATTGGGGTGGTTCGGGGTGGAAATGTATAGCTGAGTATCATCAGCATACAGATGATATCCCACCCCAAAACCACGGATGATCTCGCCCAGCGGTTTCATATATGTGTTGAACAGGAGAGGCGAGAGTACCGATCCCTGTGGCACTCCACATGTGAGTGGCCTCCGGGTCGAACTCTGCTCCCCTGTCAACACACGTTGCGTCCGATCAGAGAGGTAGGAGCCAAACCACCGTAAGACGGTGCCCCTGACTCCCAGCCCCTCTAGCCGGTGCAACAGGATACCATGGTCGATGGTATCGAACGCCGCCGAGAGATCTAATAGGACCAGGATAGAGGAACAACCCCTATCTCTGGCCCTCCAGAGATCATCAACCAATGCGACCAAGGCCGTCTCTGTGCTGTGCCCGGGTCGGAAGCCGGACTGGCGCGGGTCTAGATAATCATTTTCCTCCAGGTGACGTGGGAACTGCTGTGCTACCACACTCTCTACAACCTTCGCTAAAAAAGGAAGGTTGGAGACTGGACGATAATTGACTAGGTCCGTTGGGTCCAGGGAAGGCTTCTTGAGCAGGGGCCTCACCACCGCCTCTTTCAAGGCGGCCGGTAGAGAACCCTCACCCAGCGAGGCGTTCACCAGGCCCAGGAGCCAGTCGCGCGTAACCTCCCAGGATGCCAGTACAAGCCAGGAGGGACACGGGTCCAATAAACATGTGGTAGGTCGCAGACGTCCACGCAACCTGTCCAAATCCTCGATGGTAACCGAGTCGAACTCCTCCCAAAGCGGTCCCTCAAGACTCGCAACGGGCGTCTCTACTGAATCACTGAAAGGGGTCCATCCCATCCGGATTTGAGCGACTTTATCCTGTAGATAATTCCCAAACTCCTCTGCTCTGCCCTGTAATGGGGCTTCCCGTGGTCTCTCAAACAAGAGGGAACGGGTCACCCGAAACAGGGCAGCAGGGCGGTTATCTGCAGACGCAATAAGAGCGGCACAATGTTGACGTTTGGCCGCTCTTAATGCCACAAGGTACGTCTTCAAATATGCTCGTACCTGTGCTCGGTCAAATTCGGAACGGGAGGATCTCCAACGACTCTCTAGGCGTCTCTTGTGGCGTTTCATCACCCTTAGCTCCTCGGTAAACCAAGGTGCCAGGGTGGTTCGTCGCCGCAAGAGAGGCCGCAAAGGCGCCACCCGGTCTAGGGCCCCGGTAGTCGCACTATTCCATGCGTCTACCAGGTCCTCCACTCGGGGGCGGGTCAGGTCCACAGTAGGTGGCCCAAGTTCCGTCTGGAACCTATCCGGTTCCATCAGGCGCTTGGGGCGGAACCATCTAATACCTTCCAGTTCCGCCTCCTCGCGGCGGGGGGTGGCACCAGGGAAGTCCAGCCGGAGAAGTGAGTGATCCGACCATGACAGGGGAATAGTGTCTAGATCCCCTATTCCCAGATCACTCGTCCACTGGCCAGAGACAAAAACAAGGTCCAGGGTGTGGCCTCCCTCGTGAGTAGGGCCCTGAATTAACTGGGTCAGGTCCATGGCTGTCATGGAAGCCATGAACTCCCGAACCCCCTCAGACGCTTCTCCCATCGACGGCAGATTAAAATCCCCCATCACTAAAAGTTTGGGGGTCTCAACCGCCACCGATGAGATCAGCTCAAGGAGTTCGGGCAGGGCCGCTGAAGTATAGCGAGGAGCCAGGTATACTATCAGCAGGCCCAACTGCCTCCCTGGGCCCCATCTCACGACGAGGGACTCACACCCGGATGTCTGCGGCACAGTGAACTCTCTCGGCTCTAAGTCTTCCCGGATAATCACTGCTACCCCACCGCCCCTTCCCTGGGCCCGAGGCTGGTGAAATGCTCGATAACCTGGAGGGCACATTTCCACAAGGGGTAGACCTCCCTCGTGGCCCAACCAGGTCTCGGTTATTCCGGCGAGGTCCGGGTCCCCCTCCAAAATTAGATCGTGGATGAGGGGGGCCTTATTGACAACGGACCTCGCATTGCATAACAGCAGTCTCAGGCCTTGGGTCTGTAGATCCTGACCACCTAGTATGCAGGGGTTGGTACAAACGACCGGGAATGACCAAAAACCCCGGTCTCCCAACCGACTACGTGCTCTTAAACTGTCCTCGCACCTGCCCCTCCCTACGACCGTTGGTATTAAAGTGCCCTGCACAGGAATGCTATCTTCCTTCTCCTCCCCCACTCCGCTCCCTCCTCCTTCGACCACACCTAGATGCCTGGCTCTACCATCCCTCCTGACCTGTTCCCCCCCCTCCTCCCACCCCCCAACCCCAGGATCCCTACAAATTCTTAAAAAATATTTTACTAAAAAACCCCTTAATTTGCGCTTCCTCCACCTCTCAGGGTTAATAAACCCATCCTCAAGGTGGGCCCTCGAAAGGGCTGAAGGCCAGACCTGCGAGAAAGGGGATTCCCGCAGCCGCAGTAATTCCGGCTTCGTGTACATAGAAATGGAATCATGGGGTACAGTTAGTTGGTAACTGGTGCTGAAGAAATAGATGTAAAATCATTTGTTTGTCGAGAAGGTTTTCCTGACCCAAGATGAAAAGGGTGAGTTGATGGGCTAGTCGCCTCCCCGGGTTTCATTCAGGAGAGTTTCAAGATGGTGTAGGAGCCGGCAAAGCAGATGTTAAAACGATGTTAAAAAGCAGATATTTAAAAGATGTTTAAAAAGATGTTAAAAGCAAACGCCAAGGTCACAATCAGAATAGTATCAAGGATTCAAACCTAGGTTCTAAGTTTGCCATTTAATTGTGTCTGCTCTGCTCTGAGAGACTTTAACCGGCTCACCCCTCCTATAGCTGCTTCGTTCAGATCTTCCTCCGTCTCCCTTCTCGCCTCTCACACAACGAGGCAGTCCTCCAGGTTTCTGGCCAACGCCCCGGCTAGCACGCCCACACGCCAACACGCCAGCACACCAACAGACCGACATACTTGCAATCTTTCTCATCATCTTCCTGTCTCTCCAGCCTCTCCGCGCTTCTCCCTCACGCCTCCCACACTCCGTTCTCTGTTTGGTGCCAGATGATCCGTTCCATGCTCCACGTCTGGCGCTCTCACCAGCTAGACGGGCAACCACAGCCAAACGAGACCCACTTCGTATCTCCGTTCTTCTCCGTTCCTCCGTTCCTCTCTAGCCGCCTGACACTCAGCTCAGCTCCACACTCCACACTCCACACTCAGCTCCGCGCTCCACGCTCCACGCTCAGCTCCGCGCTCCACGCTCCCCATCTGGTGCTCTCACTAGCCAGATGGGAAGCCACAGCCACAGCCAGCAAACCATTCCATAACTCCTTCTCCACTCCATTCCGTTCTCCTTCTCCACTCCATTCCATTCTCCATTCCATTCTCCGCCTAAGCGCTGGCGCGTTCGGCGTCCTCGGCGTCCTTCGGTGTTTCAGCTTCTCGCTAGCCAGCTGACCGCCCCAAACGCCCTGCCCGGCCCCTCCTGGCCAGGGCAGAATCGGGGGGTGGTCGTCGACAAAGCACGACCCTCAGAGTAGCATTAGGGGTCGGCAGCACCTCTCCCAGATGGAAAACCCCTCCGCAATTTTGCGGAGCTCACACGGCAGCCGCCATCTGCCTCGGAAGCTCCTCCTCCTCCAAATTATGCAATTTGCTTCTTCGTGATCCTTCTCAATGGATTGCATTCAGAGGACACTTTTTCTTCATGGTTAAGTTAAAGACAGTTCATTCCACTAACACAGTTTTCAGAATTAGTGCAGCTCACTAAATGGAAAACACTTCCTTTAGACTAGCTTTCTCCAATATCCTAACTAAAATATTGTTGGCTAGTTTGTAATTGTTTCTTGTGAGTTGAACCAAAATGAAAGAGAAGCAGTCTGATCTAGTGGTTAAGATCCCAGCTAGAAACCACGACATTATGAACTCCAGTCCTGCCTTAGACATGAAAGCTGGCTGGGTAACTTTGGACCAGTCACTTTTTCTCAGCTTAGCTCACCTCATAAGATTGCTGTTGTGGGGGGGAAATGAGGAGGAAGGTGTTAGATTGGGTAATAGAAAGGCACACTCAGACTAAAGGCAACAACAGCTCTTTATTGTAACAGAACAGGTATGTACAATCCAGTGAAGGTTGAGTCTGACAGCAGCCCTTTTATAGGGAGAAATGTCAGACCCTTCGACCAATGAGATCAAACCTCGAGGAAGAATTCAACCCTTGGCACGTTAATTTGGCATTTTTCTTTTTTGAGACGGAGGCCTTTGTCTCGAATTCTGGTCAAAACAGTTCACAAATGTTTGAAAAGTTGTGCCTCACTTGCAGCTGATACCAAGATGTCATCAAAATAGGGGACAACTCCTGGAAGCGCTCTCATCTTTCAAGGCGTTGATACTGGTCACTTCTAGGCCCAGGGCTTTGAACCAGTCAAGCCCCAGGAGGCTCTGCAGGTTGCCGCTTATCACCATCACTGGAAGCTGGCCGCTGTATTTCTTGAATTTCACATGGAAGGTGCCCTGGCCCATGATGGGGACTCGGTTCCTCTGGTAATCGCGAAGGCAGATGTCAGGGGCACGTAGATGCTGCTTCTTTAGGCTAGGAATAGCCCGCTTTAGCATGGACCACGGCATGATGGTCAGTGATGACCCGTGTCGATCTCCATGTTGTATGGAGAGCCCTCGATGGGGACCGTGACCTTCAGCTTTTTTGGCCGCCTAGTGCAGACTTGGCCGATTGAGGTGTGGTAGGTGACTCTGGTGTCGCCTCTGAGCGCTGTGGTGGCTTCTGCCATGCCCCTTGGTTGGGCCTCTGCTGGCGGTTAGATCGGCCTTTTGGCTGTCAGATTGTCGTGGGGTGCTCGCTTCTGCAAACTTTGGCGATGTGCCCCTTTCACTTGCAGCACTGGCAGATAGCATCACGGAAATGGCAAGCCTATCGGGCATGGTCTCCTCCGCAGCTGGCACAAGGTGGGAATTGTGGTTTGAATTTGTGCACCGGCTTGGCACAGCTACTGCGCATGTGGCAGCTGTCATCTTCATCTTCTGACCTCTCAGCCTCTGCAACCTTGTGATGTACATGTGTGTTCTTTTGCGTGTCTTGTGGAGTGCTTTGGCACTGCAGGGTTTCTGTTGACTTGACGGCCAATTCTGATGCCCTGGCTTCATCCAAGGTAATTTGTAGAGTGAGGTTAGATTTGGCAAGTAACCTCCACTGTAAATTAATGTCCCACACGCTGCATATGATGCAGTCAAGAATAAGTTCGTCTAGGACTCGGAACTCGCAGTACACTGCGGCCTTTCGTAGCACCGCAACGTACTTATTGATTCATTTGCCTTCCTTCTGGTTGCAAACATTAAATTTGTGCCAGCGGTGTGCTTAGACGGCTTAGGAGCGTAGTGAGTCCTCAGCATCTGCTGGAGCATGACTGAGCGACAGATTGTAGTGCCGTTGGCTCTGATAGGTCTTTGGCAGTTTCGAACACTTCCTGTCCACAGTAACCGAGGAACATGTTCTTCTTGTGGCCTTCAGAAAGGCCCATGAGGTCATTGGCTTCGATGAAGAAGTCGAACCTCAGCATATACGAGTCCCAGTGTTCGGTGACTGGGTCAAACGGGGTCTGTGGAACATTTTGTGTTCTGAGGGGTTTTTGAGTTTGCCGCTCAAAAATGGCTGCTCGAAGCCGCGCTGAGCTCCGGCCTGGATTTGCTTGCTGGATTGCTATGCTTTTTTTGGTTCACCTAGTTGCCTTCCAATCCCACCTTCGTCGCCAGTGTTAGATCGGGTAATGGAAAGGCACACTCAGGCTAAAGGCAACAACAGCTCTTTATTGTAACAGAACAAGTATGTACAATCCAGAGAAGGTAGAGTCTGACAGCAGCCCTTTTATAGGGAGCTGTGAGACCCTTCGACCAATGAGATTAAACCTCTGTTCCCACTGGAACATAGGACCTTGGTGGAAACCACTATAACTGAAGCTAGTATCTAACAGAAGGAATATTAGGTGTTTATACCTTGAGTTATTTGTAAAAATAATTAAGGCAGTTTTTTTTTTTTTAAAAGGAATCTCTCATTTATCAGCATTTCTGCAACTTCTACCATAGTAATAGGTGCTGGATTAGTTTATTTATTACATTTCAAATTGTCTCATACTGCTTCCTCAGCATTACAAATCCATTAAATATAGTTATGAATTATAAAATAAACTATAGATGACAGGCAACTACCCTGAGGATAATTGTCATACAGCTATTAATAATATTGGTAAAATGAACCTGTGCATTACAGTAAGTGGCAATATAAAAGTGATCGGTAAAAGTTTCTGAAAAATAAAGAACAGCAAATGGCTTTGCTCATCATGTCTGTGTTATAGTTTTTTTCTCGTTGCACCAGAACAGAGAGGCCTCAATCCTTTGAGTGTTTAATTATTATACAATGGTAAATTCTTAGAAAGTTTCTTGAGCATAGCAAACTGTATTGTACAAAGTATCCCTTCAGGCAACATGAGTCCATTCAAAAGTCAATTGAAAAAAGAAAACTTACTAAAATCTGGGGGCAAACTAAACATTGCTTATTTCATATCTTCCTTTGGTTTCTTAAAAAAGAGAGAGAGAGAAAGAGAAACTTTACAATCCGAACATTGATTTTCTTCTCTGACTCACTATTAATAGAATATGTTGTTGAATTATAGGTTGCCCACTCTTTTATCAAAACTAGGCAGCAGGCTGCAAAATACAGTTTCAATTCAGGCAATCCCAATCTTCCAAAGACACACTTTTCATCAAACAAACAAACAAACAAACAATTCTTTCTGCTTATTGCAACTTCTAGCTGGATTAAAATTGTACTTTTGCCATGAAATATGTACAGTAATTCAAAGAGTTAAAAAAAGATATAACCTTAGACCAGTAGCTTGAGGTAGGTTGAAAAAGTATGACCATGGTAGCCTTAGTTCTCACTAAATTCCTATTTATTAGAAGATAAATTGAATGTGTTCTTCCTTCGTAACATCCAAGATCTTCCTCACCATCTCTATGTACCAATCTGTGCATGGTGGTGGCAATGGTGGTACCAAGTATAACAATAGTAATAGGGCTTAGACTTATGTACCGCTTCATGGTGTTTTACAGCACTCTCTAAGTGGTTTACAGAGCCAGCATATTGTCCCCAATAATCTAGTTCCTCATTTTACTCACATCAGAAAGATGAAGGCTGAATCAATACAATACAATACAATATAAAACAAAACAATACAAATCAATACAATACAATACAATACAATACAATAGCAGAGTTGGAAGGGACCTTGGAGGTCTTCTAGTCCAACCCCCTGCCTAGGCAGGAAACCCTATACTGTTTCAGACAAATGGCTATCCAACATTTTCTTAAAGACTTCCAGTGTTGGAGCATTCATAATTTCTGGAGGCAAGCTGTTCCACTGCTTAATTGTTAACTGTCAGGTAATTTCTCCTCAGTTCTAAGTTGCTTCTCTCCTTGATTAGTTTCTACCCATTGCTTCTTGTTCTATCCTCTGGTGTTTTGGAGAATAGTTTGACTCCCTCTTCTTTGTGGCAATCCCTGAGATATTGGAAGATTGCTACCATGTCTCCCTCAGTCCTTCTTTTCAACCTTAAACTTGTCAGGATCGAACTCTTAACGGTGGGCAGAGTTAATTTTCATTATTGCCTGCTAATCACTGTGCCATCACGGCTCTTACAAAAATGATTTAATGTTTTTATCTTCCAATATGCTTACAAGACCTATGTAGCAAAGGATGGAAATCAATGTGATGCTGTTGGAAGGTAGCTGTTTGTTTAATGCCACTTGCCCTTTCTCTTTTAAAACTATTATTTGAAAAGTTAAAACTTAAGGGGCAAGGATTCTGGTGGGCCTCAAAAGACCTGTGTATTTATATATTTGTTTCCATGGGCAGAACACTGGAAAACTTAGTCTTTAATGTTTCTAAAAAGTCCTGTTTCTTGCTATTTATAGACATAATACAACTTTGAATTTTTCTAAGTAGTTGTATAAATAAGAGAAAGGTTTTCTCATTTTGGCGGGTTCCTAATCTAAAGGGCATCATGGTTCATTTGAGGCAACTCTGCAGTAAGATAAAGCATTCCATCTTTGTCTTTGCTAACATCTCTCATAAGAAAATGTCAACATATTAAACGAAGCTGCTATTAAAATGAGGCAAAGAGTGAGGAATCTTTAAAACAAACATAATTGTGCTGAAATATGTCTACTTGGCTGCATTAGATTGTAAAGGATCATCTGAACTTTGCTTCATTTTCAATTTCATCTTATAAATAGCATTTTAATCCTGCAATAAAAGTATATTTGTATGCTGTGTTTACTGGCCTGAACGAGTCACACTCTTGATTACCAAAATTATCTATATTGCCAATAGCACCAGATGGCGAAATAAATATTTTCAATCCGGGCCAACAAGAAGCGACAGAAAGTTGTTTCTAAGTTTGATAATTTTGATGTTCTAAGTATCTGTTTCCAACAACTGCTTTTCTATTTTATAGGAAAATGTAATAGTTTGCATTCTTGTTTATAGTCTAAAGTTGTCATGCCTGGGGCTCTTGTATTGTATGATATTGATTTGCAAGCATTTTAATCTGAAAGAAAATTAATATTAGTACTTAAATTTTTAAACCATTTTCTCCACTTTGAAACCCAATGTCTGGCCTGCAATTATATCCCTTTTAGGATTTTTGGCCTGCCACACTCTCTATTATTTCGTTATGCTGTTTCATTGGTGTAGGAATTGGGAGGGGGAATAGAAAGGAGTAGAATGGTGGAATGTGTTGTTGTCATTTCTTTCTAGAAGCCCAGGATCATCTTTTGTCTCCGCACCTCTGCACCTGACGGGAACCAGCTGGGTGGAGATGCCAGCGTGCCAAAGAAGATTGGACCATGTGATGGATTTATGGGTGTGGGGATAAGATCATGAACTTTCAACTGGGTGGAATCCCAGGAAGCTTTTAGATTTGGGATTCCACAGTTTGTTGCCAACATGTCTGTCTTATTAAATTGGAACTTTAAGGATAGCTCTGCCTTCGACTCTGATTTAATTCTGCATGATATTTGGTACGCTGACACCCAACTTTTTTGTCAACATTTTATAATCAAAGTGCCTGGTTGTTTTAAGTGAACCAGGTTTCAGCCAGAACACAAGGAATAGCCTAGCAATTCCCGAGCAACACGTTACTCATACTTAGCACTTGAGTAACAATACTGTATGATTTCTTCTGAGTTAGGAGCAATACTATCAGTCTTTAATTACATGCAATGCAGTGAAGATTGAGACAGCAGTTCCTATTGTATGAGTAATATAGCAGAATATTGAACATGTGATTGAACTGATTTTCCACGGGGCCTGAATTCCATAGTATGTCAGTGCTTTTGAATACTTCTGAAATTACTGTTTTCTAATTGCACTGCAAATTTAAATGCAATGCATCAAACTATAGTGTTCAAAGTACATGAATATATGACTGCTTTTAATACATAAAGCAATTTTGCTTGATGAAAGGCAAATAAAGCCTATATAGTAATAATGTTGTTGTGATTTTATGGAATTTTATTTGGATTAAGTAAACTAGCTGTGATCTGTCCCTGGTTAGCTTTCTTTGATTCTCAGCAAGTCCTTTCATGTAATAAGACTTGCAGACTAGCCAAGAAATTAGAAAACATTAAATGGATTGAATGATGCTGAACAGATTTGCAACTGAGTACCATGGCACAAAACAGGTTCTTAATTTAGAAGCTGATCCCACAAGCAAATCAACAAGGAATCCTTAATGCAGCAATAAGTTTTATGTAGTCTGTGGATAGATTTTTTTTTCCTGTAAAGTTAATTGGCACTTAAGTGGCAACGTACAGGAGGATTTATATTTTGTTCTTAGAAATGCACTGTGGAGCATTATTTGATTTTGAGCATAATACCTATGGCTACCAAATGTGTATATGGGGTCCAATGTATGAGGTAGATGTACATATTTTATACATGAGCACTATACCGTTTGGCCTGAAAAGTCTATAGAAACAGAAGTATAATAATAGATATGCGGTAGATATGGAGCCAATGACTGCAGTAAATGAATATTATTTACATTTCAAAAGAACTGAATGCCATTAGAGTATTGTCACCCGCTGTAATGCTTTTTTGGCCCAGGCACTATTCTCCATAGGACCAGAACGTACTAATTATTCTGTGCGGTTCCTACACGAGATTCATCTTTCATTTAGACATCCTGAGATTAAGAGTTATTAGACAAGTTTGGGAAATGTTCCAAATGAGCTTAGCCATAGAGTATTAAATACACCTGCACTTTGTATCCAGTATTTTTACTGCTATCCCTTTATACTGTAACTACCTAATCAATTTTATTCTGGAAAATACAACAAACCTATAAATTTGGGAGCTACCAGGAATAAAGAGTTATTTCTGGTTGGCTGCACAGGGTACATGTTTAATTGCCTACATAAGAGCTGAGAAATGGGCAGTTCCTCTAAACAAAAAAATGGCATAAAATGAATGTAACTTACAAAAGTAACTGATTATAACCAACCATTATTTGTGAAGAGTTTTGCAATTGTTCTTTTAGACTTAGTCCTATTTTTATTTTGTAAATAGAAAATTAGCTAACAAACTGTTATCCTGCACATTGTTTAATTTACTTTGTTAATTAATATATGGTATATGTTACAATTATCTTTAACGCAGATAATATATCATTTGTGTGGAAACACAGATGCTGAATTTGTGTATAAAGATTAGCTTCTAACCACTTTCCTTCTGTTTAAAGGAAATAAGATGAAACTTAGATTATTAACTGTGAAGCTCATAATACTTTCTTAAGAGCTGCATGATAGACACTGTTTGAAATTTCTTCTCTTGACAGCAAAAATTCCCTAGTTGTTAATGTTTTTAAAAATGAGGATGGAGATATATCTGCTGACATAGTATGCTTGACACTAATTCATGGGCTGTTGGTCTGAAGGATATAGCTATCAGTATTTTGATCTTGTCTTCATCCAAGTCACAAACATTCATGTTTGGATTGTTTTTTGGGAATGAGACTAATGTGACTCTTGTACTAATAAATATCAAATTGTTATGTAGAGGTGTGAAGCAATGTTACAATAGAATGGCTCTAATTGTTCATATTGATACAATTGATACAATATATTGATACAATATATATTGTCATCATAATTAATACTAGTACTTAAAAGGTAAAAATCTTTCATCACTAGAAAACCTTATTTACTTCTGTCTCTTTCTCTAACCTCAATTACACAGATGGAACTTAAATGACAGTCACAAACCAAAGTTCAAAATAAACTATGTTAATTTTAGATTGATTGAAAGCACAAAACTGGTAAAAAATGAATTTATGATGATTAGTGGACAAAGTGTGTCTATTTTTATATGCAGTATAAAAGAATTTGGCTATGTTCAAGGAAACTAAATCATAACAACAATATATAAAAAAGACCAGAATTTCTTGGGTATTTTATCAAACAAGGTGAATCCTAGGTACAGTATAACAGGATATGAGTTGTAGTTTCAATAACAGGAAGGGATGCAGGTAAACCTCAGCTAATGACCATTTATTCAGTGATCATTCAAAGTAACTATGGCACTGAAAGAATAGAAGGTACAATAATCATCAAAGTTCTGGTAGTCCCAGAACTCCTGCAGCCACATGATTGAGATTTGGCTTCCTGGAAACCAGTTCAACATAGGATATTTACAGTGTCCCACAGTCACATGATCATAATTTGTCACCTTTCTGCTGGCTTCCCACAAGCAATGTCAATGGATAGCTGGCAGGGAAGGTTCCAAGTTGCTCAGATAAGTCTCCTCCAACCGCACACCATTCCCCAACCCTATTGTGCTCATGTGAGACCTTGCCAGACATCAATACACCTTCGTTCACTCTCCTCCACTCTTGATGCAGTTGTTCTGCACCTTCTCAGGCATTCATGCACTCTCTTTGGCCACTTGCACACACTCAGACACCCTACTTGAGCCATGCTGAGCTTGTGCCACACATCCTTGGCCACTTGCACACCTTTGCTCTGCCTTTTTTGAAGCTGACCAAGTAAGGTGGTCAAGGTTCAGTGCCTGGAAGCTTAGGATGGGGAGGACCCCTCTCCAACTCAGTTTTATCAAGACTAAGAGGTTATGGTTATGAAGTGTTAAACTGTGCATATCTGGAGATATTTGTTCTTTTTACCTTTGACGTGGCTGTGCTTCCCCTTTCAGTGTTTGTTTATAATCTGGAATTTTTCTGAATTTACAGCTCCTGCCTGAAGGGCAGATATCAGCTGTAGCTAGGAATGCCTTTGCACAACTCTGGTATACTGGTAGCATCCTCTCTTAGCTCAAAGGAACTTCAGACAGTCACTCATGCTTTAATTTACCATGTGACACAGTTCTGCTTCATGAACTGTGTTGCCAATTTACTTTTGAGTATAATTCAAGGTGCTGGTTATTACCTATAGAATCCTACATGGCATAAGTCCTGGCTTCTTGAGAAACCATCTGTCTCCCATAACATCTGCCTGGCTGATTCAATCCTGCAGGGCTGGCATACTTGAATTTATTCTATTAAACATGTCATTTCCCAGGAGGCTGAAAACTTGCTTATCCTCTGGAACAAGGTTCCCCATGAGACCCAAATGGCCTCCATTCTGCTGTTGTTTACAACAGAGGTCTCCAACATTGGCAACTTTAAGACTTGTGGACTTCAACTCCCAGAATTCCTCAGCAAGCAAGCTGAGGAATTCTGGGAGTTGAAGTTCACAAGTCTTAAAGTTGCCAAGGTTGGAGACCCCTGGTTTATAAGATCCATGAAGACCAGAGACGAGATGGAATTAAACCTCTCACTTCATTTTGTTTGTAATTTTTTTCTTTTACTCTTAATAATACAATAATACAATAATACAATAATACAATAGTAGAGTTGGAAGGGACCTTGGAGGTCTTCTAGTCCAACCCCCTGCCTAGGCAGGAAACCCTATACCGTTTCAGACAAATAGCTATCCAACATCTTCTTAAAGACTTCCAGTGTTGGGGCATTCACAACTTCTGGAGGCAAGCTGTTCCACTGATTAATTGTTCTCACTGTCAGGAAATTCCTCCTCAGTTCTAAATTGCTTCTCTCCTTGATTAGTTTCCACCCATTGCTTCTTGTTCTACCCTCAGGTGCTTTGGAGAATAGTTTGACTCCCTCTTCTTTGTGGCAACCTCTGAGATATTGGAATAATGCTATCATGTCTCCCCTAGTCCTTCTTTCTCTTAAGCTAAACATACCCAGTTCCTGCAACCGTTCTTCGTATGTTTTAGTCTCCAGTCCCCTAATCATCTTTGTTGCTCTTCTCTGCACTCTTTCTAGAGTCTCCACATCTTTTTTACATCGTGGCGACCAGAACTGAATGCAGTATTCCAAGTGTGGCCTTACCAAGGCATTATAAAGTGGTATTAACACTTCACGTGATCTTGATTCTATCCCTCTGTTGATGCAGCCTAGAACTGTGTTGGCTTTTTTGGCAGCTGCTGCACACTGCTGGCTCATATTTAAATGGTTGTCCACTAGGACTCCAAGATCCCTTTCACAGTTACTACTACTGAGTATGGTATCACCTATACTGTACCTGTGCATTCCGTTTTTGTTGCCTAAATGTAGAACCTTACTCTTTTCACCATTGAATTTCATTTTATTAGATAGTGCCCAATGTTCAAGTTTGTCAAGATCCTTCTGTATCTTAAGCCTATCTTCTGGAGTGTTGGCTATTCCTGCCAGCTTGGTATCATCTGCAAATTTGATGAGTTCCCCATTTATTCCCTCATCCAAATCATTGATGAAGATGTTGAAGAGTACTGGGCCTAAAACAGAGCCTTGGGGTACTCCACTGCATACTTCCCTCCATGTAGATGCAGTTCCATTGAGAACTACACGTTGAGTGCGGTTGGTCAGCCAGTTACCAATCCATCTGGTGGTGATGCTGTCTAACCCACATTCTTCTACTTTATCTAGTAGTAGGTTATGGTCTACCTTATCAAAAGCCTTACTGAAGTCCAAGTAAACTATATCAACGGCATTCCTCTGGTCCACTAATTTTGTCACATTATCAAAGAATGCAATAAGATTAGTCTGGCATGATCTGTTTTTGACAAATCCATGTTGGCTTTTGGCTATTACTTTGTTTGCTTCTAGGTGTTCGCAAATTCGTTGCTTGATTATTTTTTCCAGAATCTTTCCTGGTATTGAGGTTAGGCTGATAGGTCTGTAGTTTCCTGGATCTAATTTTTTCCCTTTTTTGAAGATGGGAACCACATCAGCTCTTTTCCAGTCCTCTGGTAGTTCCCCGGTGTTCCAGGATCTCTGAAAGATATAATTCAGTGGTTCTGAGATCTCGTCTGCTAGTTCCTTCAGAACTCTGGGGTGTAATCCATCCGGTCCTGGTGATTTGAACTCATCTAGGGTAGACAGGTGCTCACTTACCATTTTCTTCCCTATTTCAATTTGTGTTCCTAATTTTGTGGTGCTGCTTTTGATAGGTTGGACTGTTTTATCCCTTTGTGTAAAGACAGATGCAAAACATGAGTTAAATAGTTCTGCTTTCTCCCTGTTGCTTGTCACCTTCTTGCCACTTTCTCCTAGCAATGGACCAATTGTTTCCTTAACTTTTTTCTTGTTTTTAACATGTTGGAAGAAGCTTTTTTTGTTAATTTTTACTTTTGTGGCAAGCCTTTCTTCATTGTGAGCCTTAGCTTTCCTCACTTCATCTTTACAGGCTCGGGCTATTTGCTGATATTCTGCCTTAGTTATGTCCCCCTCCTTCCACTTTTTATACTTACTTTTTTTGTCTTTCAGTTTGTCAGATAGTTGTTTATGCAGCCATGCTGGTTTCTTTTGGGAGCTGTTGTTTTTCTTCTTCATTGGTATTGTGTTAGACTGGGCTTTTCTAATCTCATTTTTCAAAATTTCCCAAGCTTCTTGAGTTGTTTTCCCCTCGAGGATTCTCATCCATGGAATTTTTCCCAAGCTCTCTCTAAGTTTATTGAAATTAGCTTTCTTAAAGTCCAAGACTCTAGTTTGACTTTGTTCTACTACTTGTGTTTGGATAATGTTGAATTCCAATATTGCATGGTCACTTGCCCCCAGGGTTCCTATGGCTTCAACACCTTCTATCATTTCCTCTCTGTTAGTGAGAATTAAGTCCAGTATGGCTGATCCCCTTGTTTCCTTCTCTACTTTTTGGAAAACAAAGTTGTCTGCTAGGTTTGTTAGGAACCTGTTGGATCTTCCACTTGGTGCAGAGTTTGTTTCCCAGTTGATGTCAGGGTAGTTAAAATCTCCCATTACTATTGTGGTGTGCTTCCTACATACCTTAGTTAGCTGACTAGCAAAAAGTTCATCTTCTTCCTCTGCTTGGTTGGGTGGCCTGTAGTATAGACCTATGGCAATGTCATTTCCCCCACAACCTTTAATATTGACCCAAATGCATTCAAGATAGTTCTCATTATTGTTGTGCTGTATTTCTGTAGAGACATAGTTATTTCTTATATATAGTGCAACTCCACCTCCTCTTTTATTTGGTCTATTTCTTTTAAATAATTTAAATCCTTCTAGCTGTATGTTCCATTTGTCAGTTTCATCCCACCAAGTTTCTGTAATGGCAATAATATCATATCTGCCCTCTTTTACTTGAATTTCTAATTCTCCCTGTTTATTCCTCATACTCTGTGCATTGGTATATAGACATTTGAGTCCATTTTGATTGATTCTTCCTGATTTGATTGCTATGAATCATCAAGAGTTGGGTGGCACACAAGTTTAATAAGTTGTTAATAATAATTATTATCGCATGTTAAGTCCTTTCATCAGTATACAGAAAACACCCTCTTTCAGAGGGAGGAACTCCTCAATCACTCTATTTGCCTTCTGTGGAGAGAAAGACCCGCTCTCAGCATAGCGTTAGAGGGGAGCCCTTGCTGGATGATGGCAAAGCTTCTTTTCCTCTGAGCCTGCCTCCTTTAAAAAGTGTGAAAATAAGGTTCCTTAATTGTCCTAGTGGGCAAGTGGTTGTAATTTTACTGGAACAAAGGTACTCTTTTTTTTTGGGGGGGGGAATAATGTGTTTTCAGGGCAATCATTTTAAGACTTCACTAACTCTCATTGCAAATTACTTACATTTCTTCTAATTCTAAATAGATAGATAAATAAATAAATAAGACCATGTAATCCTGCCAGCAAATATCCAATTTACAAATCAGCAAATATGTACTTTAAAGCAGTCTGAACAGTCTCCATTAACTGTGATGATCAAGTCCATGCTGAACGCAGAGCAAAGTCAGCAAAAACTCCAAATGGAAGTCTTTGCTTTCTGCATGGCTAATCTTGGGAAGCATCCAATTGTCTTAACTGCATATTTGGCATTTCAAAATATATTGGACTTTCTGACTGTGATCATTAAAATTTCCAAAGATATCTGCTGAATAACTGACCAGTGTTTTCCTTCCATTAAATAAATGTTGGAAGAAGAATGATACCATTTCTCTCTCAAAAATCTGAGTACTGCCTTGCCCCTTTATTCACCTTAGGCTATTTAAATATCAAAAGGAAAAGAGAATGAATTGTTATTCTCCAACATTACACTTCAGACTACTGCACTTAGCTGAAGAAGAGAAGAATCAATGTAACTTATTGTTACCTACCATCTTATATAGACTTAGAACTACATGGAAACTTTTTGGGCTCCATGGAAGCAAAAGGAAACATGACAACGGTGGTGGCAAGATGCATTATTTTGCTTTTTGGACACTATTTCCTCTGCAGAGATTGTACAGTCTGAACTATCTACATTTTGATTCAACTGCATATTCTGTGAGTGTGCCAATGTGCCACTATCATTGCAAATTGGAAATCATATTTCTGGAATGAAAGCAAATGTTTTTTAAAAAAACAAGCTTGCCGTGTTGTTACACAATCTCATCATAGAACTTATTTAAGGTTGCTGTTTACCTTAATATACTCCTTTTGAATGTAAGGCTCAAGAAAACTACAAGCCCATGGAAAAATGTGCTTGCGTCATAGTTTCAGTGATGCACATTTTATACTTTGAAAGGTTAGCTTGAAAAATTTAGGTTGAGAACCAGGAGCGTAAACAAAAACAAAAAACTTCTTAAAATAGAATGCACAAATATTTATGCTTGAGAGATTTAAAATGATTAACAGTGTTGTGACTCTTTAAAAGGTATACAGTATATTATTGTGTTATTGCATAGCTTTTCCCCAAATCATAGTCCTCTTCCAGTATAAAGATTTTAGTCAAGATAAAAGAGTATGATTTTCACTGTCTCCAATTTTGTTGTAAGGAAGAAAGTGCAATGAGAAAAGCAAGATTGAAGACAGTGAAAATCACTCATAATGGCATTTAACAAAGCAGAATTTTGGTGAATCTGACTCTTTGACTACTTTATATTATTAGAAAAACAGAAGGAGCCATCTAGCCTCGTCCTCAATGCAGAATTCCTGAGTGAAGCTGCCCAGATTCAGCTTGAATACCTGCTATGAAAAGGAATTTACATTGGTAATTGGTTCCAGTAGTTAAATAAAATAAATAAAAAACCCTCTTCCTATTGGGAGTTTTTCTTAATGCTTAAATGGAATCTGTCTCCTGTAAATTAAGATCTTTGCTTCATGTCCTATGATTAGAAATGATGGATCTTGATTTTTTATGTGAAAGATTCATGAAAAATACCAACATGCTTTTTAATGCTTGAAACATTAATGAAAAATACCAACACATTCCTCCCTTCCAGTTCCACCTAATAGATATGCCTTCTATTTAATAAGATTGCCTTATTAAATATTGTCTTGGGTATTTCATCAGATGGGTTGCTGAAGTCAAATTTTATTAGGTCGACAACATTGTCATAATTTAGACATGAAGACAATGATAATAAATTCCTATAAATCAATATGTGAACTGATATATGGTGTGATAAGAATATATGGAAACTACCATGAAGGTACACAAAAATGTGTTAATCTGTTGATGGTAGGATGGAATTTATTAATATACTGAAATAAATTTTCCAGGGATTAAGAAAACATGAATCTTAGGTAGAAAAGAGATTTTTTTTAAAGAGCAGAATCTGAGAAACCATTGTTCTAAATGATGTGTAAAGAAGTTGTTGTGCTACGGTTTGACTAATGCAAAAGGTATATGCTTCTCCACAGCTAAAGTAACAAAGAAATATATGAAATTATACAGTCAGGTATACCATTTCATAACAAGGGATAGGTATTCTTGTCGTTTGTAACCTATCATTTTGGGAAATGGTGGTATATTAAGCCTTCCATATGGATAGGGTTGGATTCTTTGATAGAGATAAAAGGATTGGAGCATCCTGTATCAACTATAGTAGCATAAGATCTATGTCTGGAGTTCATATAATTAGATATTGTCATTGTGATAACGTCAATTCCTGAAACAGTGCAGCCTCCTGGTTTATGTATTTTGAGCAGTAGACAGAAAATTCCTTGGTAGAATTGTTCCTCTACATCTTCCTTCATCTTATGTAAAATTATTTTGTATAATGCAATACCAAAGCCAGGATTCTGTTTATTCTATTAAATATGTCACTGGAGTGTGAAAATCAGAAGTTTTTCTGATTTGTTCATTATGACTGCTCCTTTGTAGGCCCTTCTAGAATTAGAATAGAATAGAGCTGGAAGGGACCTTGGAGGTCTTCTAGTCTAGCCCCTCTTTAAGTAGGAAAACCTATACCATCTCAGACAAGTGACTGTCTAGTCTCTTCTTAAAAACCTCCAGTGATGAAGTGCCCATGATTTCTGGAGGCAAGCTATTCCATTGGTTAATTGTCTTCACTGTAGGAAGTTTCTTGTTAATTCTAGGTTGCTTTTCTCTTTGATTAATTTCCAATTAATTTCTTGTCCTGCCCTCTTGTGCTATGGAGAATAATTGCCCCACTCGTCTTTGTGGTAGTCCCTCAAATATTGCAATACTGCTATTATGTCACCCCTAATTCTTCTTTTCTTTAAACTAACCATACCCAAAACCTGCAGCCGTTCTTCATATGGTTTAGTCTCCAGGCCTTTGATCATTTATCTGCTCTTCTCTGAATTTTTTTCAAAGTCTCAACAACTTTTTTGTAATATGATGACCACAATTGGTTGCAGTGTTCCAGGTGTGGTCTTACTAGCATTTTGTAAAGCGGCACTAATACTTCACATGATCTTGATTCTATTCGTCTATTTCTATAACCCAGGATTGTATTAGCTTTTTTGGCTGCTGCTGCACATTGCTGGCTCATATTCAAATGATCATCCACTAGGACTCCAAGGTCCCTCTCACAGTTACTGTTTTTGAGCCAGGTGTTGCCTTATCTGTACTTATATCTTTGATTTGCCTAAATGTAAAGCTTTGCTTTTCTCCACAGTGCTTTTGTTTATGATGTCACCCTTGCTTTTGTCAATCTGGATGCCATCCTATTCTACATAGCTAAGATTGTATGGTTAATGAGACTGTTTGCAGATTTAGCACCTGATTTAGTAAAACTGTATTAAATAATTTGCATCATAATCAGTCACGATTATTTGTTTTCTAAATCTTAACCAGGACAGGTAAATATCTTTACTAGTCTTAGATCATTCCATTCTCTCATCAAAATTGGCTCTTAAAGGAAAGTAAAAGTTGTAAATAGGTATAGTAGCTGACAACTATCTGCCTTTTACATGTCATTTTTTAAAAATGTTCAGGAGTATGCACATTAATTCACCACCATAATGAGCAATATATAAATGAAAAGCTATGCATTTCTACTACAGCAAAATACTAAAAAATGCTTGTATTAGAACTTAATATTCACTAAGATAGATATGGAGAACATCTGCCTTGTCTATAGTTTATCCTTAAGTAAAATTCATATGTATGCCTTCTAAATCAAGGCCTCGAAAGTTTGACAGATCATTAGATAGTAGCATTTGCTAACCTAGATATTTGTAGTCCAGGATTGTGGCTCTCTCCAAAGAGGATTGGATCACCTGGTATTTGGGGCTTGTAGTATCTTCTTCTTACAGGCAAAGAGAATCACCTGATGCTTCTTATTGACTAAAATACATTTGATTATTGATAACCATATTTTAATGCCCCAACTATAATGAATGTAAAAGCAGTAGAATTGTTGCAGCAGAAATCTAAGAATAGAAATAGATAAAAACAGGAATAATTGCATTTTGTAGTGTATTTTTCAAGTCTTTGTGTTTAATTTCACATTTACCTTGTTCTCAAATTAAGGAAAACATTATTTCCCTACATTTCTTCTTAACACACTCCCTATGGAACTTCTGTCAATCTTATCTGAATCAAACAGAAATATTTTCAATGGTCTTTGCAGAGGCATTTAAGCATGCTGCAATGTATAAGCACTGTTGGAATGATGAATTATCTTAAACTCTGATTCCTAGTGAATTATATTTTCAAAACTCCTGCTTATGTTATTTTACTTTGGGGAAATCTGCCTCTGAGTCAGGCTGAGCCAGGGCTGGACCTCGGCTTTTCAAGAATGCGGGGAAATTAATGATATTTACTAATTGTCTCTGTAGAGCAAATATGGTGAAAAATGTGGCATGTTAAATTTCCACTGTTAATCTTCTGCCTTTGTTTCATTTGCTCCTGGTTATAGCCCTCGAAGGAGGATGAATGATGGAGTCCTGAGCTTTTATTGTTATTTGTCTGTGGAGCAATACGTGTACTCAGCACTAAGTAAAAGTTATTTTTCATAAAGAGGAGAGCTTTAAGACTTTTCAAGGTCAGGAGTCTTCAAGAAAAAGGGCAGGCAATTGTGGTGGCTCATTACTTCCAGCTTTTTAAAAAACGAACAATCTGGAATGAGGTCCTCCTTAACAGTTTACAATGTCTAAAGGAAGAACCAACTAAGTAATCCACCTGATCTTTCTTTTTCTTTAACATAATAAAAATCACACTAAACATACAACATCCTGAGAGATACAGTTCAGAATCCCAGTTACCCACTTTCAAGTCTTACCCATAACATAAGGCCTTTTGAATAGGAAATTCTATAAAATTCAGTTTTCCCAGTGTTAAGATGATTCCATCATCTTTCCTTCTAGTTAAGAATGAAAAGTCTGGAGGAAAACTATTATGAATGTTGGTTACATTTTTCTTAGTATGTGCATATTTAGATGTTTCCTTAATGTACACATTTTAAATTCAATTTGCCAATCATAATAATAATGCAGATTTTGGTAAATAAATCTGGATATCATAGGTTTAAAAAATTTAGAAAGATACTGTCTTTAGGACAGTAGCACAAACAATCTCTCATTAATCATTTCATTAGAGCCATGGTGGTGCAGTAGTTAAAATGTAGCATTGCAGGTTAACTCTGCATTCCTACTGCCAGGAGTTCAAACCTGACCAGCTCAGGGTTGACTCATCCTTCCACCCTTCCGAGGTCAGTAAAATGAGGAGGCAGATTGTTGGGGGCAATATGCTGACTCTATAAATCTCTTAGAAGGCGTTAAAGCACTGTGTAGCATTGTATAAGTCTAAGGGATAAGTGCTATTATTAGTTGAACTATGCTATATTGAAATAAAATCTATTTGAAATTTGTATTGATATAAATTATTTTTTTTATTCTTATGTTGTGTGATTTTTTTAATTGGTTTTAGGTACTGTGAGTATTCCCCCACAAAAAGAGAATATCAAGTTACTAAGTAACTTCTATCCAGGTATGACCGATACTTGAAGATTGCTTGGATAATCCTTGCAGTTTTCTTGGAAAGGTTTTTCAGAAGTGCTTTGCCATGTACTCTTAGGGCTGAGAGAAAGTGACGCTTCCAAGGTTACCCAGCTGGCTATGTGCCTAAGGCAGGATTAGAAATCATGGTTTCCTAGTTCTAGCCTTACGTCTTAACCACTATACTAAACTCTTTCTCCTACTAAATGATAAATAGTATTAACTTTTCAGAAAAATGTGACCAAACTATTTTCCCCTCCTCTCTACAGGTTGCCAGAACATATGATTATGCACATCTCTCTCTTCAGTGACTTTCAAGTCCTTAGATAGAGAAATTATGGATCATTTCCTCTGTATATTTCAACTTATTCATGCTGTAATATATATGAAAGAAATAACTATGGCCTACATTGAAAAAGAAGCCCAGGGACTTAAAGCTAGAGTCTTTTAAGTATAAATATACTGCATTAATTAGTATAATTAATGACTATATATTTCCTAGCTTTGACTCTCATTATATAAGAGTTGCGATTTTGTGCATGGAATTCATATTAACATTCTAATGTTAATAATATAGGTGATATATGGGCTTTGGGTTAAACATTATATCTTCATTATATGTGTACACATTATTGTCTTTAAGAAAAGTTTTGATTCATGGCAATTCTGTTAAACAAATTATAGTCTAGTTGAAACCACTCTGAGTTCATTTATCAAAATGACGAAAAATATAGTGGAAATATCTAAAGGACCAATAGATATTTCTTATTTTGGATGTATGTACTCAGCTTTTCAACCAAAAGATTCTTAAGGTACTTAGAAACAATGTAGTTTAATAATTCAAAATATTGGCCAAATTTATACCTAGAGCTCAGCAAGATGTGGAGACTCTAGAAAGAGTGCAGAGAAGAGCAACAAAGATGATTAGGGGACTGGAGACTAAAACATATGAAGAACGGTTGCAGGAACTGGGTATGTTTAGCTTAAGAGAAAGAAGGACTAGGGGAGACATGATAGCATTATTCCAATATCTCAGAGGTTGCCACAAAGAAGAGGGAGTCAAACTATTCTCCAAAGCACCTGAGGGTAGAACAAGAAGCAATGGGTGGAAACTAATCAAGGAGAGAAGCAACTTAGAAATGAGGAGAAATTTCCTGACAGTGAGAACAATTAATCAGTGGAACAGCTTGCCTCCAGAAGTTGTGAATGCCCCAACACTGGAAGTCTTTAAGAAGATGTTGGATAGCTATTTGTCTGAAACGGTATAGGGTTTCCTGCCTAGGCAGGGGGTTGGACTAGAAGACCTCCAAGGTCCCTTCCAACTCTACTATTGTATTGTATTGTAATTCATTGTAGTACTTTTTGCCACAATTAATGGTCAAATAAGTTTCCCTTTAGTCATATGAATTTCAATAGAAGAAATTACCACAGCTATTAAGTATTAAATTGCTTTCACATATCATTCTAAATCATGGGCCTGTTAGTATTAGTTTATCAAACAAACCATAATTTAGTGGATTTATAAATAAAGAGGGGATAACTTTCTCTCAGCTGAGCATCACAAAAGGCATAGCCATGCTATCAGGACATTATTAGATTGAATATGGCTCATGGCTGAAGAAGTAGTGGATATTGATTTGATGTGACAAGACTAAAGGAGGTCCAACCTTCTAAACTAGAATGGAGTTCCAATACCTTTTATAACTTAAATGTTAAAATGTTTAAATGTAAAACTGGACCTCTTACCCAGTTATCAAATTGTTAGTTGGTAAACTAACAAATCACTCATCAATTAATATCAATTTCCTCACCAAAAGCTCCAAAGCAAGGAAGCATAATTATTTTGAGATGAGTTTGAAGGATTAAGAGATAATCTCTTAAGAGTCATTTCTTTCCAATTTTATATTAGTTAGTTTTAATCTGTAACACACCTAGATTCAAATAAAGCTAGAAGAATGTATGTATTATTGGTTATTTATTTAAATATTTCTAGTCATATTTAGGGATAAAATTCTTTCAAAGATTTGCATTTTGGCGCAGGTGTAAGTCACATCCCCTTGGCATCTACTGTTGTTGTTATAAATAACAACAATAATAATTTAAAATCAAGTGAGACATGAATGTATTACAGAATGCTGTCCTCCAGCATTTAGGGCCTTCAGAGACATTCTTAGTAACTGCAAAATGTTGCATGATTGCAGCCTAGTACTTGATTTGGTATGTCCACCTACCAATAAAAGAAAATCCAAGGTTAGGTAGAGAGAAGATAGCATCTGGGTTGAGGCTAAAGGATATGATAGCAATAACCTCAGCAGCCTGGTTTCTGGTAGATTGGTGCATCATGATTGCCTGCTCCCACCATGGCAGACATTCTTCAAGAGCCCCACAGTATTCTCTCAAAATTCAAATAGACCAACAACACATCTCAACCCATTATATAACCCATTTCTGGATGATCTCTCATAATCAATTTTTTTTCCTTTTGACTTGTTCTCAAGGAAAATTAACAATTTCTCCTTACGTAAACCCTACAGGACAGGAGTGGGTTCCGGCCGGCTTTACTGCTAGTCTGGGTGTGTGCACATTTTGTGTGTGTGCGCTGGATGCGACTACTTTTATGATGCTTGCAGTATTCTAGGTTCATGTAATCACTTTTTGAGACCTTCTGACAAGCAAAGTCAATGGGGAAACCAAAGTCATTTAACAACTGTGTCACTAACTTAACAACTACAGTGGTTCACTTAACAATGTGGGAAGAAAGACTGTAAAATGGGGCAAAACTCACTTAACAACTGAAATGTTGTTAGCAACAGAAATTTTGGGCTCTATTGTGGATAAAACTTAAGGACTACCTGTATTGCAGTCTGCTTAAGGCAGTCTGAATGAGGTATTTCCACTGATTCACCTATATAATATATCATCCGTGTATATCAGTTTCTTCAGTAACATGAGCTATTCTTTCATTCTGAAAATAAAGAGACAAAAATATTAGGACTTCAGACAGAATTGTAGAATGCTGTGATTTGAATTATTACTTGATTCTTCTTGTGCCTCCAAGCTGTGAGCAAAGTTAGCTTTCATTGGAACATCCTTTTTTCTGAAATTTAAATGTTCTGCTATGGAAAATTGATAGAGCCAGGTAATGATGCTGAAGTGAAGAACACAATGGCAAAGCTATAAAGAAAAATGCTGTCTACATAACAGATGTTTGCTTCCTTATTTATAGCTTTTTCTGAATAATAAATTGCACAATTCACATTCATGCAAATGCAAAATAAGTCTCCACATAGAGACACTTGTATGCATCTGTGGGCTGTTGCATGCCAGGATGTCCCAACCAAAGAGATACCCAGTATCCTCAAAATGGTCAGTTATAATTTACCAGTGGTGAGACAAGATTCCTTTATCCTAAATTAATGATCGCCCTTCATCTATCTCTTTGCAATATGCCCATATTTTCAGTATTCATAACCCAGAAGATGCCTCCTCCCATTCATAGATCACTTAAAACGGAAAAAAGAAGAATAAAATAGATGACCCCCACAAAATAAAATATATATAAATAGCAGACATAGAGGATCGAATGCAATTTAAAATATTAGTAAATAAAAAGAACTTACAATTGTGATGAAATTTGACATTCTTTTTTATTAGTTTGATGATTAATCAATTGGATATATAAAATTAAGCTTATTGTATCATGTTGAAAAATAATTGTAATTGTCAAACACTAAATACTAATGTTTATATTACCATCACCATGATTTGTCATTATCTAAAATAAATGCATATAATCTTATAAAATAATAAGAGCCAGTTTGGTCTAGTGATTAAGTCAGGGGTGTCCAAACTTGGGAACTTTAAGACTTGTGGACTTCAACTCCCAGAATTCCCCAGCCAGCCATGGTGGCTGGGGAATTCTGGGAGTTGAAGTCCACAAGTCTTAAAGTTCCCAAGTTTGGACACCCCTGGATTAAGTCACCAGGCTTGAAAACCAGAAACCATGAGTTCAAGCCCCACTTAGACATGAATGCAGCAAGCTGGGTGGCCTTGGGCCAGTCACACTTTCTCAGCCCAATATACCTCATAGGGTTGTTGTTCTATAACAAATAGGAGGAAGAAGTTGTGTTGGATATGTTCTCCACCTTAGGTTATTTGTAAAATTATATAGGTGTAATATGTGTGCAATGCAAATAAATAAATAAATAATAAAATGAAAAAAGAATCTTATTTTAAAAGGAAAGAAAAAATAAATACTAAAATAAATAAATAAATACAATATTCTAGATTTCCTCCCATTGCACCTAAATTATTTATAAATACTAATATTAATTTTGGTTATATCAGTCTATATATTTCCCCTCTAAAAGCTTACTCTAATTTGTCTTGCTGTATAACATGCAATATATAGGGAAGCCATTCTCACTTAAATTTAATAAAAAATCTGTTCTGGATATATACTTCTTAATTTTGCTGTTCCCCAAGTTTGATTTCCCAATCTGAGCAAAGTACCTCTTTTATAAAGTTAGGCTGAATTTGTCCCCAAGCCCTTTAGCATATAAGTGTCTCATGATTATCTTTTCTTCCCTGGACTTTAATTTTTTACTCTTAGTAATCTCTAAACCACTTATTTCATTATTAAACTCCAGAGTATACTATATAATAAAATGGATCATGAAAACAATTAAAAAGTTTGGTGAGTTCTTATGATATAAAATGTATTTATTTGATTATATTGTAATGTACATTGAAATATTATTTGTTAATCTCATTTGCTATGTTTACCCTTAGAAAAGAACACAAGTTCTTAAGGTAAAGGTAAAGGTTCCCCTCGTACATATGTGCTAGTTGTTCCCGACTCTAGGGTGTGGTGCTTATCTCTGTTTCAAAGCCGAAGACCAGCACTGTATGAAGACATCTCCGTGCTCATGTGGCTGGCATGACTAAACGCCAAAGGTGTACGAAATGCTGTTACCTTCCCACCAAAGGTGGTCTTCATTTTTCTATTGGCAGAAGCTGGGACAAGTAATAGGAGCTCACTCCATTATGCGGCACTAGGGATTTGAACCACTGAACTGCCAACCAAGTTATCTTTAAATTATCCTTTTCACTTGCAACTTGCTAGTCTTATAGATAAAGTAAACATTAATTTCTTTTTAAATCCCCATTGCTAATAATTTATCATGGTATTGCATGTTAAGAATAAACAAGTACATGTAGCACTCCTACATATACTAATATTTTACTGTTCTTTTCCATCTTTATAATAATGTCAGCAATTCTAATAATTTTACTATGTTCTAATCTGTAGCCTCAAACCTTGTTATATGAGGATATTATGGAAATGAAATCTGAACAGAGATAACATATTAGTGCATTGTCTATTGTAGAACTCTTTATGAGGCTAATGTTATGAACAATTTTATAATAGTTTTATTGAAATGTCTGTTTTAATAACATGAACATTTAAAAATAAATAAATCTATATTTGAGTTTTGTTTTAAGTTTCATCAGTAATTTTTGCCTTACAAGTGGCCTAAAAATATTGTAAATAAATAAACCAAAATTATAAAGAGACAGTAAACTAAGCTGGAGTAATTTTTGTTGAATTACAGTCAATATCACTGTAGTTAAGAAACTGTGTTCAGTACCATGGAGAGCATTCTTGCTACAATACTGTTCTGCAACTAGATTAGTCCATAACTTACCGGTGGAATTGACATAATTCCAATCAACCTTTCAGAAGAACCTAAATCCTGCAAATAGGGCTTTATGTCCAAGCAAAACTTTCTCCTTATGATTAATACTTATGATTCTAAGGGTATGATGATGTGTCAACGTAGGTCCTAGAAATCTCAGTCTTGCATTGGAGCTAGATTTGGTCTTAATCTTTCTGGATCACATCTATTTTTAAAACAAGGAGAGACTACATTTTGGACCACATCTTCTTCTTCCAGCAAATAGTTCTCTATAGAACACATGAAAGAAGATGTGTTTAGGATTATTTTATTAGTCATAGAACAAGGACTATGGTTTTCTTATTCCCAAGAAATCTGAACTTGAATGTATAGTCCAAGTGCTTTGATTCTTTTTTGTATTTCTAAGTGCACTCAGTAATTCTGTTATAAGTTATTCATAGACTTTACTTAGCATAGAATAAACAATGTCATCAGTATTGTTCACAAAGAAGCTTGATCTGTACACATTGGTAGCGTGAAATGAATATTTCCATACTAAAATACATGTCAGTATGATGCTGCACATCTGGAGAAAGAAATTTAATAAACACTGAGTGACTCTATGGGAGCCTCCCTTTTAAAATTGAAGTACAAAAAGCCTAATATCAGGAAGTTAATAATAAATAGTCAATTACATTAACATATGCCATATAAAATTGGGCAACAAAATACTTAGACTAATTTATTTCTAGTCATTTACTAAATTAAGTGTGTGACTATATAAGTCAATGAAGAAGTTTTTTTTTTAAAAAAGGAGAAAAGTGGTAAGTCTGTAAACACCAATAATCTAATGATTGGGTTACTCTTCTGGTTGTCCTTGAAGTCTTAGTGCCCTTCAGTTCTATTGATCATTGTATTCTTCTGGAGTGAATCAAGGGATTTGGAGTGGTGATGCAGTGGTTTTCTTCTGTTCTGCAAGACCAGTTCCAATCCAAGTTGATGGGGAGAGAGGTGCCTCTGAGCTCTATCCCCAAATTTAGTTTTACCATAAGCCATGAGGTAGAACAATTTGTTGTCCCAGAGTTAAGTAACTTCAATATAATATTTATTTTCAATTGTACTGTAGATCTTTACCTTTGACAGGCAAATCATGCTATCTTGGTATTTTCTTAATATCCAGAAGCTGTGGAGATGGAGAAGAATGTATTTTGATTTAACCATAGTAGGTTGGCTCTGAACTCCCTAGGATTAGGATCTGCATATTTCCAACCTTGATTCTGAGTGGTTTTTCCCTTTTCTTAGAGCCCCTAAGCAATTTGGAAGTCTTCCTAGACTCATAACTTCTAGTTAAAAAAACAGTTGATATTTTTGACTGAGACATAACTCCATCTTCTAGGTCAATTGTGCCCACTGTTGGATTCAGAGGTTCTGCTCACAGTCATGATCTACAAGAGAGCATACATGAGAGTTTCTATCATACCATTGCAGCTGCCATCTTTACTTTTTTGATCACACCCAGTGAACACTCCTGCCCACGGAATGTAGTGGGACTTATTTCCAGTAATGGCTACATATATTTGGAGCTTTAACTTTCTTTAACTTATACTCATCAATTAGGGGAAAATCTCAGAAGCAACGCTTCCGAAAATTTATTCCAGATGGAAAGTCCCTCCATATTCCTTTCAAGGCACCCCAAACTGACATGTTAATTCTAAGTTCCAAGACTATAATCGAGTTAGTGTATGAAGAAATAGCCAATTCTGACAGCCACGTCAATGAGACAATGTTAAAAGAAGGCGCTCATCTAGATCATTTAAGGCAAAATGCAAATGAAGGAGCTTATAATAAGAAACTTAGCTTAAATTCATCATCTTACAGTTCATTGTTATATAAAATATTTAGTTGAATTTTATCTTTTTGCATTTTATCAAGCTGTATTTCAAATCATTAAATAATGATGTGGAATAATGATATGGAATAATGTGTCATAGTACAAATGAGGTAAGCAGGTCATAAACCTAATCAGACTTTGAAATTATATTTCATGGAGTGGATCGCATCATATATGCTTGGTCACTGATGATAGATATGGCTTCTCCTATTCGCTTCCACTTTACCACTTAAGCTTTTACCTTGATTACTGAATTGTTGATTATTTATTACATTAGGCATATAATTATTGATTACATTAGGCAAATAATGCAGTCTAATATTTTTCTCCAATCAATTAAACGTGTATTTGAAAAGATATAGCAGTATGTGGGGTTTTATTTTGTTTGTGTAGGGATTGTAGATTTGTAATAATGTATATGATTTGCATGTAAAAATATAAGCATATGTCTACAGTTATTTCCATCCATTAAATAAATTCCTATGTTTCACCAAAGTAACATCTAGTATAGTAATTTTTAATATTCTGCATATTTCAAATTTCTAAAGTTAATGAGGGAACATAGCACAGTGAGACAGTATATACAGGCATGTCTTTAAGTTGAATTCAGAAGTAAGTTAGAATACTGATTTAATGGCAAATGTCTGTCTTATTATATAGTATGTATCTATCTGTCTATGTATATAAAACATTTAAGAAACACTTCCAAATACATTAAAACATGGCTGCAGGTAAAAATGAATTTCCTTGGGCAGCATACAAAATAGATAATGTAGTTAATGTGTATAAGGAACAAGCTTCCTTTATTTTTAAAATATTTTTATTATTTTATGAGGCCACATTACAACTTCCTTCACACTATTTTAATGTTTAACTCCTCAATATTAAATCATCAATACTTTTTGTTTGCGTAATAGATGTTATAATTCCTCCAGGACTCTCTTAAACTCATCACATCATTTGGGTAGCTAACTGCTTGTGAAAAGATCCACTGTAAATAATGGGGCCTTAAAGGAGGTTACGGTGCCTGACCCATTGGCTGAAGTAGCAATATGGTGTTGCTGTGCGTGTGTAAAAATATGACTTTTACATTGGTCATCTCAATTACTAGGAGGTCTGGTATATTGTCAAGAGCAATATAAAGAGCATCTTGAAAGGAATTTTCTTGGCCAAGCAATTAGTTCAGCAGCAGGGGCCAAATGATTCCAGAACCAATCCTCAAAGATAGCAATTGTAGCCCAAGCTTTTGTATTTGCCTTCCAATTAATGGGAAGAATGCCTTAATGAAATGATACAATGAAGTGCTCTCCAAATTAGTAAGAAATTCACAAATAAAGACTTGATCTTGAAATCCCAAAGGCGTTATCCCCCCGCCAAAAAAAACAATAACAATGTCAACATTCTTTGATTCCTTATGCCCTGGTGTTCTTTTTTTCTCTCTTTTGAAATGTAGGTGCTTTCAGCCCATTTCTCCCAAAATAAGCCTAATATTGTCTCCTCAATATTCTTTTTTCAACATTTTGGGAACATCACACATTGCACTTATATCTGCACTTGCTGCTTCACCTTGCATTTTAATATTATGTAAATTTGCCCTCACTTTGAAAAAATTGAACAAGCTGCTACTTGCAACAGATTCTTCATCACAATTGCCTTCACTTGCTGCATGTGCAGATTTTAAATAATTGAAAAGGCTTCCTTGGAATAAAATAAGGCTAACGGGCATATTATGCTGATTTTGATCGTCTAACCAAAGTATCAATAGCCTTTCCATTTCAATGATTAAACCACCATGTGGCTTAGCAATAATTGTAGCTTTCAGCAGGGCAGGGCCATTCACACGCTCCATAATTCTTATTTTACCCTTTAAAATTGTTCCAATCATTGACTAACTGAAGCCTAATATACTGTTCTAATGACCAATGGCATTTCACCTATTTCTTATTGCTTTCTTTTATTTTCATGTAATTTTCAGTTGTGATCACTTTCCTTTTCTTTGATGAATAACCACTACTTGCCTTAGATTATGCTTTGAACGCCTGATTGTTACAAGGATAAATATGAAAAACATTTAAGCCAAATGTAAAATTACACACTCAGCACACTATTAATGGCAATGTGATCTGACTAAAAATAGTGGACAGCCTCCTCCTTCCTTGAGCCGAACAATAAAGTACACAATGTTTTCATGAACAATATATATTAGTGTGTGCATTTGCTGTTACAAACTATTGGATTTCACTCTTTTTTAATGTAGTAGGCAAGCCATTGGTAAGGAGGAGTTGTCTGTGACTTGGATTTCTTAACCTGGGGACTTCCTGTATGCCACCCACAGAATGCAAGGTGACTATAATCTTTTCACTTAGATCTTGGGTAATGTTGGCAATCACTGTAAATCGTATGGGATTAAGATAAAACAAATATCAGGGTTCCAAATGGCATCCAAAAGTTAATCAGAGTCCAAGGCAAAGTATTGCTCAAAGTTCCAATTTATTAAGAGAGCCATATTGGCACATCTGGTAAAACTCAAATCTGAAGTCTTCCTGGTTTTCCCGCCTGTTTGTTTGTGTAGGGCACATCATTGTATAATAACATCTCTCTTGATTTGCCTTTATTTTAAGGCTCTTGAAAACAAATCAGAGAAGGAATGGTTGAAGATGGTTAATTGGATTTTTCAGGGGGGGCGTTGTTAAAAAGAAAATAAAAAAGTTTCCCTTTGAATAAAGCACTTCCTTTATGATTAGGAATAAGATCTTGCATACTTCATTTTGTACAATATCATAAAGAAACGGTATAGTTTAATTGGATTTTAAGTAGCTGCACAAGGAATTCTATTTATGAGCTATAGGTTGGGTTCATACATCATACAAACCTTTGGTTAGTTTGGCTATTGTTTACAAAAAGACAGTTTATTGACTTTGTACAACATAATTAGTCATAAACTGTATTATATGAACCATGATCGCTAATTACAATCTGTAGGGTTTTCATTGTGATGCTGTTGTTAATATTATTATTTACATTTGAGAAAAAGGGTACTTTTGCTTTCAAATTTGATACTGCTCTCTAAAGACAAAACATGCATTTAATTCCATTGTCCTTTTCTGTGAGGGTAAATTGCTCCTCTTCAGCTGAGATGGTAATTACCATCAAATCATGCTTGTTCGACTTGTTCTGAAGTGTGACTCAACTAATCATTACGATTCTCCAGCCTTGTCTCTCTTCAGTCAGTTCCTTGGAATGACTACCTGACATCATTGATCTAATAAGTGCTCTCCTGGTTCAGGGGCTAAGTAAAAGAGTAACTGTAAGGGCATCTTTTTACAAGTTCCTGGTGACTTCAGTAAGCTTTGAGTCAGCCAGATTGATCTCGATGAAGCTACATATGTGCTCAGATTTATGCACATGCTTAAGTGTTTTATTGGCTTGAAGCCATGTCATCTGCTTACTGGCACTTGAAGGCTTTTTCATTCTGAAGTGGTATCTTGTTCAGCCAGGTTTTCTGACAGGAAAACCTATATAATATAATCAAAGGCTTCGGGATGGCTTTAGTCAAAGCTATCATTCCATTTAGCAACACAGGCTGAAGATATACTATTAGTTTTATGAAAAGTGCAGGTCTTTTAAAGCAAGGATTTAATTAAGTAACAGTCCTGGAATCATTCATTGAAGATAGATCATTGGTACAAAGCAGATGCCTAACTTTTTCTTGTTCTTATTTTAACTGCAGGGTAAATCTAGTGGGTCATCATTGAACGGAAAAATTCAACATATCATATATTAAAGAATGTGGGCTTAACTCATAGAAGAGAGAAGGATTGCTAAGCTAAAACTTGGAATCTGTGCTGAATTCTGGTCACCACAATACAGAGACCCTAGAATGAGTGCAGAGAAGTGCAACAAAAATCACAAGGGGTATAAAGGCTGCATAATGAATGATTCAGCGAACTAGGCTAGTCTAACAAAGAGCAGGACTAGGGGTGATACTATAGCAGTCTTCCAGTACTTGAGTGGCACAGTGGCACAGAGAAGAGGGGGCCAATCTATTTTCCAAAATACCAGAAGGAAAGACAAGAAGTAATGGTGGAAGATTATTAGATAGATATCCAATCTAAAACTAAGGAGAAATTTCCTGAAAGTGACAACAATTAATCAGTGGAATGGCCTGCTTCTAGAAATTGTGGGTGCTCCATCACTGAAGGTTTCAAGAAGAGACTGGACAGCCATTTGTCCAGAATGGTATAGAGTCTCACACCTCCAAGGTCCTTTCCAACTGTACTATTCTGCATTCTAGAATAGATATCTGAATCCTCAGAAAGTAGGGTGCACAAGAAAGAAACTTTAAACAACTTCACTTTGACCAGGTTTGGTATACGTTAAAGGGGCTTTGATAATCTTTCAAGCTTCTGTTATGTTACCTTAATCATATTATCCTCGTAAGTCAAGTTCCTTCAGGAAGTGAGATGTGGTTGCCCCATGTGATGGTTGATGGAAAATAGTGCTTCTTCTGTTGTGGTGCCCGTGCTGCAGAAAGGTAATCCCTCTGAGATTCAGATGGCTCTGACTTTGTTGACCTTAAGGCATGAAAGGCTTGATTATTTCCTGAAACAATAGGTCTGGGTTCTTGGGTGAACAATGTTGGTTAGTTGCTTGTTGCTTCTTATCTTCTGTGAAATTGGCAGCTATATTATTGTGTGTGTGTGTGTGTATATATATATACAATCGTAAAATGGAATGCATGTACCTCAGTGGAATTATAAATTTACCATTTTTGGCGAAGGTTGTAGAGAGTGTGGTGGCTTCTCAGTTCCCACGACATCTGGAGGAGAATGATTATCTAGACCCGCGCCAGTCCGGCTTTCACCACGGGCACAGCACAGAGACGGCCTTGGTCGCGTTGGTAGATGATCTCTGGAGGGCCAGAGATAGGGGTTGTTCCTCTATCCTGGTCCTATTAGACCTCTCAGCGGCTTTTGATACCATCGACCATGGTATCCTGTTGCACCGACTGGAGGGGTTGGGGGTCCAGGGCACCGTTTTGCAGTGGTTCGGCTCCTACCTTTCTGGCCGGACGCAACGTGTGTTGGCAGGAGATCAGAGGTCGACCCTAAGCCCCCTTACTTGTGGGGTGCCACAGGGGTCGGTCCTCTCGCCACTCCTGTTCAACACATACATGAAGCCGCTGGGTGAGATCATCCGTGGTTTCGGGGTGGGATATCATCTGTACGCTGATGATACTCAGTTGTACATTTCCACCCCAAACCACCCCAACGAGGCCGTCGAAGTGATGTCCCGGTGTGTGGAAGCCGTACGGGTCTGGATGGATGACAACCGACTCAAGCTCAACCCCTCCAAGACTGAGTGGCTGTGGGTTCTGGCCCCCCGGTTCAACCAGTTAATTCCATCTCTGGCCATTGGGGGTGTTCAACTTGCCCCCGTGGAGCGGGCACGCAATCTGGGCGTCCTCCTGGATGCCAGGCTGTCCATGGATGACCATGTGACAGCCGTGGCTAGGGGGGCGTTCCACAAGGTTCGCCTGGTGCGCCAATTGCGCCCCCTATTGGACCGGGACGCCTTACGCACAGTCACTCATGCGCTGGTGACGTCTCACCTGGACTACTGTAACGCTCTCTACATGGGGATTCCCTTGAAATGCACTCGGAGACTGCAGCTGGTCCAGAATGCGGCCGCGCGGGTGATTATGGGGAGTACAAAGTACTCCCATGTGACACCTCTCCTGCGCGAGCTGCACTGGCTTCCTGTGGTCTATCGGGTGCGTTTCAAGGTCCTGATCACGATCTTTAAAGCGCTCCATGGCTCAGGACCTAGTTACTTGCGGGATCATATTCTGCCCCATACATTCCTACGACCCATCCGCTCGCACAGAGAGGGACTTCTCCAGGTGCCGTCCACCAGACAGTGCCGAGGGGCGGCGCCTAGGAGCAGAGCCTTCTCTGTGGCGGGCCCAGCCCTGTGGAATGACCTCCCTCCGGATATTAGGACCACCACTGACCTCCGCTCCTTTTGTGTAAAGCTCAAGACCCACCTATTCCAAATAGCTGGCCTGGCTCAACTATAACCTCATATCGCTCCTGATGGGTTTTTAATTCAGTAATTTTATTCAATGGGATTTTAAATTGTGTTTTTAATTGTTTTCACTCATCAGTCTACCTCCTCTATGCACATGTATATGTCTTTGTTCATGTATGTTTGTCTTTATTTGTATTTTATTTGTTTTGATTGTACGCCGCCCCGAGTCCTTTGGGAGAGGGTTGCGGCTAACAAATAAATTATTATTATTGTAATTGTTAATTAATCTTGATTGTTGTTGCTTTTTGTTTCATTTACTCACCCGGAGTTGCTGCAACAAGATGAGCACATATAAAGTTTTAAAATATTTTTCTACAAATCTTTGCATTATAAATTTATTTTATTTCAATATTTGAAAATTTATTATTTATATGCTGTGATAATTGATTGTTCATGTGCAATTTTCTCTCATAGCTTGTTTTGCCATTAATTTGATGAAAATTCTGATGAACTTTGTGTAAATTTTTGAAGAGAAAATATTTGGTGGAAAGATTGCAATATCCAAAGCTTTGCAGTAATTTTCAATTATTGCTCAAGATAATACAAATCTAGCTTTATATATTCAATTTAATAGTTTAATATTTATTCAATGAACTAATGAATTTTACATTTTATGACAATCGTAAATTCTTTATTTACTGATACTTTATTTTCCATCCATATCCTTGTTCATTTTCATTTTTTCTTTTTTGTAACCCTTTGTTTTGTTCCTCAAATATTTTAAAATAAAATTGATTTTAAAAAAGGATTTTGATGAGCTTGAAAGTATGTGTGACACTTTAATTGATCCCAATTAATTATCTTACAATTGGTTGATAGTTAAAATCTATTCATGCAATCTAAGTACACTTAATTTAGAGGATGTCCAGTGAATTTTGTATAAATGTGCTTGTATTTCATAATATCTCCTTCCCTCCCTCTCTTTCTCCCTCTCTTTCACACACACACGATTTTACATTTTTCAATTAAAAAAAATATGAATGCTTGTTGAATTTTGCATGCTTTGAATATTTATTGCTGGGGTAATTGAATCTATGCAATCAAGATGAGAGAGTTTTATTGACAACATATTGAGCAGCTAAAGTAGCATAAAGACCCGAATCGTCCTCTAGTTGCACAATCTTACATTTGATTGTAGTTTAATCCCTTTCTAATTTAATGTCTCTTTAATCAAAATTGCACAAATAAATACTGTCTCTTCTCCTTTATGTAGCTTGAAAGGAAAAAGGAGCTTAGCTCTAGTTCTCTTACTTTCAGGGAAAAAAAATGTTTATCTGTAGTGAGTTATCATAAATAGAGCCAGGCACTTTAGTGTTTGTGAAGAGAATTTTACAGGAAGTGACCATGTAAACAATGGCTGAGATGAAAACAGCCAATATATTTTGTTTCTTATGGTAGAAACTTAAAACCAGCATGATTAGGGAATTAGTGTATGTTATTATGTGCCATCATAGGTTCATTTGTTGTGCATCTGCATTTAATTTGCACACTTAAAACTGAATGCTTCAGAAACAAACAATATCTACTAGTGATATTATACCACATCGTTTCTATTGGTTGTTGGAATGGTCATCCATAATAAAGCTGGTGACTTTGGCTGATTGTATTTTTTAAAAATCCTTTAGAAACATAATAGAATTCAGCTGTATATGCAAAGTAAAAAGTAGCAATACAGGTAACACAAAATTTTTGTTACTTGATTGATATATGTCAAGTCAATGTTAACTCTTAGTGACCACATAGCTTTTCTCTCTGACAATTTATCTCTAAACTACTCTTTCAGATCTTCTCTGTACTCTTTGCCACTGTAACTGAGTCCATACACTTTTCTGCTGTCTGCTTTTATTTCCCTCCTAAAGCGTGATCTTCTGACTGAAAGTATTCAATTCCATCCATCTTAATTTGCTGATAGCAATAGCACTTAGATTTATATACCATTTCATGGTGCTTTATAGCCCTCTCTAAGAGATTTTATAATAATCTTCGAAAAATCTTTCAGAACAAGCTCCTTTCCCAACTTACGGTCTCTAGCCACAGTCATCTCTATCTTCAAAAAGGGAGCCTAGTTGAAAATTACAGACCAATATCTTTATGTTGTGTCACCTGAAAAGTCATGGAATCAATCATAAGCCAAACTATTACCTTCCACTTAGAAATGAACAACGTACTCTCTAACAAACAATTTGGTTTCAGGAAAAAAACTTATCCTGTAATCTACAACTCCTACACTGCAAAAACATATGGACTATACAACTCGATCAAGGCAAAGCAATATACACAATTTACATAGACTTCTGTAAAGCTTTTGATTCAGTGGTACACGATAAACTACTTCTAAAACTAAAATCTTATGGCATTTCTGGACCCCTGCATAATTGGATAGCTGCATTCCTGTCATATAGGCAATAAGAGGTCAAAATAGGGAACCTGCACTGCATATTGGACATTAATACAATTGAGTGAGTCCAGAGATACTTCACGAGAAGAGTCCTCTACTCTTCTGCTCGCAACAGAATATTTTATGCCACCAGACTTGAAATTTTGACCTTAGACAACTTAGAACTATGCTGCCTTCGGTCTGACCTAAGCATAGTACTATCCGCTACAATGTCCTACCTGTCAATGACTACTTCAACTTCAACCACAACAATACACAAGTACACAATAGGTAGAAACTTAAGGTAAACCACTCCAAACTCTACTGTAGAAAATATGACTTCTGCAACAGAGTGGTCAATGCCCGGAATGCACTACCTGACTCTGTGGTTTCTTCCTCAAACCCCCAAAACTTTAACCTTAGACTGTCTATTGTCGATCTCACCCATTCCTAAGAGATCTTTAAGGGACATGCGTAAATGCACCAACCTGCCTACCATCCCTATCCTAATGTTTCTTTTTATTTGTATCCATTTCATATATCCAAAATCATGTTTTTATATATATATATATATATATATATATATATATATATATATATATATATATATATATATATATATATATATATATATATATATATATATATATATATATATATATATATATATGTGTATGTATTTATGTTACAACCCTTTATATATATATATATAAAGGTATATGCTTGACATAAATAAATAAATAAATTCACAGAGTCAGCATATTGCCGCCAACAATCTTGATCTTCATTTTACCAACCTTGGAAGGATAGAAGACTGAATCAACCTTGATCTAGTCAGTATCAAACTCCAGGCAGCTGGCAAAGTCAGTAATACTGCATTCTAACCACTGCACCATCATGCCTCTTACTGATGCCTAAGATGTCGATTTATTTCATTTCCTATGTTCCATATTCACACCATAATTTTGTCTTGGAGCATTTACATTTACAACATTTGTTGCTCTCCCCACCCCCACCCCAGGAACTTACCTTTAATATGATGAGGCAGCACAGCATGATTTCTACATATAGCTTATATTAAATTGAATAATTCTATTGCTGCACAAAATGCCTTTATATGTGTTATGACTAAATATTAACTTTCCCATAATTTTATGCTCTTGTGCTCTTATTTATTAGCAACTTAAAATATCTTATTACGCTTGCTCTGAACATTTTGTAACATTGTAAAAATCAAAGAAAATAAGTGTTTAATGCATACAATTCCATATCTTCTTGTTGTTTCCCCATTTATCACGTCCATTCTTTACTTCCTTTTAATATTGGAAAGCTTATGATTCCTTGGAGAAAACATGCTTCCTTGGCAAGTCCTAATCTACCATACTTCAAATACATTATTTTATTATTAAGGAGACCCCTTTGGATTGCAATGTGGAGTTTTTAGCTATTTTAAAATTGTAGATTTACCCTACACTTGAAGTGCTTCCGCCATTTATGAAATGCACATATTTTAATGACAATAGAGTTTAACTTTAATCTCATTTGTTTCAATAAAATGCATTTCAAGAGGCAAATGTGCAAACTCTGAACTATTTTGCTTTAGAAAATTATTTATATACACTAAAGATACAATTAATTAATATTTCTTTTCAGATGAGATCATAGGGAAAGTATATTGATTTTGATTATGTAGCTACAGTCTTGGATTCTTGCTGAGCAATCAGTGGATAAGGAAAATATTATCTTAAAATAGTATTATACTGTAATACATTGCATTTTTGGTGACTCAGATCTCTTTTAAAAGTAAGTACTGTGGTACCGGTACCTTAGATTGAAACTCATTGAATTTAGTACTCAACACATTTTGACATGAAATTTTATCCTGTTATTCATCATCTATTTGGCTCTCAATGCATAAGCTAGAACTTGTTGTTGTTGGCTGCCTTGTGACTCACTACATTATTCCTTAGGGAAAAAATGTATTTGGTACTCATTGTTTTTAGTACTCATCACGTGTCCTGGAGCCAATTAAAAATGAGTACCAAGGTATCATTGTGTTTTACTTTCTTTCTTGCCAGGTAGATGAGATTTTTCTTGAAATAATATTCCAGTGAAATTTGTAATACTGTTGAATATTTTATCTCATTCACAATTTCATTTTGCTTTAATATTTTTATATGAAAATTTGTGTAACGTTTGTGTGAACATTTATGTAACATTTGTGTAAAAATAATTTTGTTTATGAATATACCATAAATGTATTTAAAATGTTGTCAGTTCCATATTATCCAAAAATATGGCCACCCTTTCTTGATACCTTTGTATGCATGTATGTATGTGTGGCCATATGCATACACATATACATAGAGAGAGACATATATACCGTATTTTTCAGACTATAAGACCCGCCGGAGTATAGGACGCACCATGATTTTGAAGAGGTAAATTAAAAATCTGCACCCAGATTTTCACCCTCTTTTTTGTGGGGGAAAGGTTCATCTTATACTCCAAAAAATACATTATGTAAGAGAAACTGATGTACACAATCACGGTGTCGATCTTATTTTCTTTTTGTTTTGCTTGATTAGCTACAGTAAAATCAGATATAAAAAATAGGATTGAATTGTTTTCCCCATATGAGAAGTCATTGTCTAGTTTCATCTCTCATTTTCACTTTCAGTGGGGAGTTATATATCAGAACTTTATTACCTGAAACATGAAACTTTCTTACCTTCACGAACTGAGAATTCATAAGAGCAGGAGTTTACTTCAAAGTAGATCTCCAATGCAATTAAAACATTCACTTTGTTTTTTAAAAAAACAGTTCTCATGTTATCTGGATCACAGCTGACAAACTATACTGTAAACTCTAGGAAATACCATCTCCAAGAAATAATCATTGCTTCATTTGTAAGAGCCATGTTAATGACAGAATGCTATTTGTCAAATTTCTATTCTTATGCTCTCTAACAGAAATGGGCAATGTAATGAATACATTGTAGGCCAAAAAGCCCCAGGCAGCGCAAGGGCTTACATAAAAGGTTCATTATTTTCCAGTTCAGTTTTACAATAAGAGGCAGAAATGTAAAACTATCTCATTGTTACAGAACACTGTGGTAGTCATCAGTTTAAAAAGCACCTGATACAGAGCATAGATATCAGAGAGTCAAGCTACATCTTATTTGAATCTTTAGTGCAGCTGGCTTTTGGATCTCTTCCTTCCTTCTATAAAGAAAGATCTACCCATGTCAGTAAAACAAAGAAAAAAAACTCTATTACTACCAGTGAAAGAGTTTATTTCTTTTTATTCACATCCTCATAAGAGAAAAGATTTTGCAATGAAGTGAGAATAGGAATGTATACCTTCTCAGCTCACAAGATCAATTCACGGGGGGTGACAGAGGCTGTTTTGTACATATTATTTTGTGGCATCTTTCATTTGTTGAAATAATGGCAGGCATATTTCTCTTCCAACTAATTTCCTAATTGGGTAAGCGGGATAAAGATACCTTTTGTTAGCAACCAGGTCTACAGAAATACCTAAACAAATTGCCAAATATTATTCAATTATGATTTCTCTGATAAGGCTTTGGGTTTTACAGTGGCAATACCTGCTCAATGGTTTATCCTTTTTTTTATAATTGTATGTCCTGTACGGTGTTTATTTTCTTCTACTCAATCACCTATTGGCTATTGCTTACAGTATACTAACTTCATTACTCTTCGCATAGATTTTCTTTTCTTTTCTTTTTTAAAGAATTTTATTGGTTTTTAAACATTTTTGGGGAAAGGTAAGAGGGTACATAGAAAATTTTGGCAGCTTCCAGGCTAGTGGTAGAAATCCCTCCAAATCTCACAATTTTTATAATATTAAAAACAACGTGTAAAAGATACACAAAAAACAGAATCTTATTCTACATTGTATCAAATCATGTGTTCAATCATCTTTTCCTTTGTCCCTTTCTAGTATATCAGCAATTACAAATATTTCAAATACATTTATTTTTGTGACCTGAGCCTTTTCGATATTGCTCCCTGTCCCCAGGTGGAGCCAGAGCCCCCCCTCCTTCATATCTTGCACCTTGCTACCCTTTTCACTACCTTCCCTACGTTCGTCCTCTAGATGAGAAAAGTGTTTTTTAATGAAGGCCTCAGCCTCTTGCACTGTATTAATTCTATTTCTCTCCCAAAAAATCAACATTCCCTCTAGCAATAACCATCTAAACCAAACTCCTTTATTGTATAATCTCTTTGATAAAGAGGAATATTTCCTCCTTCTTTCTCTTATCTTTTTGGAATTTGCTTAAGAATGGTGACTTCTTCATCTTTATATTTTAGTGGTCCCTCCCTTTGGGCCCCTAGCACCTCATCCCTTGTGGTCCTCCTGAGAAATTTAACATATACCTCCCTTGGAACATTATGACTTCTAGCATATGCTGAATTAATCCTGTAAACCAGATCCATATCCACCACAACTGCTCTTTATTTCTCTTAATGTATTCTGCTAAAATTGTACTCATAATATCCTTAAGGTCTTCATTTTCTGTCTCTGGTAGGTTCTGGAATCTGAGAAAAAAGGACATTCTTTCAAATTCTATTTTTGCCATAAAGTTTTCCAGGTCTACATTTCCCTTCCGGACTGCCTTAACCTCCTCCCCCTGCCCAGCCACTCCCTCCTCCAACACCACAATTCTCTGTTTGTTTTCTGAAATATGATGTTTAACATCTCTGAGTTCATCTTTGAGATCTGTCACCTCTTTTTTCAACTCATTTTGACCCCTCATTATTTCTTGAAACATTTGGGTAACAGATAGTTCTTTTGAGCTCTCTTCAGACCCTTCTTGTTGTAGCAATGAAGTAATTTTTGTTTGCTGCATGCTTGGACTGGAGGTGGCAGATGCAGGAGCCAAAAATGACTTGCCCATTGGTGGTTTCTTAGGCCCCATTTGTCTGAGTTCAGAGATGGTATAAGTCCTTTACAAAGAAAATGGCATCAGTGGAGTGCGCAGCTGCGCCGATCCAAGGAGGCAGGCAAATCCAAATGGGAAAGGTTAATTCTCCTTCACAGTTCCAAGGCACCGAGGCACAGCAGAAAGGGGAAAGTCAAATAATCAAAGTCCAGGAAGACCACGTAACAGGAGAGGTCCAGGTTTCCCTCAGAGAGGGTAATAAAACAATACCAAAGGGATTTTTTTCCCGAAGGTAGTTTCAAAAGGCACACTTCATTTGTAAGAGCAAAAACAAAGATGGAAGGGAGCCATCTTGGCTCCTCCTTTCACAGAGAGAAAAACATTTTTTTTAAAAGAACAGCTCAGCAATCATCTCTTGCAATTGTGATAGCAGTCTTTCTCACATTTTCTTTCTCACATTCAAGTGACGAGTCAGCCTTTATTCTCTCTCCATTCCAATATAGAGAGAGCTAATTCAAATGCCGCTTAATCCGAGGGGGGGGGTAAAGAGAAGAAACACACCCCTCTAATCTTCAGTTTCAAATAAGTTGAACATGAATTTGCAATAGTCTGCTGCTTATCCTTTAACGACAGTTAAGGAGATCAGGATGGCTCCCCCACCACCAGCATTCAGCCGCTTTTCCTTGGATTAATTCCTTCCTCCCGGAGCCCATTCGGCAAAAGGGCGGACAGCCTGAAGCTGTACCATGCCTCCCCTCCCCTCCCCGGCTCCTGGGGCGAGGCTGAAAAACACCCCCGCCGGCTGCCGCCGAGTCCAAGGGGTTCCAGCAAGCCGCCCTGTGGCAGGAGATCCCTCCAAGGCCCCCTGTGCTCCTTACGGAGCCCACCAAGGAGACGAGCGGCGGATAGCGCGTCTGTGGCCTGCAGGAACAGGAAGTGATCTTCATTTGCATAGATTTTCTGTTCTCTGTAATCCATGGATAAACAAGATATTTTTCCCTTTCAGAAGATATTCACTGATTCTACAATGGAAGAATAAAATGTTTAATCCTCCAAAATGTGGACTTCATTCTCAGAGGAACAGATACCTCCAACTTCTAAATTACCAAATCTTGAGGGGTTTTTTGGTATTTTTAAAAAAAACAGGCATTCACATAAAATTACTTCAATATTAATTAAAATAAAAGACCTAACTTTTAGTTACCTACTTCAGCTTTCTACTGACCAAAAAACCTCTCTCTTTAGTGCAAGAATAGTACAAATTTGAATTAATTAAAAATAGAGGCCATCAAATGACTGTTGGTGGCTTATATTTTAAAGATGCTAAACAGATGCAAGTTGCATTTTTAGTTTCAACATCTTAATGATTAGATATTTCATTAGATACAACTGAAAAACCTTCTAAAAAGGTTTAAATTTAGCGTATAAAATTTCACTGTCTCTTCTGATACTGTGTCTGATGCAGACCAAAGTCTCAAGACAAACCATAAAATGTTAACATTCTGTCCTATAATTTTTTGAACAGCTCTAATTAAGACTTTATCATAATATGAATATAGGTTTTAACAGAAATGGGCAGGACAGGAATGGTTATTGTAAAAAATATCTTTGTTAGATGTATATCTCACCTTTGCAGCCATTTCCATGTAGTCAGTCAAGCTCACTTTGCAGAAAAATGTAACCTGCAGCCCTTAGTCAACTTACCTGTTATCAGAAGAAGAAGAAAGCTAACTAGAAATCATAGAAAAAAAAGGTAAAGGAGTCCCTGTGGAATTGACACCACTAGATGTTGTTAACTATAAGGGGCAATGCTCATATCTGTTTCAATGCCATTCATCCAGCATTATCTGAAGATATTTCCATGGTCATGTGGCCAGCATGAAATCATGAAGCACTGTTATCATATCATATAATCATGTAAGTTTGGCCTGAAATATAAGCCCTTCCTATGAAATGGGATTTTTTTTTCACTTTACATCAATTTGGGAAACACTGAATTTTAAAATTTAGTTTATCCTATGCCCAGACACCTTTCTTTCCAATAAAGAATAGAACAGAACAGAACAGAAAGATTAAATCAATCCATGATACGGAAGGGGAAAACTGTCATCTTTAAAGTCAGTTGCTAATACACTAAGATAATGGTGACTTAATCTTTTCTGGGGAGAAATAGAAGAGTAATTATTGAAGTTGAATAATAATAAAGGAAAATCCTCTTTCTTCAAGCAATTGACACTGAGAAGGTAAAAGTGGAAGTTGCCAATATCTGTTGAGTGACTGAAAGGCTCTGTGCATACAAAACATTAAATTGGGATTTAGTAGCTTATTTTAAAAAAAGATTCCCTAAACTTTTTGGAAATTCTATATTTGGAAAGAAGTTCAGAGTGCCACAACAGGAAGAAAACTCTTATATTAAAAAAGAAGCAAGTTTAATATTTAAATTTTAATTTACAATATTCTTACCAAACTACATTTTTACTACATTCTTACTTCTGTTGCAACAATATGCAACTTAATGAAAGAGACTCATACCTCTTTTATGAAAACCTTTGAAGCAATAAAAATATGTTCCTTGGAAACATGCCATGGCTCCATTGCTTTTCTTTAAGGACACCAATCACAGCATGTTTTTCTGCTGCTTGCTTTGTTTGTTTGTTATTTACAGGATCTACACTATTGTCTACCGATTTCAAAGTCCAAATTTTCCTGTATATGTTTGCTCTTCCTTTCTGCCTAGCAATAGAAAAATTATAAAAAATAATCATTAAAACTCAATGGATTTATTTTTGACTTTCAGTTGAATCACTTGCCTTTCTTAGCAAAGGGCAATTAATTGAAACATTAACTCTAAATGATTTTTTTACTCTGAAGATTTAATGAAGAGTTGCGGTTTTCCAGGTATTGTTGAGCAAAATCCTAGTTATCATCCAAAAATGGAACTGGTGGATATTGCCACAGTGGTTTCTTTTAAATGTTTTCTCCTTTTCTTAGTTTGAAGCTAAAGACTGACAATTGATATTTTGACCTGATATAAAAATACAGGTCTGTTCTTTGTTTCATAAAGATTCATATAGCAGTTGAAAATAAAGCTTTTACTTTCATTGTCATTTTATTTTACTTATTTTATTTTACAAGTGGCTTTTCAAAACTCTCCAATAAATTTGTTGGCAGAGAATGGATAAATCATTTCTCTATTTTCCCCCAAGAGAACAAGAAACTGGCAATACATTCCTATATTCCATTTAGCTTCTGAAAAAAAAAATAGTAGAAAGAATGTCCTTATCATGTTTTCCCTTGTGATTTAATTGGAGCACGGAAAGCGAGGGCAACTGAAGATCACTGGGGAAATGATAATACAACAAAGGACAACATTCATAAACATTTTGGCCACCTCATCTATAAAATGGTTCAAGTACACTACATTTCTAACAAGAATAATTTGTCCTACCTTCTTGTCTCAAGTGAACTAATACCAAAAGCAAACCGAGAGCAGATGGAAAAATTTCCAGGAGAATTTTTCACTCTTCTCATTCCCTCAATATACGTACAACAGCTGTCAGCAAAGAAGCAACATGGAAACTCTTCTCAAGATGTTGACGCCTTATGAAATTAGGCCTATTCATTTCATCTTCAATTTTTCTCTATGGAATGCAATTGTTTTCCTCACATTGATCCTTCTTCCAGGAGAAGATAATGAAAAAAGGGGCAAACTGTGTTAAGTACCCAAGTTCTGGGAATTGCACTTTGATTAAAGTCCTAAAACTGTTTTGATAGCGATTGCTCTCTTTCACACATAGAAAATAAGTTCTGTGATTCTACTTCTTCTAATATAGTTTCAAGGCTATAATGTACATTGTAAAAAACATACAGCTAAGAGTTATTCAGCATATCTACAAGAAGTGAATACAGTTAACCATTGATAAATATATGCAGTATATGACAAATGATTATTTTATATGCAGGTGGTTGGCAAATCAGAATTTTGGTTCGGTAATTGAAGATGTTTTATAAAGATTTGTAAGTGTATTTGCAGGGTGCAGTAAGTGCAGTGGATTTCTCCTTCATTTACTGCTACCAAAGAGCAGGGATGGAAAGTAATTTAAGGCAGCTGCTGATTGGGACGGCCTTTTGTCTCTTTTTTTTCAAAAGACATTTAATGACTTTCTAGGAAATGGCTAGATGGCTTCTTTTCAGAAGAAGATCCAGGCTGTGGCATTGCTCTGAAAAAACAAGGTAGGGAAACTTCCAGAACATGAGTTTTAGAATTCTTTCCAGTTCCTTTACCAGCAGAGGAGGCATATTCATTTTCTGTTGCATAATGAAGACTTTTGTTTCAGTAAACATAAATTCATATCTATCCTGGAACACTTTGAGATGTGTCCAATACCTCTCCCATATGACTGCATTGGAGATTTATTTTCCTAGAATATTTTTCTTCACAGTCAATGTACACAGCCTGGCCTTGTCTCTGCCCATAAATTGTATGTTGTATATACATATGAATATATATGCCTGAAAGAAGCCTCACTTCCAAGCAAACCAGTCAATCCAGGACAATATAAATGTATATGTATGTACATGTACATATGTATGTATATGTATATGTGTTTGTATATATGTATACATACACATGCATATATACATATATACACACACAAAATATGTGTGTGTGTGTGTGTCTGTGGATTCATTGATTTAATAACTAAATGTCATTAAAAGTAGCTAATATAAACAATAATTAAAATTATTTGCCTGTAAAATAAGATATTGTATTTTTCCATAAGTTTATATACAAAAATTTATGGGCTCATATATATATTGCCCTTCCACTTTCCAATTGAAACAAGAAAGTAAAGGAAGAAGGTAATCCAATGAAGATTAGAGGAGAAGAGGAATCTGTACAGAGGAATTATAGTATCAAACAAAGTTGAATGAAGATGAGGGGAAGAGATAGTTGGTAGATAATTTTGTTCATATATTAGACTGTAAATCCCCAGCTCTCTCCTAAGCAGTAGCTAATCTTCAAGCTAATTCTAAAAGACATTCCAATGTTGGGGCATGAATATAGCATTTGTACTCTTGTCATTTCCTTTGTTTTCAACAGTTTATGCTATTTTTATTAATGAACTTAAATCAATAATTTAGTTAACTGGGAAAAAATAAACTTCCTCTACCTTACAGTTAATCAGGGTAAATTGTACTGATAGTTTAGTCTTAAGATTTCTTGGTGCTATTCACATTGCTCTCTCTTTCTCTGTTTCCCTCCCTGCCCCATCCCATCCCATCCCATCCATCCATCCATCTTAGTATTTGGGTTACAGTATTTGTGCTTCAGGAATTGCAAAAGGTGGGAATATTTAGATAGATATAGCATTGCTCAGTTTAGGGGGATTACCAGAGTATATCAGGGTTAGTTAAAAATATTTTAAAAGATTGTGGCAAATTATTTTCAAGTTATTACTAAGAAAAATGCATGGATATGTTTACAGTCACCAGGAATCAAGGTTTTCTTGAGGATGACTATACATTTTAATTTTGGGCAAAGTCATAAATCAATTTCTGTTCAGATTAAAAAACACACTGCTTAAATCTTATTATCAGAATATGTGCATATTCAGATTATAAACTATGTGCATATTTTAATTTTTCTTGATTAAATTCAGTTTGGGAGCTGAAATATTAATTGTAAAATATCATTGCTTTTATATATTTACTGCTTGGTATTCTGTGACTTTTTGCTCCTCTTCCTTGAATTATCAATGGATCTGTTCACTTACTGCTTTATACACTTGCATTAACTCTCTATTTAATCAAAGCTCTGTACCACCATAATAATAATAATAATAATAATAATAATAATAATAATAATAATAATAATAATAATAATAATAATAATAATAATAATAATAATAATAATAATAATAATAATAATAATAATAATAATAATAATAATATATTTATTTCTTAGCCGCACCCTCTCCCGAAGGACTTTCTACTTCTACTTCTTTTCCAAGAGCCTCTCAACCTTACATTTCACTTCTTCTATGCTATCTCTTCCTTGCATAAACATGACATTTTAGTTCTAACATTACATAATTGCCCCAAGTTCCATTTGTATGCCTAAGTGTGTGTGGGTTCTCACCTCCATCACCATGAGATAGGAATTTCTGTTTTAGATTATCATTCATATGCTGGAGAAAATTAATAAAACTTAGCTACCTTACATGAGCTTGCCCTTTAGCAGGACTTTCCTTTTTTCAGAAAAAAGAACCAGATAATTTGTTCATCTGACAATCTGGCTATGGATAATCCCCAGGCCAGGCAAAAATAGAAGATCAGTAAAGAATCTCAAAGAGACGAGTTAGAAACAGCCAACTGAACACAAAATGAAACAAAGCAAAACATAGTTTTATTAAGTAAAGTTATGCAGATACCTCCATGTAATTGCTAGGAATTAAGATCAAGTTCAGGGAAACTTTATGATATAATAGCAGTCTTTGGGGCATTAGTTAAGGGGGAGAAAGTGAAATGAAATATTCTGGAAAAGGAGATGGATTAGGCTTTCATTTTGATCTGAAAGTTCAGTAGCACAGCATCTTGTTCAAGAACCGACTGGTCCTTCTATAATATTTAAAGGTGGTATAGTATTTTCAAAAGTTGAAAGCAATCCATTTCATTGTGACTCTATAAATTGCATCAGATTGCAAATGTTGTGGAAAACTGAGGTTGATAGAGAACAGTTCACCTAAGATTATTTAGCCAGTTTATGGCAGTTGTAAAATGTAAAGTGGGAATTTATAACTCCTTATAATTACCAGGGCTATAATTTAGACTAGAGATTCATAATTTGCTTCTGTGCAATAGACAAATCTCTCAGGCTAGTAAATGGCTTGAAAAGTATTTTGCTACAGTTCTATAGTTTACACTTTGAGCAGTCTGCCTCAGTGTGGCATCTTTCAGCTGGGCTGGGATAGCAATTGACAAAACGTCCAGACAATTTGGTTGATTGGAATTTTGGACATTGCAACCTCAACATATAAGAAGGTTTGCAGGTTGAGAGGATTGTTCAAAGATTCCAACAGCTGCCAGGACATATCTGCATTAAGTAATGTGCAGAATAGGTTAGATTTATGGTATAGATATGCCATTAGAGTTACCAATTTACTGAAATTAATTAAAAACATATTGAATATTTTTCTTCTTTTTTATAAACTAAGAACTAGAGTACCAGACTGTTCTTTTTGAAAGTGCCTTGTCTAAAAAAACCCAGCATGCTGTGCGTAGCCACTGCTTTATATAGAAATATATGGCAAACTTCACAAAGAAAAATAAACAAGGAAAGTTTCCCAGTAAGAGCCTCAAACTTTCCTTACAGTATAATATCAAAAGAATTCAGAAAGGTTCTGTAGAAATCTGTATAAAAATAGATAAATGAGAAACAAAAAAAAGGCCTGCTTTGAAATACTATTATGAGGGAGAACATTGTGAAATTAGATGTGGACTTTTCTTCAGAGAACCATCTTTGGGAAATTATACCTGTTAACCATGTTAAGTTTTATCAGAAAGAAAATGATTTTAATGCAGATGCAGTTTATTTGAAGAAGCACCAGAAGGATTTAAGCAAAAGGCAATCTTGATTCTGTGTATGCAATTTTATGTACCGTATTTTTCGGAGTATAAGATGCACCAGAGTATAAGACACACAAAGATTTTGAAAATTTAAAAAAAAGTTTTTGCAGTCTGCAGACCTCCCCCAAATGGCCTTTTTTTGTCAAGAAAAGGGCACGCATAGCCTTTAGGAGACTTATAGTGCTCCTGGGGGTTAAGGGAGGGGGGCAAAGTTGAGCAAAAAATGGCCCATTTTTCTCTCATTTCTCCCCTCTCCAGCCCCCAGGAGCTCTCCGGAAGCCTAAAGACTGTGCACGGCCATTTTGGTAAAGGGGGCTGGGTTTCAGGAGGTAAAAAATGCTGCATTTAGTATATAAGACGCACCCAGATTTTCAGCCTCTTTTTTGAGGGAAAAAGGTGCTTCTTATACTCCAAAAAATACGGTATGTTTATGTATAAAACAGCAGCTGTACTGTTGTGGTGCAATTCTTGCTTGAAGTTGATTCTTTCGAAATGCAAAAATCAATTGTTGACATTTTAAAATACCCAGCTGTTAAAAGAGAGCCAAAAGTAGGATTTTCTGTTTATATAAGAAGTTTAATTGAAATTAAGTAGCTTTTCCTTTCAAAATTTTCCAAATATTGATTATTTTTTATGAAGTCTGACAAAATTCATGATGTGCTTCAGATACTTTGTAATATAACCTCTATAACTTTTCATTGATTAGAGTGCTTTGATATATTCTTAATGATGATATGTCACGGAAGCTGCAGGAGTAATTTCAAAACACCACATTTTTGAAATTATGTGAGAACATGAAATAGTTATCTAGTGACCTTCTCAAATGATGAACTATAGAACTATTTTAGATGCTGGGGTGCTAGCTAAAAGTGATGTATCCTATCCTAGAATCTACATTTCTCAGTCAAAGTTTGAAGAATTCACATCTGAATTTATTCTAAACCCTGTTTAGAATCTTGCAATTGAAAGAGATTAGCCAATATGACCATTGGCCATAGTGGGTGAGAATTTTGATAACTGTATTCTGATATATTTGGAAGGCAGCATATTAGGAAAAACTGCTATGAATGAAATATAGGTAGACTCTCTTTGATTTTTCATTCCCCTGTCCTGCCTTTACATTGTATTTTATTCACAATTTTATTACCTCAATATTCATAAAATAAAAGACTTAACTAGTAGCTACCTACTTCTGCTTTCTACTGACCTCTTTGTTAATTCTAGTAGATACCACTCATAATGATTTCTGCATGGATTTGTTCTGTGAAACACATGTCAGACTGGGTATAGAATTTAATATGTGAAAACTGAACATGTATTTGTTTCCCTGAAAACATTACACATTAATACACAAGTTTGGATTTTTTTTCTTTTTGACTGAAGAGTTCTTTCTCTCCACCAAGGACATTTTTGTGTGGGGCATTATTTTTTATTTGTATTTTTCAGTTTACAAAAGAATTTTCTCTGTTTGTAATTCATAGCTTTGATAACAAACAAAAATGATGATGACAACAAGTTCCATTAATAGGACATGAATGGACTCAATAAACTGAAGTAGAATCTCAGCTATACAAAGGCACAAGATGGACCCAAAGTGGAAGAATTCATTGCTTAATTTATTCTTGATGGATTTACAATTAAATAAATAAGTGTATTTACTTGATAGCAGATATTTTATGGGAAATGAAATAATGTTTGAATAAACAAATAGATTAAAAAAAAGGAAATGGACACATGTGCAGCTTGGAAGAAAGTGCATCTTACTTTAGGTTTATCACTATTGACCCAAGTGGCCTTGGTAGTCTGGAAGACTTTTTCCCAGCTTTAATTGATTTCTCAGCTGAAGATTTTCCAGGATAAGCCTTGGCGACAATTCACATTCTAATAACCTACAGACTGGTTTTGTATAAGCTTACTCTTGAAAAAAAAATACTTCAACATTATATAGAATTTAGTAGTGAGAATGCCAGCCAGTTTATTTAGATAAAATCATGTCACAACAAATATCAAACAATGTCTCCGAAGGGCAAAGGTTATTCATGTGTTTAAAGACCTGTGAAAATATAATTTATAATAATTGAGAAATGGAATTAATTTTGGCATTTCCTGTGTAGTGTCACCTGTTCTCTGAAACCAAGTTAGAAAAAGAACAGACTTTGTTAGAAGACAGTCAGGCAATTCATTATTCTCTGTGATATTTTAAAATTACCACCTATAAAATCTTCTCAAGTTTGAAACTTTCAAATTCAGTGTTATTCTCAGGGTTTTCAGCTAGTTTGATCAATACCATAGAAAGATACTTGATTAAGAGAGGCCAGGAACTGGAAAGGGCTGGCATGTTCATGATCTAAATTGCAATTGGACAAATGCAGAGGACAACAAGGGGGATCTTGGGACTGGAAACTAAGGTCAACAGAAATGAAATGTATTTGATATACATTTCATTTACATATACAGGATATACAGGATAGGAAACAATGGATGGAAACTAATGAAGGAGTGAAGCAATTAAGGAGAAACTTCCTAACAGTGAGGACAATTAATCAGTGGAACAGCTTACCTTCAGGAGTTGTGGGTACTGCAGGTTTTTGAGAAGATACTGGACAGGCACTTGTTTAAAATGCTATAGGGTCTCCTGCTTGAGCAGAGGACCTCCAAGGTCCTTTCCAGCTCTATTCTGATTGAATAATATGCTTTTAAAATAAAGATAACTGAGTAAGGACATCATACTTAATGCACATCCTGTAAAGGGCAGTCATGCAGAAGAAGGCCACAGTCTGCACTCTACTGTCCCAATTACATGTTGTGTAATAAAGGTATAAAATATCTAGAGGCATTTCTGGCTGGTTACTTGGAAAAACCTTGCAATGGTAAAAACACTATTAATTAATTATCTTGCAGGATGAATTGAGACTCTTTGTTTCAGCATGCCTATTTTTTTTTTTGAAGTATGGTTTTCAGCATGCTCCTCAAAGGCTAATTGCTACCTTTGGATAGGAGAATGTGTATCCCTGATTTATGGCAATTTTGTGAGAGCTGAATCTTGTGGATTTGTCTAGCAACAGATGACAGCTAATTACAAAATATTGTACATTAGCTTCCATAGTTCCAAGACCTCTTATATGTGTGACGAGCCTTTGTTGGACAGCCTATAACTCTTCTCACAACAATAGTTTTATAATATCAAGGACAGATAACAATCCAGGTATGTAGACATTACTTGCACATTATTTCTATTTTCAGACAGTATTTTGTCTTTGGATGCACATACAGTATGTCTTGGCTTTAAATATGAAATGTGAAACTTTTGTGTAAGCAGGACAAACCAAGCAAGTGAGAATGTTGTGCTTTTGAAACTACATGAAAAATCTGAAGAGGATTTATTGGTGAGATTTCACTCATTTAGCAAAATTGATTGCTTGTTGGAACATATGGTGTAAATACAGATGATACTCTACTCACTTATAAAGCAAGCTTCTTTCTTGCATTTCAGTTGTCTATATATTGGAGTACTTCTCTGGCTTCAGGATGAGGTTCCATGTAGGCTTACATATCCCTGAAGGAGCAGAGCTGGTATTGGAGCCCAGATGGGCAGTCAGGCAGTCAGCAGTCTGGCAAGTAGAGTCTCTGTGGAATATAAAAGAAAATCAAGAAAACAATTGATAGCAGAGGGACACAGCTGTCAATGCTTTCATGATTTACCAGAAAGATTGAAAGTAGAATCTATGGTACTGAACATTGGAAGACATTGGAGATTTTGAAACAGAATTATGTACAAAGGATGGACATTTTGTTGTTAAAGTGTATAACCCTATATTGAAATTTGAAACAGAAGAGGAATAATATAATGAACAATAAAGAGGGTTAAATTTTTGGTTGTTATGTAAAGATGGAATAATGGAAAAAATGTTGTTGAAAGTCCCTTCGGGGAGAAGGGGCGGTCTATAAATCTTGAAATAAATAAATAAAGAATTGAAATTTATTCCATGTTATAATCTTAGGGACAATTTTAATAAAATGATGCATCAGTGGTATACGATACCACAAAAATTATTTAGAATATATAAATATATTTTAAATTTATGCTGGAAATATCAACAACAAATGTCATTTTATCATGTTTGATCAATGTACACAAATGCTACTAATTTGGATTTCAAATACATACAGTGTATTTCAGTTGAATGTTAACCTGAAGATTAACATTCAACTGTAACCAGAACTTTTCCTCTTGTGACTGATGGATAAGAAGCTGGAAAAAGGTCATTAAATATTCTTTTTATATATGATAACTGTAGTGATATTATTGTATGCACAAAAATTGGAAAAATCTGGCAATATCTATGACAGAGGAATGGTGGTAAAAATGACACTAAAAATAGCCAAATTGACTTACATGATTAGAGAAAAGACAATATCTACCATTTATTGGTGACTGGACTTTTGCATAAAATGCAAAGAAATGTACTTACAATGATAGTTTTGAAGATTAGATAGGAAATATTAATATTAAAAAAGAAGAGAGAGAGAGAGAGAGAGAGAGAGAGAGAGAGAGAGAGAGAGAGAGAGAGAGAGAGAGAGAGAGACTAATTCTAATCGTACTTTACATCTTTTTCTTCCTTTTCTATTTTTCTGCTACTGTTTTTCTTTTTGCAAGTTTAGTTTTTCCTTTTTCCATTTTTCCTTTCCTTTTTCATTCTAGTTTGTTTTGTTTTAGTCTTAGTCATCCTTTAAAATTTTCAATTACATTTTATACTTATAAAGGAATATTTCTGATTACAAGTCTTAAGATATAATGTAAATATATTCTTCATTGGAGATAATAATTTATTGCCACTGATATACTTCATCTACTTCATTAAATCTTGCAGTGACAATATGTATGCATATATTTATTGATTAGATTTAATGTTTCCTCCAGGAACTCTGGATTGCAGACATTGTACTCCCTCTCTCCTCCAATGCTTTCCTTTTTAATAACTTCTACAGTAAAATGGATTGAGAGAATGATTGGTTTGAGTTTTCATGGCTTGGAATAGGTCTCAGTCCAGTGTCTAAACCACCATAACACTGGCTTCTCCTGCAAACTCTGTAATGCAATAGGATGAGCAGTGCTTCAAAAATAATGTATAAAGTTCTCATCATGAGTAAATATGTTGCTCCAGGGAGTAGAAATTATTTTCTAACTGCACAACAAGGGGAAGATTTATACTGATCTATAATTGCATATTATGATCTGGCAGATGTATTGCCTACAGGATGTTTTTTCAGCAATGCTATAAAATGAGTTTTGGAATTATATATACATGTAAGCAAAGTTGCTTCTCTTGCCACAGGGGAAAGGGGGCTAGTACCAGTAAGGAGACATAAATATGATTCTTCTCTCATTAGGGTTTTATCACAGATTTGTACAGCAATAAATGATTAAGAATGTTTAAATTCATTTCTTGCAATGAAAGGAGATACATTATTTTCTGAATTCATCACAAAAACAAATTTTGTGTACCTATAAAATTAATTGTTATTATTAATAATTTTTTACTAAAAAGAAGGCTTCTTTGGAAACTTGGTGAATGATTATGTTTGCCTCAATTTTATGAAGAAAAGCACAAAGTACATATTTTAAATGATAAACTTCCTTCTATTTTACCATCTTTACCTTTATAGTAACTATTCTCACTATAGCAGATTTATTTGTTTATTGATATACCCCTCCAGAATCCAAAGATTTTTAGTGATTTACAGTTATAAAAGCATAAAAGAATACAGATAAAAACAAAATGGATTCAATCAATTGCAACATTGCTACAATTGTCAGGCAATGCCAATCAACAAGAAACAACTTACAGCTTTTAAATATCTTTTGGAATAACTATCTTTTAAAATAGAGTCAAGATAGTCACCAATCACATCTCCGAGGAAGCCAGTTTCATAAGGTGGGAACAACCACTGAAAAACATCTTCTCCTGGTACCACCCCAACCTTTTATTTATGAAGTGGAGAATACATCTCTCTATGGATATAATTAATTCTATTTGGGTGGCTTGGTTGTACTAGCATGTACCTAACTATCATGTCATTAGGGTCTTTAAAGATCAAATATAGAAATAATTCAGTAGACCTATCAGCATATGGTACTGCATTCTGTAGTGGTTGCAGCTTCTGAGTAATCTTCATAGGTGCCAAGCAGTGTCCATTACAACCATTGCCAGTTTCCCCTAGTCCCATAAAGCTACAAGTAGTACACCAGCAATAATTGGGTGAAGAGCCTCATTGCCATGATTTTCTCTTGCTCATTCAGCAGTAATTGTGAGTCCCCAAGGAGTCCTGAATCAGTAGTCAGGTCCCTCAAGAATGATACCCTGGCACCAGAGGCACCAGTGAACTATTTAATCCCTCAGCAAATAGCAAGCCAATTTGTTTGGATACTTCATTAGATTGTTTCTCATAACTAGACTCTCACAGAGTTTAAGCATCAAATCATCAAAATCATTTTTACCTCAGTCTGGGCTGGTGGTATATAACTGAGTATCTTCAGATTGTTGGTAATATTTTAATGCCTATCAGGCACTTCAGAAAGAAATCATGCTTGATACCATCCAGAGTTGCTGACAGGTAAAGCAGAACCTGGAGGTTAAAGGTAAAAAGGTAAAGATTTCCCCTGTCCATTCATGTCTGACTCTAAGGGGTAGTGCTCATCTTCTTTTCCAATATTGTCTGAAGTCATTTCTGTGATCATGTGGCCAGTATGACTATACCCCGAGGTGCACAGAATGCTATTACCTTTCCATTTGCATGCTTTCAAATGGCTAGGCTGGCAAGAGCTGGGGCAAGAACATTACTTAGTGCTTGGGTCTCAAACTGCCAACATTCCAATCAACAAGCCCATTACCTTCATTTCTAGGGAGTCACACCCCTTTCCTTAAAGGTTAGATTTTATATTCCATGAAATGGTCCTCCCCATGTCTGCTTAGTAAATGTCTCCTTCTGGAAACCCATTGCTGCATAGTTTAAATCCATAGTACAGTTCCTGAAATATTTTAGCTTTCTTTTTTCATAAGTTGTTTTTAACTTATTTTCTTACCCTAGGCATTCTAGATAAGATATAGATATAAACTCTGTTGGCAGCAAGTGATTTTATTTAAAAAAATGAAAATTGTTTGCTGCTGCTACCTTCTAGCATGATTTTACATTTTCCTAGTCTAAACTGCCACTCTGCATTTTCTGGATTGTTCCCAACCCAACTATTAACTAAAACCAACCCTCATTATTGACATTTTTCATGAAACTGGATTAGTTGTGATTGATATATAGCGTCAAAGCTGAAATAGTTGAAAATTGTATATCCTCTTTAGGAGCTATATGAAAGAATGAAAATGTTAAACTAGTTTGCATTATATATATATATATATATATATATATATATATATATATATATATATATATATATATATATATATATATATATATATATATATATATATATATATATATATATATATATATATATATATATATATATATATGCCTTCCATTTATAATTGAGTAATTGACAATATTGAATATCTTCATGCCAGGAGAGTCAAAAGATCACTCTGAATTCTCAGTGTGATGCCAATATATGTCAGTGCACTTGACAATGTCATTTGGTATTTGCAGGCTCCATGCCCAGATGAATTTTATCTTTTAAATACTTGTAGTAAAAAAAAAATCAGTGTAGTACAAATACCAGCAGGTCCATTATTTCTATGTAGACCACATTATTAGAAAATAAGGAAGAGGGTACATGCAATACAATGGTTTGTGGAACTGTATTTATTTCTCCAAAAATTAAAATAAATTGAAGTTAGAGATTGGGAGATTTGGGAGAAGTGGTAGATGAAAATACTGTTGAGCAGCCTCAAAAGTTTGAGCAGCTTGGTAACCATTTTGAGAGAGTATGTATAACACATTATCATAATTACAAATATGTCCATTAGCCCAGGGGTCCCCAACCCCTGGTCTGTGGAATGGCACCAGTCCACGGCATGTCAGCAATTGGACTGGGCAAACAAGCGAAGCCCCATCCATGGGGTGCAGGCACCATGCAAAACTATGCCCCATCCAGTCCAACCTCTCTCCATGGAATGGGTCCCTGCTGCCAAAATGGTTGGGGCTGCTGCGCTAGCCCTTATAGGAATCATGCATTTTAAATTAATGTGCTGAATTTCCAGTAATCATGAGGATCATATAGGAGAAAATCAAGAGGAAGCTAGAAATCCAATTCATTTCCTTAGTGGTTTAGAATCCAGCTTCTGCCAGAATGCATTGTGATGCATCTTATGATAAGCTCTATTAGACTTTTTCTTTATCACTGGTACAATTTTGGCACCTTTTTTTTTCCAAACAGAAGACCTGTTTTTTAAATATAAACTTGCTGTGTGCTCTGCTCTTAATGGGCTGTATTGCTTGAGAGGCAATAACTGCTGCTGGGAAAATATTGGCAATGTTTTGCTTGTGTCCAATAGAAACCAAAGAACTCTCTCCTCTAATTACAAAATAGATAGTGAGAAAGTACCAATTCATTAACTGTAGAGCCACATTTCCTACTCTTTCACTGATCATTGAGTCACCAACATATCTACAATAGCTGTTATTTGGAATAACCACAGCTTTCCTCTTTGACATTAATATCTTTTATTCAAAAGCATCTTCAAATAGATGAAGGAATTTCTTTTTAATGTATAGAAAAACAGAGGTTATTTCACATAGCTCAGTCCATTCCACTGCTTAAGCAGCTGGATTCTTTTCTCTTTGCCAATGAAGTAGCATGATTTTCTTGGATATTCAGATGCAAGACAAAAAACATCTAACTATGGCTCTAAACTGCCACAACTTCCAATTATCAAATACATGCATATTTTTTCTTTTAGAGAAAGAGACGAGGAATAGGAAGATGATGCAGAGTTTAAAAAGTTTGTTTAAAGGCATGAGTGTATAAAAAAGTCTTCACCTCATAACCCAAAGGAAATTTATTTCATATTTCACTATTTAAACCCTGACAGGGGTATTCATTAACTTTCATGATTTTGTGATACCAGTGGGTGTTAAAATTACTGATAGAAATAACTCTTGCTAGTAAGGTTGAAATGAGAAGGAATAAAACTAAATGTAATTCAGGAGTAAAGCTAAATATAATGTGTGGAAATGATGGCTAGAAATATTCTGCCTGGATGAAGGAAGCCAACCATTAAAACTAAAAGAACAATTTCTATCCTGTTGTACATGGATATGATTGAAGTTTGGATGCCATTTGGAAAGCAGTTCTCTAGCATTTAGGAAGAATAACTTTCACCAGCTGATCAAAAGTGATGATGTGACCCGACTAAAGAGGCAAAACAAAGCTGACTGTGTGAATTCCCGGAAATAAAAGTCAATAACCAGACTTTATTTGCTAATACAACAGTGACGTGCGGTGAGGTTTATGGCTGGTGAGGCTGGTGACGTCATCAGTGCGAGCTGGGGTCCCCTTCATGTTGACTCAGGAAGGCGGGGAATGGAACCACATGTGCAGGAGGCTGAAGCTGCCTCAGCGTCCTGCACACGTGGTCCCATTCCCCTCCTTTCTGAGTTCTGAGTCAACATGAAGGGGACCGCGGCTCGTGCTGCGGTCCCCTTCATGTTGACTCAGGAAGGCGGGGAATGGGACCACGTGTGTAGGAGGGAGGCTGAGGCTAGAGGAGCCTCCTGCACATGTGGTCCCATTCCCGGACCATGTGTGCAGAAGGCTCCTCAGCGCCTTTTCCCTTTCCCCCCTTTTTTTATTTTCATGATGAGAGCGGTGAGGCTCTGCCTCCCCTGCCTCCCCTGACCACACGTCCCTGTAATACAATATATTTATACTGCCCACTTCAGTGAAGAATTGTCAACACATACACCTTGCAATGAGTGAGAGGTGAAGGACTTAGATTAGGTAATCCAAAAGTTAGCATATTTTTATCATTAGGGAAAATAAAACTGGCTACTTGTTCTTTTAAAATAGAGGTATGAAAGGAAAGCTGAGATTGTTGTGACTTTAAATACTATTGCTTGTATGTTCTTCAATGGCCTGTGGAATTCAAAATCAATCCATTTTTTCACTTCAAAAGTTAACTCAGGGGACTTCCGGTTCCGGCGGCTACGGCGACAGGCAGATCGCTGCCTGCTCCAGCTCTCCCGGTGGGCTTCCCCCGCTTCTGGGGGGGCACAAGACGCCTTGGAGGGGCGTCTTGCCGAAGGAACGGCTCGCGGAGGGTCCTGGCGTCGGCGGCGGCTGGCGGGGGCTCCTCCGCTTCGTTCTAGGCATCGGGGAGCAGTTTTGGAGGACGTGCGTGCGCACGCGTCTCGCCCCATGCCGATCGGAGAACACACTTCCGAACGAAGCAGCGGCAGTATGGTGAGAGGCTTCCTTTCTGCATTCCTTCGCTTTTGAATTGATGAACTTTTCAGCACTTTTAAAAAGTTAAACTTTCGGATCCCTGCTAGAGGTGCGGCTAGAGGGAGGGGGATTTTCCCCCCTCCCTTGGACAAGCGGCTTGAAAAGACTTTCCTTCCATCCCCAGAGAGGAGGAGGGGGGAGAGCCAACTAATGATGCCTCACCCCTATAAAAGTGATTTTCATTCGACCTAGCTCCAGAACTAATGGATGAACTGAGAACTTTTTGAACTTTTAAAAATTTTACTATGCCTCTGAGCCCAAAGCTGGCAGGGCAAGATGGCACACTTCCGTTGTCTTCATGAACTGTGAAACCTGACTCCACCTTTAAAATTCAGGCTTCCGGTCTTTGTCTCCGAGTCACCCAGAGGAATTTCTTGTGGATTGCTACTTTCTGAACTCTTTGGAGAAAAAAACTTTCATCTACTGCTAGAGTGACTAAAGAAATCCCCATCTGTTTGGATCCTCTGCCTTCTGAATTCGCCTGCCTGCTCTACCTCTCCAGCTGCCCAGTCTCTACTTTGACTGATCTCCTTGCTTCATAAACCATGTCTCCAAAAAGACCACCTCCTGGAAAGCCTGGCTTTGCTACTTCTGCTCCAACGTCTGCAACGTCTAGTCCAGCTACACAGTCAAAGATATCAGAACTGATGCAACCCAAGACTACAGAGATAGACTTCCAACAAATGCTTCAACAAATTTTACAAGGCCAGGAGGAAATTAAGAAACAGTTAAGGGAAATGAAAGATGAAATTAAACAGAATCAAGCCCAAATCTTTAAGAACTCACAGAGACTGGACCTTGTGGAGGGTGGGGTGGCGGAGGCGAGGGGGGGGGGTAGAGGCCTTACAGAAGGGGAACAAAGAACTTGACATCCAACAAATGAAAGCAGAGTTTGAAAGAATGTCCTTTTATCTTAGATTTCAAAATGTAATAGAAGCAGATGGGGAAAATATAAGGGACATTATGACTAACATTTTAGCTGAATACATACACAAAGATAAACAGCAGATGGAATGGGAGATAGATCTAGCTTATAGAGTGAATTCAGCATATGCCAGAACACATAATGTACCCAGGGAGGTTCATATTAAATTTCTTAGGAAAACCACAAGAGATGAAATTCTGGGTGTACAAAGGGGGCAAACACTGACATACCACGATAGGGAGATAACCATTCTAAAGCAGATTCCCAAAAAAATTAGGGAAAAAAGGAAAAGCTATTCGCAATTGGCGAATAAATTATACCAGAAGGGGGTGTGGTTTAGATGGTTGATGCCTGAAGGTATGCTGATATTCTGGGAGGAGACAAGAATCAGAATCAACACACCCATAGAGGCACAGGCCTTTATGGAAAAAAACAAAGCGAACCTAGAAAAAACAGATGACACTACAACGGTTATACAGGACACGGGAGGGGCCGGAGCTCTGCCAGCGGGGGGTGAAGGGGCAACACCAAGAAAGCTCAGATCACAAAAATAAATAAGAAAACCACAATGTTATAAACAGACCGAAAGTATTAATGAATTTACAACTAGACTATATATTATAATTATATAAACTGATTGAAAAGTATTTTTTCTAGAATTAATATGCTGATTTTTTTTATGACTATGTAATAAGGTTTGATATTTTGATGTAACCTAGGAGTCTGGAGGGAGGGGGCGTCTGCCATACTTGCAACTGCCAAAATTTGTAACTATTCCACTTACCCTTTTCCGCATAAATGTTTTTAAAAAAACCAATAAAACTTCTTGAAAAAAAAAAAAAAAAAGTTAACTCAGAATCTTTCAGTATAATCAATAAATGCAAATACATTTTTTCCTCTTGGGGAGGCCACACTGCTGTTTGTCTTGATCTTTCAGAAGTATAAAAGATCTTTTTTTCTTTCCATGGCATTAAAGATATGATCAATGTTTAATAAAATGTTCTATTTTTAAAGAAACAAAATATTTTTGTGTGATTATTTAGTCAACAAAGGAAAAGATTACTTTTCTGATAATGGAGTAAGAAAAGAGAAATTCTAAATCTGTAACTAAGGGCCACACAGTAGCTTTCACCAACAGCCATAATAACACTTGTAATGGCAGAAGCTACCCATGGCTTTATTCTCGCAACCAGAAATATTATTATTAGCAGTCCTTCTTACTTAGAATTTTTAAAGTTCTGTGGAACACATATTTTGAAACCATAGGTTCCTATCCTCAGGAAGATAATTTTCTGATTTCATTACCTGTTAAAATAAATTTTCATCATAATTTTGCATTAAAGCAATTGTGAAAGAAATTACATTTTTCGGGAGCGGGGGGAGAAATCAACGTCCTGCTTTCTGAGCACTCTTTCAAGTGTCTGTAGAAGCAAAAAATCTAGTTGATGGGGAAATACAGAAGCAGAAAGAAAATATTTATTAAAGTAAGTTCTTAATAAGAGTTATAAGAAAAACAATGTATGATTCAGAGGCAAGGCCAAATAAAAATCAATAGCTTTTTTCAAATGCAGAAAATTTACAATTCAGAAGAAAGTACTTCCAGAAACTGAGAGATCCTTTTAATTAGAGTGGAAATACTGGAGCTTCAATTTAAAAATGTCTTCCTGAGGCACCAGTTGGAAGAATAAGCATTTCCCCACTTTTCAACAATACCTTTTGATTCAGGTCATAAAATCTCTATGATGCACAGAAGTCATTCGACAAAGGCAGTGAGCAAAGAGTTTTACATCTAACTAAAAATTAGCCATTAGAGGGAAAAATCATTACCTTGGAGTCATGTTATTGTAATAAGGTTTATTCCTAGTGCCAGTATTTAAATTGCCCTAGCATTTAGGGGAAAGAAATACATAAACGATATTTCAAGAATGTAGTAATTTGGGAAAGCATGAATGGGCAGAGTCAAATGTGAATTTTACATAGATAGTAAAATATTTAGTGCTAGCTATGTTGATTACATTGCTAATTAAACATGATAAATATTACAAGCATTGTACTGTACATGTTTTCACCCAGACTTCAGACCTATTTTATTAAGTCTGGGACTATGGACAAGCAAGAAGCAATTATGATATTTTCTTGAGTGTTTTCACTCAAAGGATGATCAATTTTCTTTTCTTTCACAATTCAAGATTTTTTCCAAGCTTAATTCTGTGAACATCTGAAAGAAGAAAACTTGAATCCTAAAGTAATGTAATTGATCGTCCTTTGGGTGAAAATACTCAAGCCAAGACAGGTTTATGGACCAAAGAACTGACATTTAAGTAAAGTCCCTGTATGTACACATACCATTAGCTCTTGTGCATCCAAGCAAGTCTAAGATCATTGCTTCATGGGAAGAATGATATTTCTACAAAGATGGGCTCCTTAGAAAATACATAGTCCCATTCTGGCTTACTAAAGTTGTATTATTTATTTTTGTCACTAGTCTGCATTTTTAGATGTGCAACTTTGGCATTTGGGAAGAACATTACATACTGGTCACTCCCAACTTTGGCACCTTAAGAACTAAGAGGATTTAGAAGTTAAACACACATTGGCTTAATTGAGAATAAGTGTAGTGAAAGAATTAAAAGTGTACACAAAAAGCTCTAAGACAGGCATTCAATATATTAACCAAAGAACAATTTACCTTATTTTCACAACAAGACAATTTTTTTAACTACCAAGCCAAACATATTAAAATAAGCATGTGGTCAGTTAAGGGATAAAGGTATTCCTGAACTTTATCTCTCAGCATGCTAGTTAGGTTTGCTGGGAATTACAGTTCCCAGAAATATCTTAAGGAGGACATATTATATCCCATTAACATGTAGTGAACATGAATTTTGTATTTGTCTCTGTATGAGGAAAAGAAAGGAGTACAACAATACAAGGGGTATTGGCAAAATCTAATTGCTTTTGGTCCTGATTTAATTATGGCCCTAAATATTAAGTTCCTGACCAAATTATCCTGGTCACCTTTTCAAGTCTTTGGTCTGAAACATAAACATAGTGCACTGAAGAGAGGTGATTACCCTTTGACATTTACACAATCTGCTGTGTGTACTAGATCAAGATGAAAGTCTTTTGATGTGATTTTCTTAAATGGTAATGAAGATTCTCTTTTCAGACTACTGTATCAAATTACTATTGGAGTAACTGGCAATTTAATACTTTCTTTAAAGAGAAAAAATATCACTAAATATATTAACAAAACTTCAGACACATTAAACTCTATTGGGATTCTTTTAAGAAACAGTTGAAATTTGTCTTTTATTCAGTTGTTATATGAGATATGAAAAAGCATAATCTATGTTGTTGTTGTTAGTCATGAGGTCATGTCTGATCTATCAGACCTCATGGACAATGTTCCTCCAGGCCTTCCTGTCCTCTACCATCCCCTGGAGTCCATTTAAGCTCATGCTGATTGCTTCAGTGACTCCATCCAGCCACCTCATTTTCTGTCATCCCATTCTTCTTTTGCCCTCAATCATTCCTAGCATTAGGCTCTTCTCCAGTGAGTCCTTCCTTCTCATTAGGTGTCCAAAGTATTTGAGTTTCATCCACAGGAACTGGCCTTCTAAAGAGCAGTCAGGGTTGATCTCATCTAGGACTAACAGGTTTGATCGCCTTGCAGTCCAAGGGACTCACAAGAGTCTTTTCCAGCTCTATAGTTCAAAGGTCTCAATTCTTTGGCATTCAGCTCTCCTTATGGTCCAACTTTCACAGCCATACACTGCAACTGGGAAAAACATAGCCTTGACTACACACACTTTTGTTGGCAGGGTGATGTCTCTGCTTTTTAGTATGCTATCCAGATTTGCCATAGCTTTCCTCCCCAAGAGCAGGCGTCTTTTAATTTGGCTGAAGTCCCCATCTGCAGTGATCTTGGAGTCCAGGAAATAAAATCTGTCACTACCTCCATTTCTTCCCCATCTATTTGCCAGGAATTGAAAGAGTCGGATGCCATGATCTTAGTTTTCTTAATGTTGAATTTCAAGCCAATTTTTTCACTCTCTTCCTTTACCCGCATCAAGAGGGTCTTTAGTTCCTTTTCACTTTCTTCCATTAGATTTCTGCCATAATCTATGGGTAAGGAGAATCATAGCCTCATGGAAATGATACACGCTAAGTAAGTTTACAACTGCAAAAATGCAATTAAAGGGTTCCTAACTGATGTCTGTCTAGCTATTGCTTGAACTCATTCAAAGGTTGTTCATTATCTTACTCAGTTATAATAGTTCCATTACTGATAATCTTCTTACTATTATGATAGTTTTCTTTGCTTTCAATTGAAATCAGCCTTCCTGTAATTTAAATATACTATTCCATGTCTTACTGTTGTGAGATCTTGAATATATTGACATCCTTTTGTGTGACACTCCTTCAGGTGCTAGAAAACTGCTGTTATATTTACCTACATTTTCACTCTGACTATCCAAGTTAAACCTAACCAGCTGTCTTCATATAGGAGGTAGTCTCCGGGACCTTCAGTGGAACATATTGCTCATCTACCTATGAAAAACAAATTGGCTAGAATAAGTTGATTATTCCATGAAGGAGGCTGACTAATCTTACATTCTGTTCAGGGACCACTTTCATTATGAGCACTCTGTTGGTTTCAGCCTAGCAAGATGAAATTGAAGATGGAGAGATATTTGCAAGGTTATCTGCAGGGTGTAGTAAAAATATCAAGATAGCAGCTGTGACAGTATGATTGAAGCATAGTCTGTTTTTTATGTATGCCACGCATGACTCGCATAAAAATCAGAAAAAGCCTTGATTAAACCATCATGGGTGCCATTTTGACTGTTTTCATTATACTCTGAAGAAAACCTTGTAAATCTATGTCTCTCTGTTGTTTCACTTATTCTGCTTTTGACTTTTTTCCCCACAGTTGGTTACAAAAAGATGGAACCGATGTAGATCAATTGTCTAATTTGATTCCACTTCAAGTTAGGGCTTGGACAAGGTTGGTGGACATTAGGGAGTTTATGAACATCCAGTTCCTTAATCTCTTCCATCTCATTTCTGTCCATGTGTCCAATAGGTCAAATTGAACAGTTTTCCAGCTACATAAAAAAACCAACCACAGAGGTTAGTGAGGAACAAACAGTGGCTGTGACATCATAAAAGAAATCTGAAAATAATATGGCTCCTAGCATGCTATACCTGACACCCTAAAATTACTTCCTAAGACATGAAGGGAATGTGTTTAAAATGAATTACATTCCATGAGATAATAAACTTATGAAACCTCCAGTAGTAATGTTTTATTAGTGTTTATTATTTATTACAGAAGTCATTGTACTTACAAATCATCACACTATTAGAGTTCTTCAGAGTCTCTTTCTTCAATACAGCTATGACAATGTTTTTTTGATTATTTTAAAACTTAGATTATATATGCAAAACACAACAAATAAACAATACACAGTTCCCTTGTTCAGAACATGTCAGTATTTGAATAGGGTAGACCGCAAAGTTTCAGTATATAAAATATCAGTAATAGCATCAATAATATTTACAGGTCCAAATAAATTTTTGTGAAAAATTATTAAACAAAAGAAAGAAAAACAGGGATATGCCTGTAGCCTGGCTGCAGTGCTAATAGAGTTAAGGGCTCTTAATCCAAACAAGGCCTATGAAGATGTTGAGAAAAACTGAATGCAGAAAAATGCTTTGCTATTTTAATAGCAAAATAGCAGGCCATTGAAATGAACTACTCTTTTCTTCATAAAGTCCTCTTGATCAGTAATATAGCATTTTTCTAGGATTTTAATTGGCAATTCAAGATGACAATTCAAAACACTTTTTTCCTCACAATGATTCATAGACATATCTGTGTCACAGATTACTGCAATCTTCCCTTTTCTAATTCTGCAGACTTCTATTGCACATTTTTCAATGTCACCAGTCTTTTTCTGCTTGGTTGACTTTATATCTCTCCTTTCAAGTGTTGATAATAAAAAAAACAAATGGTTGTGAGTGAGTCTTTGTGGCCCTTCCTGTGCAAAATGCTATTTTAAAGTAAGAGATGGTCTTTAGGCAATCAAAATTCAAATCAAAATGTGGTATAATTAAAGTCAACACGACGATACAAAGTTTACATGAGCTTTGCACAAATATTGACAGCAAAAGCATGTATTATTGAGCGGTGCCTATATCCAGGGGATGTATATCAAATATATATATATATATATATATATATATCAAAAGCAAAGATTCCAGCATTGGTGTGTGTGAAACAGCAAGCATTTTACTTTGCCACAGACACAAAATGTGACTACATTTCTACCTGATGTCACAGGAGTTACCATAAATAAAAAGAGACTGAAACATTTTGTTGATTAGGGTTGGAAATGGTTTTCTGGAAAATGCATACCTTTTTTGTTGAATTTGACACACATGACAGCACTTTAAGTAAATGAGAGCCGTACAATCAATATGTGGTACTCTATTAATTTAATATGCTCCTGAACTCAATGCAAGTTTTGCACCATTGCAAAGGTGCCTGAAGGCATTAATTATGTTGTACCCATATATGCTTAGCATGCTGTTGGACTTCTTTCTTCTGCCAGAGTTACATATAGCTGAACAGTTCAGCCCAAATCAACAATTCACCATGACTGCTTGGCTCCAGGATCATTCTAAAAATTTTCTGAGCTTTTTGAATTAACAGGTGGAAGAAGGAGAAGACGAGGAAGAGGAAGAAGGGGACTGTTTCCATAGAAGGGGTAATGAGGTTATTATGACATAATCACACAAATGCTGGGATTTTTATCCACTATAATGCACAACATTTTATACTTTGGGGAAACATGCAATAAAACAAATTAAATAAAATTTAAAGGCAACATAATGTAAAGTTTCTGAGCTCATGTTATATGTATGTCTTATGAATAGCCAGGAGAAAAATGATCTCATGAGAATGAAGATATATAAACATTTAACTTCTATTTGTTGAGACTATAACCTGGAAAATAACTTATATCATAGTTATTAAAGGTGTTAGTAGTAATAAGAAACACAATCATTTTGTAAGCAGTACTCAAAGTGATGTATACATCAGTATAAACTCTTTTCAATAAACAGAATCACTGACACAATTTTTCTTCCCCTATTTATACTGTTGAAATAGTTAGAGGTCATGAATTTGATAGCAGCTGAGGCTAGGAACACAGAAATGGCTATGTCTTAAAGACTCTTGTTTTGAATTAATTTTAGATTTTGGATTTGTATTTCTGAATTTCCAAGAACAAACCTTGTAGATATCTTCTCCTCAGGCATTGCCAGCTACACTGTCATGCTAGCATACTGCTTCTGAGTCTACATGTTCAACTCTAAGAGATCGCTATCACCTTGCCCAGGCTACCATAATGAAAGAATTCATTGTTTGGTATGCCCTTCTTAAATATAATGGCATATGTTAGAAAACAGCTAATAAAACCCAAGAGAGCTTGATAAACTTAAGGAAACAGGGATGCTTCCTGGCTTGCATTGGAAATGTTTAGAAATCTTTGATAGAAATATGGACTAAGTTTAGACCCAGCAGAAGATCTGGGCCAAAACTTTCATGGAGTCAAACTGTTTCTTGCCCTATATATTTCTAATAGATATTTTTTATATATTCATGATAAAGTAGCTAGACTTGCAGTTTAGAACCTCACACAGAAAACATTTTTATTTATAAAAAAAATCAGGACCAAGCAGAAACATATTCTATACCCTAATTGCATATACATATAAGTGCATATTACATACATTAATTGATAGTAAATGTTTGGCACTCCTGGTAAGAATTTAAGATTAAATTTTAGAAGAAGCAGTTATGTCCATCTGCTGGGATCATAGCATAGATATGTAACTTGGCTCTAGATCTTTCTCCAGTTCCCTCATTCATTTATATTGTTACTGTTTTATTGACTTGTTTATAATTTATTTATTCCAACTTTTGGTACAATATCTGAGGCAGCACTACTAATAATTTTAATCTCACTTAAAATAATTTTAAAGCAATGCGGCCTATAGAAAATGTTTGATGTTGTGACAAGATCATTATTTTGTTTTAGAGAACAGAATCCATCATTTGTCCTGCTCTTTAAAGAGAGAAATATAGCCATGTTGGAATTATTGTAGACCACAACAAGAACATTTAACATAGATATTTAAAAGCATTTCATGAGAAAATAGCAGTTTAGGTGAAAAGTATATTATATTCTATATGACTGCAAAAATTGTATAAGATATAGAGCACATTCTTTCTTTGCTTCCTGGGTCCTTCAATTAAATATTTATCACCTGAATAGAGCTTCACACTGATTCTAATTAGGTGCACAGAAAGGGCACAGTGGACAAATTATATAGCCCCTTGTAATAGATAAAGTGAGCAAATGTTAATTGCTTATACTATACAACAAAATATTTTTTTATCTTGGCAGTGTTATATGAACTACAAATATTTTCTTACTGATTTAATGAGAAGAGTGTGAAAGGTGAAAGTTAATGATAAAATGCAAACTACCTTAACATTGTCATATAAATTTAATGCATTGCTTGTGTAAAACAGTAGTTTGCCATACTTGATGAAATTGTCAGTTAATGTTCAGATATTATGACATATACTTTTCATTTAATTCCTGTGAATTTGCTATTTTGAAGAAAGCAGAAAGTACCTAGTTAAGTCTAGTCAGAGGAGTACAGCATAGCAGTTGATGCAATCCTCTCACATATGAATTTTACTGAGGGTTTTTTTATATACTCACTAAATTAAGCCTAAAGCTTAAATATTCTCAAATGATTATGAGTGATTTTTGAATATGAGCCTGAAATATTTTGGATATGTTCAAGGAAGAGAATTTAATTTTCTACACATTTGTTTAATACCACAAAAGAAATTTTCTGTCTAGAATCTGATATATGCCTAATAGAAGGATTGTTGGTATTTGTTGAGTGACATTGATTTTCTTGGGTATTGTAAGGCTGTAGAGCTTAATTATAGGAGAGCATCTGCTCTCATAAGTTTCCATTTTTTTTCATCAAGATATTATTAGTCCATGCACCAAAATAAAATTACTTTTTTCAAACAGAATGGCTTGATGACTATGGAATTTAAAAAAAAAAAAGCTTCTGACTTTTAAGATTTTGGAATGTATTGTCTCATGTGTGTCATTCATCTCTATGAGAATTAAAACTTTACCATACAATTTCATCAGCAGATGAGCATTCTTAAATTTCATTTGAATGGAACAGATTTTATATTATGAAATGCTTTGCTATATTCAAAGGGACAAAGTGTTTGATTAAGTTAGATTGTAACTTAATTTTAAACTAAGAGAGAGATGTCTTCTGAAAATAACCTGTCAGTCATTAAAATGGTATAGGGTTTCCTGCCTAGGCAGGGGGCTGGACTAGAAGACCTCCAAGGTCCCTTCCAACTCTACTATTGTATTGTAAAAGCAGTGCTCTGTAAGGTATATAAGGAAACTTTTAAAAGCAAATAAAAGAAAACATTATACAAAAAAGAATGTGCACATCAGAACTCCAACAGCAACAAGGGTTGCCCATCATGTCTTACTTTATGCTTTTGTCCTAAATGTATCAAATAGTACCTAGGATTGGTAGACTAGACTGAGTATACATTTTATGCAAATGAAATTGTTGCAGTAATTTTTGTACATATGCATATCATACATGTAAATCAAAAGCAAATATTTTACATTATAGCATTTAAAACTGAAACCATTACACAGAAATTATTTTTACGTTGGAAACAGCTTTTTAGTGATATGAGCGATTGGCATTCTCAATAAATATGAAAGGGAATTCTTTGTAATGTTGTTGTATGTAGATTTTCCAAGGGTATTTTAAGAATTGAGGCAAAAATACTCAAATTAGCCTTTTTTCTATCTCATTTATAACAGGATTGTAATTTCTTACCATATTATGAAATACATTAATTTTCTGGAAAGTGTAAAAAACTATTTACAAAAGAGAAGGTATCATTATAAGTTGACATTTCTTTCGTATTTTTATCTCCTAGTGTATCATCATAAACAGAAGCTGCACTTCAGAATTTTTAAAATTCGTTTTTAGGATAAAAGAGGTAAATTTTGATGAAGATTTGATAACAATGATTGTGATAGTAGTAGCAGCAGCAAAGAAAGTGTATATTCATCTTCTGGATCGCATTCCATATAGTATACATAAAAATGTATAAAAGTGGGGATCCTGCAAACATCCATAAAACAGTGAGTTTGTTGGCATATAAATCCTAATAAACCCAATCATCTATTTGTGAGACATATTAAGTAATGGATTAATTCCATTTCTTTTCTTTTGTTGGTCTTATAACGTGATGTCAAAGGGTAATTGATTGGATGGAGCTAAAAGAAGACATGGGTTGAGCCAGAACCCTCAAACAAGTAAGGATTGCCTTTTATGACATATCTATTTCTCTCTCCCCCTGTCCATTTATCACATTCTTTTCTCTTTCTGCCCATCTTTTCTTTCTCATCCAAGCATTGAATGGCAGGTTGTGTACAAGTACTTCTTTCCAGAGCTCTGAACTGCTGTCTTGCAGAAAGCTGTTCTATTTACTTCATATACTCTTAACATGGAGTTTGAGCAATCCTTTTCAAGTTGAGAACATATTGCACTTGGATGGTAAGGCAATAGGCAGTTATAAAATGCAGTTGCGATAGAAAGAAATATATTTTAACCTTAACTTTAATGACCTGCAGTAGATAATTTTTCAATGGATGAGTTTATGCTGAATATTCCAAAGGACAGTCAAATGGTTCCATCAAATTTTGGTGACAAATTACACCACTGAACTTTGTTATTGACTAAGGAAGGAAGTCAAATAACTGTATCAAGTTATGGCAGCTGCATGTTACCACTGACTGCCCATCCAGGTGTACCTGGGGAGATACCTGCATAAGAGCTTTTTTTAAAAAAAATATCAATATAGGCAATAGATCAGATGAAGAATCTGTGGTCATAGAGATGTTTCTTAATAGCGGTTCTCAGCATCCTTTATTGCTAACCGTGCTGGCTAGTATTGCAGTATAGAAGATTATAGCACAGGTATTGGTTCCTCATTCTAGCTATACAACATCAAGTCAATAACCATTTTTGCCATGGCCATCTAAGAATCCCCTCTCTTTTTAATTCACCAGGTATTTGCATGACAAAATTGTAGATATGTAATAAAGAAATACATGAGCAGGGAAACTATTCTGTAGTGTTTTAAAATAAATTGGGAAGTAGTTCTATTTATTGCTGAATTGTTAAAAGAACTACTGTATAATAATACATTAAAGACACCATATGCTTTCTACAATCTAATGAAAAGAAACAAAAGAAATTCAAGCATGCTATGATGCCTTGACCAGAATTTGGTCAAACTACAATTTTGTTTATAATATTCATAGATCCCTATAGATATAAATTATTGGCATGTAAATGAAATTCAATTATATAAAGGAACATAGAAGTTCAAGAAGACAACAGTCCAATATCTGACAAGTAAAAGAGGAAAAAATGCCAACATATTAATGTATAACCTTATGACATTCTTAACTGTACCTATCACAATAACTTAACCTACTGAAATCTTCCGTCTTCATCCTTTTTCCATTTTGAGTAGTTGAGATGTTACCAAAACAAAGAAACAAACAAATAAAAAAAAAACCTCCAGACAGTTGACACAATGTGTACAAATTGATGCTTGTTGGTAGCCAGTCCCAGACTAATACTTAGGACTTAAACTAACATACCACATAATATTAGAGCATAGAATTTAGAGACCAATTTAAGTTTGCTTTCACTTGGATAAGGCTGAAGGTATATATGATGGTGCACAGAAATTGCATAGTTACTGCAGTGTAATACAGCTATGACACAAAATGCCACCAAACTGCAAGGCTGGTGATTGTAAAGAACCAAGAACTTGATGCTTGAGTACCCAGATTTATGTTCCCTTTATAAATGGAAAATGTTTTTATTGTGGTTGTGGATGTGGTGTCCGTCTTTTCCATTATTAGTATGGTTTCATTTCTGTCTCCTGATTTCACACTAAAAACATCTGAAAAGAAACACAAAGAAAACAAATATTACTTATTTGGCAAACAATGTCAATTTTTTAAAAAAGATGATTTTAATGATTCCAATAGTTTCATATCTGAAAATAGGACCTGAAGTATAATCTGCTATTTATGTACTCTCAATAATTTAATTCAATTTATAAGCAGGTTCAAGTCTAAGATTGTTAGCAATTTGATAGTAAATTTTATTCAATCCATAATGTCTTTCTGTTCAATAAATTGGAGTGTGAAATCTGTACATAAATTGTAGAACAAAACACCCTATCTGTCCTGTGAGTCAGAAAAAATAAAAGAATCCACCATATATTCTATGTCTGATAGATTAGTTTTTGAAGAATTCATATCAATAGTTTAATCATTGGCTTAATAATAATCTAATTAGCTAAAAATAATGAAACAGTCACGTTGGCATTTGACTTTGTAACATAATGAGGTGATTTGATTTCACTGAACTCTAATGCAACTGATTGCAGGGTATTTTTACTCAAAAGAATAAGATCAAATAAATATTACCTATTAAAAAATCCTCCCACTGGGCCATTTTTTCATTATTGTTACCCTAAACTTTGGTCCTTTAAACTCCCTAAACCATCAGATTGGATGCTCTCAACTATTTTTGTGACATCATGTGGTCATCATAGATCATAAGTTGTTAATATTGTTGTTCTTTCAGTGTTGCATTTAGTAACAAACAGCTCTTTAGCTGATTATTGAACATTAAGATGATAAATGATAAGAAAAAAATAGGTTAGCTAATTTAAAACAAATATATTTTCTATCAAAGCTTGCCAACTTCTTTTCTATCAAAGCTTACCTACTCATCCACTTTGGGAATATGACTTTAGCAAGCCATTCATCCCTTTACCTGAGACAAGTCTTTGCATCACTATTGTTTGATATGTTGTTAAATCAGGTTTCTATGTATCATGAGAAACTGCCAGAGGTTGTAAGCCCTTTGTTCCACTATAGTCTTAGAGTGAAATTCCTCAGTGCTGGAAACATTCAGAAATCATTAAAAATATTAATAAATATTCATCTACAGATGGACGCAGTGGCTCAGTGGCTAATACGCTGAGCTTGTTGATCAGAAAGGTTGACAGCTCAGCAGTTCGAATCCCTAGTTCTGCATAATGGGGTGAGCTCCTGTTATTTGTCCCAGCTTCTGCCAACCTAGCAATTCGAAAGCATGAAAAAATGCAAGTAGAAAAATAGGAGCCACCTTTGGTGGGAAGATAACAGCATTCTGTGTGCCTTTGGCATTTAGTTATGCCAGCCACATGACCACGGAGACGCCTTCGGACAGTGCTGGCTCTTTGGCTTATAAATGGAGATGAGCACTGCCTCCTAGATCCAGGAATGACTAGCACATATGTGCGAGGGGAATTCATGTAGAAAGGGGACTGAAAAGGGTGAACACAAAAAGCAAAATGGGAATAGACAACAACAGAGGGAATATAAGAACAGAAGGAAAAGTAAAGGAAAAAGAAGAAAAGTAAAAAAATGTTTGATGGAAATGAGGTGAGCAGAAGAAACCTAAGACAAACTGGACAGCAGAAAGCAAGCCCTATTGCTCAGAAAAGCAAAATAGGGTAAGGGCATGAAAATAAATGAAAGTGGCAGCCTTGGAGATGGTTGGATGATAAAGCAGGCAGGAATGGGACGGGAACCAGATTTTGTTCTTTAGCCTTGAGAGCTGTCTAAATAGACCTATGTTGACAATATATTTACAATGGTTTTGAAAACTGTATGGGGATGAGAGAGAAAGAGCGATATTTTGCCTTTGTGATCTAAACTGAAAGGACTGCTATGGCCCTTTTATGTCCTTAAAGAATAATGTTTCAATTAGCTTTCTTTGGAGATGTTTTTCTCAGCTGCTGCCTTACTTCCATGAAATAGCATTCTCTGATATCTGAATGGCTCCTCCTAGACTGGGTTTCCATGAACCCATTAAAACATGATTATTTCAGTAGGCCTTGGGGTTAGAAAGTTGTGAGCTTGTCTCTCTAATAATGGAAGGTATCTGGGTTGATTCACTTGATTAATATGATTTATAATACCAGTGTTATTTTGATATTATTTTACTATGTAGTTTTAACCTGACTTATGGAATAGAGATGTATGCTACCTGGAGTTGTTTGTAATTATAACTGACTAGAAAGTCAGTGAAGCAAATATTTTATATTCTTAAAACAACAACAAAAATATGAGGTAGCAGAAATATAGAACACATCAGTAGAATTAAAACAGAGGTCTCAGTGAACAAATGCATTTTAAATTTATGATAATATTTAACCCATCTCCTCTGCATGAGCTAATTTTTGTTTACCATAATAAGAGACTATCAGTAGATCTGAGCTTTCTAACAGATATATAAGGGAGAAAATATTCCATCAACTATTTATATCTTAAACTATGGCTGGCTTTCTATGCCATGGCAAACATTGTGAATTTGATTGCTTGATATGAAAGAAAACAATAGAATTATATCAATGTAAACTCTTGCTAGATTGTCCAATTTCCCAGTCCAGCATTTTCTCATTAGCGAACCTCAAACCTGAGATGATCTGGAGTACATCACTAAATTCTACTGTTGAGATTACTAGTGCATGAATTACTGCTACCAGTGCAACTCATCTGATTGCAGCAAAGTTGTGTAAGCCAGGAAAGTTTAAAATGTTACAATGCTAAACAGTTAATTGCAGGATAAAAAAAAAACCTAAAGGTTTAACCCCATGAGACATTGTCTCACTTGGGGAGAAGGACAGGTATGGGTATACGGCTGATAGCAGACAGAAAATCTAGAAATTTCTCCTATGAAGAGGTGATCCATTGAATTCAGTTAAGTGAATCATGGTCTGTAGAGCAAACAGAGAAAAAACCAAAGAGAAATAATTTGCATGTCTAGCTCAGAAAGAGGGAGAGAGAATGTTGCATGCAAAGACAGAGTGAACATATTTTCCAAGGAATTCAGTGGGAATGTAGAATGGAATTTTAAGAAATATATATAGTGTGGTCATTAAGAAGACTCTTCAGGAATGTGTGCAGGAAAAGAGAACTTATGTATTCTTTGTGGCTCCTGAAAAACCTATCTATGGCTTCCACTCTGAAGATATCTTGTTTCTCCAAGAACAACAGGCAGCTCCACTTCTACCCAAAATAAAATTGGAACACTCAAGACTTTTTACAGCTTCTCTGACAATTATCACTTAATTATGTTTCCCATAGTAGTTAAAGATCATGTCTGGATTTCTACAAGATGTGTGCCTTCCTCATGCCTATTTGAGAAGCTAGATTCCCTCTGACAAGCCAACCTTGCAGCTTTTCAGCCGCACTAAGGATACACTGTGTTTTCCACCTTTTCTTTCTGGTGTAAGAATGCACTCTTGCTCTTTATGCAACATTGTTCTGTCACCTCCTCCTATTTCAGGGGGAAATGGGGAAGATTTGAGGTTGAGTACATTCTAGACACTCAAAAAGCTTAAATATTAGATTCATTTGAAAGACCATCTGGATACATAATGTTCTTAAGGATGCTTCAAGGAAATACACATATCCTTCTCCTTTGATCATTCCATTTGCATTTTCCTTGCAAACCAAAACTTTTGAACCAGATGTTCAAGGAGGTTTTAGCACTTGTCAGTCGTTTTGGATGCTGTGCAGGGAAGGTGAGGCAAGAGGAAATTACATGAGTGAGGAGAGACTGTATCACACAAAAAAGAGGACAGTTCTGAAAAGATGGAGATTGCTGCTGAGTGAGGAAGGAAAAAAAGAGTAGAGTAGAATATAATAGAATTCTTTATTGGCTAAGTGTAATTGGACATGCAAGAAATTTGCCTTTGGTGCATATGCTCTCAGTGTACATAAAGAAAAATAAAATAGAATACATTCATCAAGAATCATAAGATACAACACTTAATGATAGTCATAGGTTCCTAATAAGCAATCAAATCATACTAGGAAACAAATAAAACAATATAAATTGTAAAGATACAAGCAACATAGTAAGGAAGGAAGGAAGAAAGGAAGGAAGGGAGGAAGGAAGGAATAAAAAAACACAACCACAACTGCCAGGAATTTTAGACATGGTGTACAATTCAGAAATAGAGTAAATCAGCTTAAAGGAAAGAAATAGAGATGAAGGAAAGGAAATAAACTGGAAGCAGTAGAGCAATAATTCAGAACTTCTAGGTACATTGTAAGGGAAAAAGTAAAGGCAGGGCAGACATCGCTACAACACGACATGCAGTCTTGAGGCTCCAGGATTGCTGTCAATATCTCTGTTGCTGGACAGTCCTTTTGGACCTAAACCATCCCGAAAAGACAGTGATAGAGAAGGGCACGTCCTGCTGATCTCAGGGGCATCGCAAAGCACCTGATTGATCCAGGAGAAGCTCTTTCCTCCGGCTACAAGAGAAGCAGCCATGGCTGCACAAGGTTGGGACAGACCCCTGAAACAGAAGCAGAGCAGGAGAGGGTGTGTGTCAAAATTGGTGAGATAAATTTTACTATTGGAGAAGAGAACACCCAAAAAGATTTACAGCAAAATTAAAATTGAAGACAGAAGAGAGTAAGCGGCGGATTAAATCTGTATTAAAATTAGAGTGTTATCTTCCTTTCCTTAACTTCGTTTTCTTTTTTGAGATGGAATTCTTACAAATGCCACTTACTTTATAAATTGGACTGGTCTCTTCCTTCCTTCTTCTATTTTTCCTCACTTTTTGTATTTGTGGAGCAAGAATCTCTTTCTTTTTGGTAACGTTCGGGTGGATTTTACCTTAAAACTGAAGCTCGGAACAAAGAAAGGGCTAAAAGCAAGAGAAAAAGAAGTAACACTTCCACCTAGAGGCTGGACGCTTGGAAACACTAATTCCTATGAACATTGATTTATATTTTATATCTCGAAGTCCTTGAATTTGTTTACTGAAAGGAACAGTGGGAAGAGCACAATTTGTTTATACAGGTGCTCTTTTGGAGTATTATCAGTAGCTGGACTGGAGTAAAGAGAAAGCCTGGACTTGAAAGATTATAGTGAATTTGTTTGAAATTTAACAATAAGCCTTGGATGGTTTAGTGGCAGTGCTTAAAACCTGGAAAAATGGTGCAACGTGAAGAAGAGAAGGAATTAACATTGCAAATAATCATGTTAGAAATTTAAAAAGTTCTAAAAAGCACAGAGAAAATTGATAAGAGAGATGAGATTATATAACAAAAAATAGAAAGAATGGAGGGAAGAGTTGAGAATATTTACAAAACAATGATGATATTTGAGGACAGAGTTCAAAAACCTGAAAATTGATAAGAGAGATGAGATTATATAACAAAAAATAGAAAGAATGGAGGGAAGAGTTGAGAATATTTACAAAACAATGATGATATTTGAGGACAGAGTTCAAAAACCTGAAGAGAAATATGAACAAAGTGATAAGAAAATTGTTGACATTGACAGCAAACTGAGAGTGGAGGGAAATGATATGTGTGAATTACTGAAAGAAGAGATCGACAAACTCGAACTCTATCCCAGATCTCAAAATTTAGATGAAGAAAGGAGAGAACATTTGGCAGAAACAATTAGAGTAATTTTGGCAGAAGCACCAGTGATAACCAAAGGCAAGATTATGGAAGGAACAGATGGAGAGTTTTAACTCTCTATAAGATATGGAATGAACAACAAGTTGCTAAGAGAAGTCCACATAAGACTTATCAATAAAACACTTAGAATACATATTCTACAAATGCAAAAGATAATGGATTGCACTACTACTGGAAGGACTGGATGATTTTAGGACAATGTAATGAAACACCATAATATAAATTTACCTTAAATTTAGTTATGCTTCACATAAAAAGAATGTAATAATAGCTATACTCAAGGAATGTTTAATAATTATAATAATTGCATATATATATATTAGATTGATGATATTAATAATGGAAAAAACATGGAATTGGAAATTATTAAAGATGTTACTAATACTAAAATAATAGAATGACTTAGAATAGGATATAAAAATACTTTATTATTGGATATATTGAGGATGATATAATGAACTATTATAATATAAATGAATTTATATTTAGAATACCTTGTTTAAAATGAAGAAACAATAGTGATAATTAAACAAATGAAGTACTATAATAATAATGTATACAAATATATTTGATTGATGACATGTGACTTTAGATTAAGTTTAATCTGATGACTATGGAAAGGATAGGATGCACAAAAGCCTTGTAACCAATCGACACACTGTACGTAATTGAATATGTTTTTATCTTATATGTCTTGTTTGTTTATGTTTGTTTAAAAATAAAAAAAATATTTTTTTTTTAAAAAAAGGAAGGGAAAAAGTAGAAATGAGGGGAACATTTTGTGAGAAATAGGCTGAAAACCAGAGATGGATTATTACATAAACACTCAACAAGTTCTTAGTTTCAAGACCACAGTTAATTAGTTTATAGGAAGAGGGTTGAGGAAAAAAAATACAGGTTTATATCATTTTGGGCAAAACCATTTGCACATTGATACTTGCAATGGACAATTGACTGGGCAATATACAGAGTTTCTCTGAGCTTTTTCATAACATCAACCTTTATTTGGAATGACAATTGGCTTCTGGGATGTATACATAATAATTACGTAGGAAAACCAGATTGTATCATCCCTGCTTTTTTAAAACTATAATGTAGTTCCAGGTATAATTCTTGTCCTCATAATGGACTTTATTCAGAAGGGGAAAAAATTGAGGAAATACATATTTATGGGTGCAAATAATACTAAAAAAAGATGAAGAGTCTTATTACCGTAAATTAATTGAAATTAAACCAACTCTCCCCTTGTACCAAACTTCCTGATTCCTTGGGGGACGTAATCGACAGATTGCTGTTTAATGTAGGGCTACAAAACTCAAGAATTTTCTGATTTTTTTTTTTTTGTTGTTGTCATCTATTGTTTGTCTGGATTTTGGCAACCCAGGCCTGATAGTCTTATTTTAATAGATTTTTAAAAAAATTCTGAAATATTATTGTGTGAATAGTATATACACAGATTTGTTATTATCCAAAGTGTTTCCATATCATTTCTCATTCTAATAAAGTATTAATGTTTAATTTTTGAGTCAGCAAATCATGAAATTTTTCAGCTGTCACTCCAATTTCTATTGTTATCTACAACTGATGACATCTAGAGACCACCAAATTTTCCCTGGACCATTTCAGCGGTCCTCCCTCCCTCGCAGACCTGTGCTAGCTGTAGGTATCTTTTATGAAAGTTTATATTTTGATTGCATAAATATTAGCACTTACAGCAGAACCTTGAAAACAGAGGAAAGGTTTAAAAATAAATCATGGGAATAGGTATTTTTCTGAAAGCACCCGGCCTTTCTTTCCACCACTGCCATGCTGTCAGCTGTGGCAAAGGCACTATTTCTCCTTCCTTTTACATCATCCTAGCCTGCTGACTTCAGCTCTCTAGAGCCTGCAGATTAAATAAAGACTTCACAAAGTTAAATCTATTCTTCTCTTTCACTTGACCATATCCAGGGTTGTAACTTGATTTGCTGCTCTAAATTGGCTTGGATGGGAACTATTAATTCATTTATTCTTTTGATATTGACTTCAGCAAACATCTAAAGTAAAGCTGAATGCTATCTGAAAAAAAGAGAAGAAAATGTAGGCGTGTTGGCATTTTAACAGCTTTTCCTTTAGTACTACAACACTGCTTAATGCACTATATAACAAGCATTAAATAATACATCAGGAAAATCTGCTTTTAACCTTCCCAGGGAAAGACTTCCAATGTTAGTTTTCTCTTTCACTGTAGTTTCACTGCGATTTCTTTTATGGCCTGCTGGCAATTAAAAGATAGGTTAGATGTGCCAACAGAGCATTTTGTAAATCTCTGTTTAAAAATTAAATACACGTTGTTTGATAAAGTACTGTTATTGTATAAAGCTATCTTTTCATTGAAAGCCTAAGCTTAGCAGGATTGCAATGTTTTACTTATCTTCCCTGGGAATTATTCCCAAGGCACATACATAGACACAAAGAAGACAGAAAAGTGCAAAACAGCCTCCTCTTAAATATGAAACCTATTAGGAACAAATACCTGAGAGAATGTAATAGCAGTTCTCAGATATTCCCTAGGCTATAGTTATAAATAACTTGAAATGCAATCATGAGCTATAATGCTGCCCCAATGGAAAGCATGAATTTGGTAGGACTCTGAAAACAAATGAATGGAACTCTTCCCAACAGAAGAAGAAAACTAGACGGATTTCACAAGGAGCAAATCTATTTTCAGTTCATTGCACTTTTGCATCTGTTTTTATCCATCTTTCTATTTATATATTAAAGTAATAATTCAAGCAGGTCTTCTTGAAATAGGATTTCAATATGCATTTAATGCTTACTTTTTGTCAAAGTAAATATTTAAAACTGTGTGTTCTTTCCAAGTATTATTTAAAGCAGGGCAGTGAAAGGTAGCTTCAGTGATGAAATGCTTCATGCTGCAGTAGTGATGTATCACAATAGATGCTGCACTACTGTTATTTCATTTTTATCACTTTTGGTTTCACTAACCGAAATTGGTTTTATGCTTCCAAACAAAGATATCTCAAAACAAGGCAATAACCATGGAATGAATAGTTTTTAAATAGCCCCAACCTATTTTCAAATGATGCATTATCTTGACATCATGACCACTGCTAATCATTTTCAAATGCGGCTGGAACAGACAAATGGGAAAAATGAAAGAGTCTGCTTCTTAGAATGAAAGTAATAATTATAGAACCCTCAAATTGCCATGCCTGTAATATTCATCATACAAGTCTGGTGTCCTAATGAATTCCTTTCTGACAAAGATTTGGTTGAGCTGGTCAATTGATATGTATTAATGCAATAGAATGTGTGATTAAAAAGCGTGGTTTATGGGTTTCTTCTGTTAATTGTTGATAATTTTTTGCATTTAGAATAGAAACAGAACAGACTCAAGACTCCTTTTCCCTGCCAGTTTATTGTTTTAGCCAACATATGGCAACAGTGAATTAAAAAACAATCTAATAAACATATACACATGTCTTGGTATGCATATAGAAGTTAAGGAAAAAATACTAAGCAGAAGCAAAGCAGAAATTTCTGATCTATATCACTGAATACAATACAATAGTAGAGTTGGAAGGGACCTTGGAGGTCTTCTAGTCCAACCCCCTGCCTAGGCAGGAAACCCTATACCGTTTCAGACAGATGGCTATCCAACATCTTCTTAAAGACTTCCAGTGTTGGAGCATTCACAACTTCTGGAGGCAAGCTGTTCCACTGATTAATTGTTCTAACTGTCAGGAAGTTTCTCCTCAGTTCTAAGTTGCTTCTCTCCTTGATTAGTTTCCACCCATTGCTTCTTGTTCTACCCTCAGGTGCCTTGGAGAATAGTTTGACTCCCTCTTCTTTGTGGCAACCCCTGAGATATTGGAACACGTCTATCATGTCTCCCCTAGTCCTTCTTTCTCTTAAGCTAGACATACCCAGTTCCTGCAACCGTTCTTCATATGTTTTAGTCTCCAGTCCCCTAAACATCTTTGTTGCTCTTCTCTGCACTCTTTCTAGAGTCCCCACATCTTTTCTACATCGTGGCGATCAGAACTGAATGCAGTATTCCAAGTGTGATCTTACCAAGGCATTATAAAGTGGTATTAACACTTCACATGATCTTGATTCTATCCCTCTGTTGATGCAGCCTAGAACTGTGTTGGCTTTTTTGGCAGCTGCTGCACACCGCTGGCTCATATTTAAATGGTTGTCCACTAGGATTCCAAGATCCCTCTCACAGTTACTACTATGGAGCAAGGTATCATCTATACTGTACCTGTGCATTCCGTTTTTGTTGCCTAAATGTAGAACCTTACTCTTTTCACCATTGAATTTCATTTTATTAGATAGTGCCCAATGTTCAAGTTTGTCAAGATCCTTCTGTATCTTAAGCCTATCTTCTGGAGTGTTGGCTATTCCTGCCAGATTGGTGTCATCTGCAAATTTGATGAGTTCCCCATTTATTCCCTCATCCAAATCATTGATGAAGATGTTGAAGAGTACTGGGCCTAAAGCAGAACCTTGGGGTACTCCACTGCATACTTCCCTCCATGTAGATGCAGTTCCATTGAGGACTACACGTTGAGTGCGGTTGGTCAGCCAGTTACGAATCCATCTGGTGGTGATACTGTCTAACCCACATTCTTCTACTTTATCTAGTAGTAGGTTATGGTCTACCTTATCAAAAGCCTTACTGAAGTCCAAGTAAACTATATCAACGGCATTCCTCTGGTCCACTAATTTTGTCACATTATCAAAGAATGCAATAAGATTAGTCTGGCATGATCTGTTTTTGACAAATCCATGTTGACTTTTGGCTATTACTTTGTATGTTGTGAAGTGAATGTTTTCACTTGTACACCCATACATCTCACTTCCCCATTTCATTGAGATTTTGAAAAATATATAAAAGCCCAGGCTAACAGTAAATTTTCATTGTAAATGTACAGATTAATCTCACTTTTTATTCATTATTTAACAAATTCATATAATAAATTGATTTTATGTTTATTAACACTCATGGTGTTTTTCTTACAGTATAAAATTATGAACAGTTTATACATATTTTTGAGCAAATTTTGCATGAATTGCTAAGATGGCACTGGACCAATTTGTTTATTTATTTATAAGTCTTATTAGTTGGCCCATTTTATGTGCTACGATTCTGAATGGCTCAGAAAATTAAAAACAGAAAAATGAAACAAAAACTCCCCAAAAGCAAACACTCTTCCCTAGATCCTCTTTTCATTTTATCAATTTCTGGATTTATCTCATTCTACACCAGTGCTTCTCAATTATTTTCTGTCATGCCCCCCCCTAGGAAGAAGAAAACATTTCGCCCCCCCCCCCCCCGCGCGACTGTAAATAGTATCATTTGTCTATAAAATTGTTATAAGTACACCTCTGCATAACATAGCACACCGGTCTTTCCTCGTCTCCCACCGTAGTCACATGCTTTCTTTCCTCTTTCCCTCTTACTTGTCTATCCTTCCTTCCACCCTCCCTTCCTCCTTCCCTTCCTTCCTGCCTCCCTTCCAGTTCCCTCCTTCCTCTTTCCCCCTGCCTGCCTGCCTTCTTTCCCTCCTGCTTATCTATGCTTTCTTCCTTCCTTGCACCTCCCTCCCTTCTGCCTGCCTGCCTTCTTTCCTCTTTCCCTATCCTCCTATCCTTCCTTTCTCCCTCCCTCCTTCCCTGTCTCCCTTCCAGTTCCCTCCTTCCTCTTTCCTCCTGCCTGCCTGCCTTCTTTCCCTCCTGCTTATCTATGCTTCCTTCCTTCCTTGCACCTCCCTCCCTTCTGCCTGCCTGCCTTCTTTCTTCTTTCCCTATCCTCCTATCCTTCCTTTCTCCCTCCCTCCTTCCCTGCCTCCCTTCCAGTTCCCTCCTTCCTCTTTCCTCCTGCCTGCCTGCCTTCTTTCCCTCTTGCTTATCTATGCTTCCTTCCTTCCTTGCACCTCCCTCCCTTCTGCCTGCCTGCCTTCTTTCCTCTTTCCCTATCCTCCTATCCTTCCTTTCTCCCTCCCTCCTTCCCTGCCTCCCTTCCAGTTCCCTCCTTCCTCTTTCCTCCTGCCTGCCTGCCTTCTTTCCCTCCTGCTTATCTATGCTTTCTTCCTTCCTTGCACCTCCCTCCCTTCTGCCTGCCTGCCTTCTTTCCTCTTTCCCTATCCTCCTATCCTTCCTTTCTCCCTCCCTCCTTCCCTGCCTCCCTTCCAGTTCCATTCTTCCCTCCTTCCTTCTGCCTCCTTCCTGCCTGCTTGCCTTCTTTCCTCTTTCCCTCCGGCGTGTCTGCTTTTCTTTCCTTCCTTCCACCTCCCTTCTGCCCTTCTTCCCTCCCTCCCTGCCAGCAGCTCCTCCAGCATCCCAGCTGGAAGCAGCAGCACAACAGTCGCCGTTACCAGGGGCGAAGGGGTGGCGGTGGCAAGATCGGGCGACCGCTGCCCCTTTGTCCCTTCCCCAACAGCGGCTGTTGCGCTTCCGCTTCCAGATGGAATGCTGGCAGTGGAGCTGCTGGCGGGGAGGCAAGCTACGCGGTGGCGAAGATGGGCGGTCCCATGCTTCCCTCCCTCCCACCCCCGCCCGAGCAGGCTTCTTGCACAGCTCCAGCCCACGGCTCCAATGAAAATCCAGTCCGAAGTGCTGCCACTTCCAGGCGGGATATATTATGCCTCGCCCACGCCTTCGCCGCCGTTGCACCCAGATGGAAAGGGAGCCTTCGCGCCCCCCTTTACAGAGCCTCGCACCCCCCCAGGGGGCTGCGCCCCACTATTTGAGAACTGCTGTTCTACACCAATGCCTACAGTTCTTGAAGGGCTTCCAAATAAATTATGTTTATATGAAAAATCAAGTTCTGCTCTTTGGATCCTGCTGAAAATTACTCCAATATTTAATTTAAAAACTATAAAAAATCGAAATACAGACATCCACATAATTCTTCTCAGAGTAGCATAGCTGTGGAATAAAATAGTCTAAAATAACATTTTACAACCTATATAAGGATGAAAAATCTGTGATAGGGCTGTTAATGAAGCAAATTATAACACAACATGGCAACTAATTTGACCTTAAAAACACAGTTCATTACAGAGTTATACTGAGAGAAACATATCCAAATATTTTGATATGTTTGTACATTTGAGACATGACACTTATCAATCAGAATACTTGTGATATTTTGTGAGTGAACCTCAAGAGATGTTAGCAGCTGGCACATTTTGTCTGTTCTCAGAAACTAAGCAGGGTTTGGCTGCTTAGCCCTTTAATGTGAGAAAAGAAGAACAAGACAACAGTGACAAACCATTTCCACATTGTTGCCAAGAAAACTGGAGGGTTATCAGGAATCAAATTCAACTTGAGGGCATCTCTATCTGTCTAGTAAACAAATGACACCACCAAGATTGGAACAGAATAGATTAGAAGGTCCATGGTATAGGACAGTCTATAGGGCTGAAAATGCAGATATCTTTTAGCAACTCCACTTCTCACTCAATCCTATTTCTAACATTTCTGTCTACAGGAAAAAAAAGATCATCAGCAGAGGAGAGCGTATCTGTTCTCCGCCAAATTTGCGTTTTTTTGAGATCCATAGGAAGCTGCAAGTATGACACCAAGTGAGATTGGTTTAGTTCTGCTTGTATGGAAGACTTTAAAAAGTCTAATTATTTCTGAGTTTTTTTTGACTTCTAACAACAAAATGAACATTTATTTATTATTATTTAGTATATGGCCTTTACGGCCATGCATTTTATTAATAAAAATGTAGCAGCATAAATACCAGTCAAAATTACATTTAGATTTCTATGAGCCTATGAAAAAAAGAACAAGTTGCAGAGTAATTAAATTGAAACCAAAACTGACACACTAATACATCCTTGTTTCAGTGGTGGGATTCAAATAATTTAAAAACCGGTTCTCTGCCCTAATGATTTTTTCCAACAGCCAGTTCACCCAACTGCTCAGAGAGTTAACAACTGGTTCTCCTGAAATAGTGTGAACTAGCTGAATCCCACCACTGTCTTGTTTGTACTAACTTTAATTATTGTACAGCTTTCAGAAAAGTCTTCATTTTGCCAGCTCCTGAAGCTTTGGTAATAAACTTCCCTGAATAAATCCTCCACTGGTTTTTATTTATTTATTTATTAAATTTCCTTGCTACTCATCTCACTGATACAACAGTGTTGGGTAGCTAGATACTTCCCAGTTGTAGGGAATTTTATTCTGTTCAGACATTGTTGCAGTAACCAAAATGAACATAATCAGTAGTCAACAAGATGGCCTAAGGAGTACAATACAATAGTAGAGTTGGAAGGGACCTTGGAGGTCTTCTAGTCCAACCCCCTGCCTAGGCAGGAAACCCTATACCGTTTCAGACAGATGGCTATCCAACATCCTCTTAAAGACTTCCAGTGTTGGGGCATTCACAACTTCTGGAGGCAAGCTGTTCCACTGATTAATTGTTCTCACTGTCAGGAAATTTCTCCTCAGTTCTAAGTTGCTTCTCTCCTTGATTAGTTTCCACCCATTGCTTCTTGTTCTACCCTCAGGTGCTTTGGAGAATAGTTTGACTCCCTCTTCTTTGTGGCAACCTCTGAGATATTGGAACAATGCTATCATGTCTCCCCTAGTCCTTCTTTCTCTTAAGCTAAACATACCCAGTTCCTGCAACCGTTCTTCATTTTTTTTAGTCTCCAGTCCCCTAATCATCTTTGTTGCTCTTCTCTGCACTCTTTCTAGAGTCTCCACATCTTTTTTACATCGTGGCGACCAGAACTGAATGCAGTATTCCAAGTGTGGCCTTACCAAGGCATTATAAAGTGGTATTAACACTTCACGTGATCTTGATTCTATCCCTCTGTTGATGCAGCCTAGAACTGAATGTGATGCAAAGAGTTTTCAGATTATTTACAGTGTTGTATTTTCTATAGCTATGGCATAACACAAACCCGATTTATGTGATACAGAGGCTGAATAATAAATCTAATCTGAGGTGGCATTGTAACAAATGTTGCCAATGTTTTTAAGATATTCACTGATGTATGAGAATAAAGAAATACAATTTTCATATTGTGTGATAAAACTCTATCAGCACCCCCCTTCCTCCCGAAAGGAGTAATCCCACAGATTTGATTACAATGCCATAAAAAAATAACCATTTTGTCTTGGAACAAATAGTTGAAAACCAGGAGGGAGATAATAACCTCCAACTTTCATTTTGAAAACGTAATAAAATATAATCTGAACTTTAGGTTGTTGAAACCTGTTTCAAAGGTATTCGAAAACAAATTATTCTGATAGAGAACAAAACATGATGGTATGTAAGACATCCATTTTCTTCTTCACACAAGTTATCCAAAGTTCCTGATATTATCTTGAGGAAGCTGATTACTATTTCATTGCAGTCCTCAACTTACAATTCATTTAGTGTTTTTCAAAAGTACAAAACCACTGAAAAAAGTGACTTATGACCAGTCCTTGCACTTATAACCATCATAACATCCACAGACAAGTGATCAAAACTGGTTTATGTGATTGCCCAGCCATCTTCCAACAAGCCAGCTTCCAACAAGCAAAGTCAACGAGGAAAATGTATTCACTCAATGTTCGCATGATTCACTTAACAAACATAGCAAAAAGGGTAAAATTAGCTGCGACTCACTTAACAACTGTCTTGCTTAGCAACAGAAATTCTGCCCCCAACTGTGGTTGTAAGTCAAGGACTATCTACATATACATGGCATTATATTATCGTCAAGGAGAAATTCCTCTTTGTGATTTAGTGCACTAAACTTGGCATGTAGGACTTGATTGTTACAGTAAATATAGAAGTTCACAGTATAAGTAGGAAAGAAGATATGAAGACAAGAAGACAAGTAATTAATAATTTTACCTCAAATTAAGTTCTTTACATGGAGAAGGCAATGATCCTGACCCTTAAAAGTACTCATTCACTCTAAAGCATCCATTAAATTTAATGAACACTTAGTGGGATTGCCAATACTGAAGGAGTGGCTTCTGTGGCTACATAGAAATGTTGTTGTATCTAAAAAATTTCTGCCTGTCTAAGCCACTATATTGAAGACATCTGTTAGAGATCATTCTACAGCTAGAAGATGCAATCAAGATGCAATAAAAAGTTTAGTAATAATTTAAAATGCCAAACTGATGACTTCATTGTGATGATTTCATTGGACCCAAACTAAGTTATCTTTTCAGCTAAAACAAAATAATAATGCTTTTTGGGGGGGGCGGGGAGGAAATGCATTTCTGTATCAATTTTTACTGCCTATTATGTAGTACAAAAGAGCATGGTTCCTGTCTGTGGGAAATGAACATTATTTTGCTTCTTTAACTTGATATGCTGCTGACTAGCTAAGCCTCTCAGCAATTTATACTTTGGTTTTATTTTGTTCTTTACAGCTTTTATGCAAGTAAAATTATATTTGCAGGAAGAAGAAAGAAACTTCCACTAGTCAACAATGCTTTGAAAGCTTATAAGGGCTTTATGTTAAGATAAAATGTATTTGAAAGGCACAAAGAGGGAAAATAACAATTTTATGTGAACTATCTTCTCTGTTACTGAACCTCAGTATTGGAACAATGGTCCTAAAGTTTTTTGCACCAATGTTGTGGAAGACATTTTTTCCACGGGCCAGGGGAGGATGGTTTCAGTTTTGCTCACTCACCTGCTGCTCACCTCCAACTGAGTGGCCTGGTGTCTACTGGTACCTAAAATGTTTGAATGGGTAAACAGATGCTTATTAAGAGCTCCAAATCTTATCAGGGTGCATTCGTGCATTGCTGCTTTTCAGCCATTATCTGAAAATATGCAATCACCTAATTTGTATATGATTGTGGTCTTTAAGATATGCCCACATTATGCCACCAGCATTATGTTCTTTTCCAGAAAAGACAAAAAAGACCAAAAGAAAGTTTTGGGATAGGGAATGGATAGATGGGGAGGAAATAAAGAAGTATCATAGGAAGTGAGAGGCAATCAATTTGAAAAAAACTAATTTTGTGAGGAGAAAGCAGGGAAGTGAGAGAGTTTTATCATGCAATAGGAAAACAAATGTGGAAAAAGAACAAAGGGAGAGACATATACTATATATGTGAAGAGGGAGACAGACAAAGAAAAAAAAGCAAGGAATGAATTGGAAAGAAAAAGGATTGGGTGGATCAAAAAGAATTCCTGTTTCACCTAAAAGATCAATTAATGAACTGGTAGAAAATATTCATGCTTTTGGTAGCATTAAAAAATATTTTTTAAGCCTAGATTGTGGTGAGCGTTGGAGAGAGAGAGGGAAGTGAAATAATTAGGAGATGGATGTTTTGGTATAAGTAATTTCTATGTTTGAGATAAACATTGAAACCTCCAAGCACAAGCAACTGGGCCCTGGAACACAACATTTAACTGCAGTTTTTCTCTGGTGTTAACTTTTGGCAGACATTCAACATACATTTCTCTCTCTCCCAATTTCAAGTTGACAGGATTATGCAGCCAACCAGAACTTTAGCTCTATCACAGTTGACAGTTCTTGATGGAAGATTTGATTAGCACCATCAGTCTGCCAAATATCCAAATAAAGAAGAGCTCATTTCATGCAGAAACATCAAAATGGTTTGAGGTGTAATTGTATTAATCAGGTACTTTGAAACTGATAAGTCCATGAAACTGGATAGAATGAGCTATTCATTTTGGCAAAATTATGCTAATTGTTCATACTCAATTCTGAAACTTGTGTGTAACTAGATTTTTGCATGTGTGTGTGTGTTTGTGTAAATTGCTACCCTTATGATTAGTTTTCACATGTAAATGCATGATACAAAACTAGAAATAAGATCCCAGATTTCTGTCAACAAGAAACAAATGAACACAAAATGAGATGTCCTTTAATCCTACTTACTCTCTAATGATAACATAGACAAGTAAGAAGTGCAATGTAAATTGGGCTCATGTTTGAGACAATGTTCTTGAGAAAGCCTTCATTGTTGAACCAACTATAATTCAAATTCAAATTTAACATTAGTAAACCCTTGACTGTGGGGAACTAATATGATTTTGTCAAGCTGACTTGTAATGCACCTCTACTTGCAACTTGAGAACAGAAATGAAGGGAGGAAGTGCTTGGAATATATTGGAAGCTGGGAGGGAGGTGAGTAATTTTTGTCAGTTGTTTTTAGCTTGAGAAGATCCTGTTACTTCAAGACCATGTGATGGGAACCTTCCAAAAGTACATACTGTTTTCTCAAAATAAAAAGAATGTGTTGGATTGGTGGACAATGGAGAAAGGACGGCAGAAATTGGGGGGGAGATTAACTATGCTGTTTTTCATGTGAAAATCTCAGAACTAGCTTCGCTTCTTCTGTGCCTATATGGATCTATCAGTAAAGTTATATTCTTGATAAAATAATGTCCCAGTAATTTCTTTCGCTGCAATGCCAATGGGACGGTTGACAGATTTGTTGTCTAATTGTAATTAGATCTGATACTAACTTAATGTGGGAACTGTTTATGGACTATAATTCTATAGATACCATTCTACCATGCTCACAATTCAGTTTGTTTCCAGATTTTTTAAAAAATCAGATTTTATGTGGTTGATCACAAAATATACACCACTTTATTAATTAGGAATTGTTCTTTATTATTTTGATGGTTTCTGTCAAATTCTGCTGTACCTATAACATTAACACCTAACATACTAAACTATCATGTGCTTATCTTTATGTCTGTTCCATTTAATATGACATAGAAATAATAGATTGTTTTCTTTTTTCTTTTAATATTTTAGTTTAAATATTTTCAATAGCATGGAGAATTAAGTGACCTATCTGCTCTTTCTCTTCTGTCTTTGAATTATTTTTATTGAATCTGACTGTGTAATGAATGAGTTATTTCATTACTTTCTTTTAAATGACAGGGGGGCAGAGGTCGACCCTGAGGCCACTCACTTGTGGGGTGCCACAGGGGTCGGTCCTCTCGCCTCTCCTGTTCAACGCATATGTGAAGCCACTGGGTGAGATCATCCGTGGTTTTGGGGTTGAGTACCACCTGTACGCTGATGATACTCAGCTGTACATTTCAACCCCAAACCACCCCAACGAGGCTGTCGAAGTGATGTCCCGGTGTTTGGAAGCCGTCGGGGTCTGGATGGGGGACAACAGACTCAAACTCAACCCCTCCAAGACCGAGTGGCTGTGGCTACCGGCACCTCGGTTCAGCCAGCTGACACCATCGCTGGCCATAGGGGGCGAACAACTGTCCCCTGTGGAACGGGCGCGCAATTTGGGCGTCCTCCTTGATGCCCGGCTGTCAATGGAGGACCATGTGGCAGCCGTGGCAAGGGGGGCGTTCCACCAGGTCCGCCTGGTGCACCAATTGCGCCCCCTACTGGACCAGAGTGCCCTGCGCACGGTCACTCATGCGCTGGTGACGTCTCGCCTGGACTACTGCAATGCCCTCTACATGGGGCTTCCCTTGGGACGCATCCGGAGACTGCAGCTAGTCCAGAACGCAGCCGCGCGGGTCATCATGGAGAGTACACGATACTCCCACGTAACACCTCTCCTGCGCGAGCTGTACTGGCTGCCTGTGGCCTTTCGGGTGCGTTTCAAGGTATTGATTACCATCTTTAAAGCGCTCCATGGCATAGGACCTAGTTATCTGCAGGATCGCATCCTACCACACACGTCCCTACGACCAATCCGCTCACACAGGGAGGGACTCCTCCTGGTGCCGTCCGCTAGGCAATGCCAGCGGGCGACACCTAGGAGTAGGTCCTTCTCTGTGATGGGCCCAACCCTCTGGAATGACCTCCCCACCGACATCAGAACCACCACCGACCTCCGTTCCTTCCGTCAAAAATTAAAGACTCACCTGTTTCAATTAGCTGGCCTGGCACTCTCTTAGTTTTGCCTCCTGGGGATATATTTTAACTGGGTTTGGGTATTTTAATTGGGGATGTTTTTTAGGGTTTCCATAGCATATTTATTTCTTGTACAGTCTCATCTCCTCCACCTAAATGTTTAGTATTCAATTGTTTTATATTATTTATATTGTTATTCATGTATTTTATCTGCATTTTATCTGACTGTACACCGCCCTGAGTCCCTTTTTGGGAGAGGGGGCGGTTTAGAAATCTAAAGAAATAAATAATAATAATAATTAAAGCCATTACTTTGAACATCATTTTTCTAGAGAAAAAAATTGAGATTTAATTTTGCCTTGCAAACAGCAAATAAAAAAACTAACTCTCTTCAGTCAATTAAGATGTTTCCAATTGTTCCTTCAAAGAAGCATTAGTCCTTATGCTAAAAATATCAAGATGAAGCTACCTCTGCAACTGAGATTTCCAATATTCAGCTGGAAAAGTTTGAACTGACTCCTGATACGATACAGACTGAGTTTGGGAGTACTTCAAGAAACGGTTTGTTCTCTTGCTTAGCAATGCAGTTGCAATCCATGTGAAATTTTATGAAGTGTGATCATGGCAAATTATGTTGTGAAATGGAATCAAACTATGAGAGTCAATTTGATATTGTAGTTAATTAAGTCACCACACTGGAAACCAGGAGCCTGTAAATTCTAGTCCTGCCATAGGCATTAAAACTGTCTAAGTTACTTTCTTAGCTCATGACATCAGGCTTCATGAACAAGCTGAATGGTCAATTTCTGTTGCAATCTGTGGATCAACACTTCGTTGATCTGAAAAAAAATGAACCTTGTACTTGCAGGACTAGGACACTAGGAAAGAGGAGGGGAAATGGAACCATGGCAAAATACGTAGAGATTGGGTCTATTTGGGAAAAGATGGCAACTATTTATAAATGTGGTTTTAGAATGGAATTATTTTGAGCAGCAACAGGAAATCCTTATGTGATGAAACGAAAAACATGCAGGAACAATTTACCAAGATTCATTCAACAGCTGGATAGCCTAAAAACAAAAGTTGCATATTCACCTAAACCAAGATTTGAGACAGCTGACTCTGTACTTCAAACACATCTAAATGACAGACATCGACATAATAACGCTCTGAATTACTTAAGTTGAAATAAAGTTTAAATTATAAGGCAATATCTCAGCCCCCAAGGTTGTTGAGAGGAAAATAGGAGGAAGAGAAGGAGGAAATATTAGGTATGTTCATTGCCTTGGGGTACTTATAAAATAATAATAAAGGATAAAAATCAAATAAAAAATCTGACTTGTAAATGTTTCAAAATACTTTGAAATAGGAAGCTCTTCCTGACTTTTTGGACAATTACTTAGAGAATTTAATTGCACTAACTTCTGCTTTTGATTTCCATTTGAGAATGGTTATATATGACATTCTTTAACAAGTATGCCAAGAAGTAAATTCTGATTATCATAAAACTTGCCAGAAATGCAGTTGAGGGCATAATTTTAAGAGAAGCACATGGGATTTCTACTCTGATTTCTACTATCATCTCCAAATCTTTCCAAATACTTCTGCAATTATATCATTGAAAAAGGAATTAGTTTCTGCTCAGATATCTTCAATATGATGAAATATAAACTACATTTCTGAGATTATCAATGAAAATATATAATTACTGAAGAATCAGATGATCTGACAATATGTATGACAGGCATATAGTTACTATCATATGATTGTAGGTGCACTGAGATGGCTGGAACGTATGAGAGGTCATAAGTGTCTCTCATTCAGCATTGTGGCAACTTTGAACAGTCACTGAATGAGTGATTGGTAAGTAGGATCTACCTGTAAGGGTGAAATCGATAAGAGTTCTATTTTCCCTTTCTGTTTGATATATGGGTGTGGGAAATGAACATGTTATTCTTTGACCAGGTGCTTTTTGCTCCATATATTATTCACTCCATCTCAACATTTCAGAGAAAACAATCAAGGTTGATCTGCCTTAACTAGTTCAAAGTCAAGATAAGTGGCTTTTCTGAATGAACAAAAGCCACTATTATGGAGCTCCACTGCTTATAAGCTTGGGGACTTTTCTTCTGGGTGATTTCAAGAAACACTTTGATCAATCCTTAGTCAAAGTGAAGTGCCCCTTTGAAGCTTTGCACAGCCCTGTTCAGCAGGAGACTAGCCAATTGCAAAGTTCCAGGCTGTGATTTTGGTTTTGCAAGCAATTCCCATTTATCAGAGTTATATTATAAGTGGAAGCTCTATTGGGGGTGGTGAAGAAGAATAATAGTTGCCTTGAATTTTAAAGCCAGAAGAAACAATAAGGCAAGAATTCCAATGGGGAACCACACTGCTCATAATATTCTATATTTCAGAATACAGCAAAAGAAAATACTAGGTTTTTTTTGCCACAGCTGAGCCAGAAACAAATCTGTTTAGATTTTAAATGCTACAGACATTGTGAGATCATATAGATCAGGGCCTACATCTGAACTTGCACTAAATATTCATGTGAAAGTGACATACAAAAATTGTTCAGAGTAGTTGTAATATACTATTAATATCAGCAATAATCTATTGATAATCAGTTCTTATATTAAGACTAGGCAAAAGTAATTCTCAATCTGTTCAATAAAGACAATGTACTTGGAAAATTTCTTTCAAAGGAGAACCAATGGCACTTCACTCCTAATAGTATATGAAATACCATTACCATTTAGTTATGAAGTGTTTGAAAAGCATGTGTGAATTGCTAGAATTTAACTTTGCACACATAAGCTTCTCCATCTATAAACCTATTGACCCATAGGGCCAAGAAAAATCCTGTCCTTGAGACAATTCAAATAGATCACCTGCTGACATTTTCTGGGCACAAATATGAGTGGACAGTTTGGAAGGATATTTTTTTTACAAGCTTTCTAATATTTTATCAAGTACAAGCTATTAAGCGATTGAATTTTGGGCATCCCATTTCCAGTTTGGGAAGTACATTGATTTGGCAATGTACTTCTAGGACCACAAGGTTGTCTGAGAATTGAGACAGAGTGAAAAACACAAAAAGCTAGGATTTAATATTAATATTTGTCTGTAACTTTTAATTGTTAAAGTTTATCTCAGTTTGATATAACATTAACAGTCTTTATTTTCTCATACAGCTCCTCATACATTCTCCTATAGTTAATCCTGTACAATGAATTCGCAATCATGCACTTTGTGGCATGAAGATGGGGTCATAAAATGCAGATAAAATATTTTTATTGCCTCTGAGAAGGTGCCTTTCATGTAGAAAAAGGTAACATGGAAAGTGATTCTAAGCTATGTGTGTCTGAATGTGTGAGACAAAGAGAATGGGGAGGGGGATAGAAAATGTGTGTTTCCAAAACAGCTGGTGTACAGTTTTCCAATTCTGCACTTCCTGGACACTTCCCTGAGGGAATGATGTGATCAATACTAGTTGCTCTCTACTTGTAGGAAGGGACTCCCCACCTTCCTGGTAATCTTTGACTAACATATTTTCTCACTCCCTACATTCCCTAGTGAGAAAAGCTACAAAGCTGCAGCTGCTGTTTGCTGACTGATCTAACAGTTAAGTCATAATAACTCATATTAGCAGCAGGAAAAATAAGTAAAATAAAATCACCTAGGTTTCTCAGAGACTAAAAAGAAAATGATTCATGCAACAATCATTATATAGAACAGTGTTTAGTAGGAATGGATATCATATTCATCTCCTTCAATATATCCTCAAAAGTTATAGCAAAGACCATTTTCAATTAACTGCGGAGTTAAATTACAATAATATAAATGCTGGGTTTGTTTCCTTGCATATCTTTTTTCTGATCTATGATTCAGCCCATATGAAAACCTATAAATCATAAAAAAAATGGCAGGCTATTAAGAGTTGCAAATGCCTCTATGTGCTGGAATAGCACATATTTTACTCTTCTACTAAAGAGTAAAAGATTGCCAAACATTCATATGAGACCCAAAAACAAAAAACCACCACATGTTGAATATGAGTTGACAGAAAATGGATATTTGTTTTGATTTCAGCTGCTTTTTCTCTGCACTTGCTAGGAAATTATCCCACCCTAACACAGATAGTTAATTTTACTTTAAAGAGAAAAACAGATCGACTCCATTGAACTGGCACATTCAACTGCTATAATATGCAAGATGTAAAATAATTATGTGCCTTTCCTTCATCTCAACATAGTTCTTAGATACCTCTGTAACAGCAGAATTTGAGTATTAAGCGAAACATTTCAAATCATAGTTAAATATGCTGGGGGATATATTAGAGTTTTTTATTGCCTGAACTCTATGTAACTAGTAACATATATAAAAACATACTGTGCCAGGCAAGAATTTCACTTGTTCTCTCAAGAGAAGGGACAGCTCTTTATTCATTTTTATTTTCCTCTTTTCTATAGACAGACACTAATGCAGAATAACAGATGCTGGGGAATCTGTTTTGAATGTGGATGGACTGCAAAGGTATCACTTGATCACAATTGTGATTTCTTGGTCAACAAGTTTTTTTAAATCATATACAAATGAGTCTCATTACTGTTACATATTTTTGCCACAAGTATGTGAGAAGTAATCCTACATTTACTCAAGGTAATGCCCAAAGCATAATTTAGTTTACAGTCCCAATGAGCGTCTGCAAAATTAAAAGTGATGTAGAAGAAACAAAGGAAGTTATTCTGTGTTGCCTCTGATACCCATGAGAAAATTCCCTGGTTAAGCAGAAAGTATGAACTATATGTTGAAGGGTATGAATCCTTTTACAAGGTTAAAGATGCTGAAAATAACTGAATAAGGCTTTTAAGCCATATGGTTGCAATTGAGAGTAAATAATTGTTAGTAGTCCCTTGTTTCATGGTACAAATGAAATGAAATAATTAAGATGCCTCCATTAAAATCAATTTTGCATTTGATTTTTTTTTTTGCATTTGAATGAATACACAGACCGAAGTCTGTGTATTCATTCTTTTCCATTTTGGGGGGAAGAAACTGCTTTCTATAAGCATGTCAAATATGGCTTGCTTTTTTTTTTTAAAAAAAAACAACCTACACTGTACAAAAAAAATCATGAAACTGACTCAATAATTCAAGGACAATTTAATTTGGGAAATTTCAGTCTTCATATCTTCATATGAATTTTGCTGATAAAGGCACATTCTTGGGATTAAGCACCAGTGAAGTTTTTTTCAGACAGACATGCACAGACTGACATTGTTAGCCTCTGATTTCCATACCTGACCACATAATTCTTAAGATTTTTGGTCTGCAGGTTTTTTAGACGTTATTTGCAATTTCTATAGAAAATAGGCAAATCACTATGATGCATTTTAATATGAGTTGAAATGTATTTGTACTGTTTGGTTGATACCATTTTCCCCTGTCATTAATAAATTAATATTTAATGCCTAAAATCCATATTTAGAACATTAAGTGTCTGGGGGAGAAAAGAAGGTATCTAGCTTTTCTGCTCTCTTTCCTGTGTTATTCTTTTTTAGCTAAAATAAAATTTATTTGCTAAAAAAATGGGAATATGAAGATTTTTATAGCATTAGGAATATGATTATTAAGGGGTAATTAATTCCCACTGAAAAGAATGGAAAAAGAATTGGGCATAAATTCAGCTTGGTTTAAAAGAAGTTAAATTATTGTTGCAGGACTCTCCTAGATAATAGTAGTCCATTATCAGCATTCTAAGAACAGTGTTTTCAAACTTCATTTAGAAGCAAAGGGATTGTTTACATATGATGTTAAATTCTTACCTTAAGCTCAGAAGATAATTCTGATGATATCTTATTATTACCAGTACTACAAAAGTACTTTATTCAAGAAATGCATGATACAATTGTAGAAAATAAAGACAAACCTTCAGAATTATTTAAAATATGATTATTAGCAAGATTGTTTTCCAAGCTACATTGATTAATATATGTTCAATGAGTGCTTCACATAAAACCATATGCTGTGGTCCAAACAAGTTTCAAAGGAACCTTTTTTCCAGGTAAATTTTCTTAGAATCCTTTTGCGTCTCTTTTATGCTACAAGTGTCTGTACACATGCATATATGCTGTGTGTACATTTAAAGATAACAGTGCTTATTGTTACGATCTGTTTATGACATTTAAACAGGTATAATAAAAATACATGCTTCTTTTATAACTAATGGAGTGTACTTCTTTGACAAATGCTTATGTTTATCATTTTAAGGAAGACCCTCTCAGAAAATAGAACTGAAGCAAAAAATGTTCACATGCAAAAACCAAACTAAATAGGTATGTCAGGGATTGCCACAAAGAAGAGGGAGTCAAACTATTCTCCAGGGCACCTGAGTGTAGAACAAGAAGCAATGAGTGGAAACTAATCAAGGAGAGAAGCAACTTAGAACTGAGGAGAAATTTCCTGACAGTTAGAACAATTAACCAGCTTGCCTCCAGAAGTTGTGAATGCCCCAACACTGTAAGTCTTTAAGAAGATGTTGGGTAGTCATTTGTCTGAAACAGTATAGGGTTTCCTGCCTAGGCAGGTGGTTGGACTAGAAGACCTCTAAGGTCCCTTCCAACTCTGCCATTGTATTGTATTGTATTAAGTGAGCCTATTAGAGCAAGCAAGCTATAAATTGAAAAGTTAAAAATGGTGTCCAAAATATTTTTTCTCATTCTGTGTTGATACCTTTTGTGGTAGAGAAATTAAATAGGGTTTAAGGTGTGATAAGCACAAAATAATTCTACTGCAGCAATATAATTGGAACTACCAAATTTTATTCTAATTGTAAAGGGACTTGCACATCAGATTTTCTTTTATGTTTGCATAAACATAACATCACTGTACACCACTTCTCACATATCAACACTTCATTAATTTCATTGTTCCAAACATACAATTCATCCTCAAAAACAAAGAACATAGGTCTCATCCGTACAATGAAAAAATAGTAATAATGTGGAAATAGATTAATTGCTTTTCAAAGTAAGAGCAGAAGGTGCTAAAATGCTGTTTTTCTAGTTGCAGTGGCTTGTATCTAAACTTGCATTTTCAGATTGGAAGATCTTTGGATTTAACAGCTCTCCCATGCCCACACATTTGTTATGGGAAGCTGGGATATCCCCATGCCCAAAACAATGGACTAGGTACCATGACTGACTGCAAACAAGAGGGAAACAATGCTGAATAATGGATATGAAGGAATACAAACTATTCATTTCAATGTGTACAACAAATGTCCAACAATATCCATTGCTAAAAAAACATAATTTGTTTTGATTCTGATGATAGGTTATTAAATGTACACATAATAGTTTGTGAAAGATGTCATTTAATTTATTCTGCTGTTCTAGTAATTTAAGCTGGGACAAATTTCTTTGCTTCTGCTTTGCAGTTTCAGAGCAGAATAAGATGTGTATTATTCCACTATTTCTCCATGCTATTTAGTGTATATTGCTATTCACTAGTGTCATTGGCATCTGGTAAAATATTATGTGCATTTCCAAAAACTTGTGCCATTTTTCCTTCACTTGTTTTTGTAATGACTGAAGAGAAAGATAAATATTAATGTAACTCTAATATGGTAAAATCTAAATTGTAAATGTACAGTCATATCAAATAAACTGAAAGATGTCAGTTTAGTCATCACTGATTAAATCAATTTGAGACACAAATGTATGATTTTTCATTTGGACTCCCCTTCCTAAACCCAGTAGCTTTTGATATAATTGTCAAGTTCTACGTCCTTAGTGGCCTATATCTCCTGTAACAGAATAATGTTATACTTAGAAATATAATTCAGGAAAGATCTATCACTACTTTTAGAATAATAATGTTCCAGGAAAGAATGGTCACTTCCTGTAAATGCCTTAATTGTTATTTAATAGGCATAGTTACAGAATTTGTTGAAAAGCATTCCTTGGACATGCTCCTAGCTGAAGCTGGATTAGTACATATGATTATTTAGTTTATGAATAATATAACTCTAGCCTTGTTTCAAATCTGGAATCAGTTATGTTCCTCTGAGGCATATCAAACAAAAGGTGGCACTTGCTAATCCTGTGATAGCTTGCTCTCTTCCCCCATAGCTACAGATAGTTAGGTGTTGTGGCCCAGCAGGCGCCGTTGCCGCTGCCACCAGACTCTGAGAGTGAGGGTCCCTATGAGTCGGCTCCAGAGGACGTGGGGGACCCTGGACAGGGTTCCGACGCTGAGCAGGGATCAGAGAGTCTGGTCGGCCACCAGGAGGTGCCTAAGGCATGGAGCAGCGGTGAGAGCCAGAGGAGGGGGGCTCCCGATGCCATGCCTTGGAGCAGCGGGGAGGAGTCATGAGACAGTGAGTCAGAACTGAGCATGGAGTTCCTGGACGCTCGTTACCGCCACGCCCATAGACGGAAGGAGCGTGGGCGTAATTATCGGCAATAAGAGCTCTCAGCTGCTGATCAGGAGGCTCCTCTCCAGGTTATAAAAAGGGTTGACTGTGCATACGCCATTTGCAGCAGTCAACAGATGACTTATGCCAGAAGTTCTAGTTTGGAATTCTAGCAAGCTGGATAGCTGCTTTCGTGTTTTGTTTTTGTGAGTTTTGTCTTGGTGGTTTACTGCCATGGAACCTTCTGTTTGTTTGTGCAATAAACCTTGTTTCCTTGTACTGTTCCGGAGTGTGTTCTGTGTGGGCAAAGGAGGAAGGGGGGGTCAGAACAGTTAGGTATGTTACCAAAGAGACAGCGGTTCACCTTAGTGCTAGGGCAGTGCAAGACAATAATTTTAATTAGCCAGAGGATCTATGCCACAAGTAGTCTCTCTCTCTCTCTCTCTCTCTCTCTCTCTCTCTCTCTCTCTCTCTCTCTCTCTCTCTCACACACACACACACACACACACACACACACACACACACCACCTAATACATATCAAACATTTAACAAAACTTATCATGAATCAGAAATATGAAGGAAGGTTCATATGAAGAACAGTTGCAGTAATTGGGTATTTCTAGTTTAATGAAAAGAAAAACCAGGGGTGACATGATAGAAATGTTCCAATATCTCAGGGGCTGCCATAAAGAAGATATAAATAAACTGGGCAGGAAAAGCAGCAATGGATGGAACCTAATGAACGAGAAAATGAACCTAGAACTAAGTTCATGACAGAACAATTAATCAGTGTAAAGAATTTCCGCCAGAAGTTGTCAATGTTCCAACACTCGAGGTTTGGACTAGAAGATATCCAGGATTCCTTTAAATTCTGTTGCTCTGTTAAATGCTGCTAGGTTTCTAAGGAATTGGGCTGTAATGAAGGCTGTAGTTTATTGTTAAAGTTTTTAGCATCATCATTCCTCAACTTTCATCTACCTTTAATAATTGGAATCTCCAATAGGAGAAGCAGAATTACAAATATATATTTTAAAAGTAAAAGTTGTATTGCATCTAGATTTTAATTTGAAATACCAGATGGTTAACTGGTCAAATATATATTTTAGAGACTTTGATATGTCTTATAGGAAATCATATTAAATTGCTGACAATAATGTTTAGGCTGGTACTAATAGATATCATTACTATTTAATAATTGGGACTATTTTTGTCCTGCACCTGTAGTTTGTCTTCAGAGAAAATGTGGTTGGATGAGTAGCATTCATTACAAATGAACTTATCAATGATTCACTTGTCACCAGTTGTTCCTTTGGCTATTCTAAGTGAACAATGGTTTGCATTAAAAGTAGAAATAATTCCATCGCTACACTCTGGAGATTAAAGGGACGTGATTTGTGTTACAGTCAGAGAACATGAGATACACTTTACTAATTGCCGATTACCAAAACAGCACAGGCATGATTTGAGAACGGGAAATAGCATTAGCATCAATACCACATCAATACAGAAAATGAAATGGCAAACAGAACTACAGCTGTAGTTGATGAGCCCCACTGTGACATTCATTATTTATTGCAGCAATGTGGATTTGATTTTGTACAACTAGCTGAGCTGGTTCCTGACTCCTTTGTTTTTCATGAAAGTGTGCAAAAAGGAACAAGAGAAACCTTGTATTAAAAGTAGACGACCCTATCTCCTGGATACACAGGAGCCTAAATTTCACTAAGCAAGATTGGGATAAGTGGACACTTGTGATTATTATTATGTCCTCTAGTCCTCATCATATTGGTCCTCTACGGATAGTACTTACAGATAATTGCAAATCACTTACTTCTGTTTATAAAGACTACGAAAGTCTCATGATTTAGAAATGCCTTTACTTTTAAATATGAGGACCTGAGGGGTTTTAGAGGGGTTATGCTTTATGGACCAAAAGAAAGAGAAAGACAGCATGAGCAAGCAAAAGCATTCTGTCACTCATTAACATGTTCTTAATTAAATGCATTAATGCCATGCCTGGAAAAGTTTAGTGATGATCTATTTTGCCACTTTGATTTTCCTGAGTATTTATTCAGTTTGGGAGGAAAAAAATAGTGTCAGCCTTAGACAACGTTCAATACCTGATTTCACTAGGGACAGAGGGAGCCAATCTAGAAATGAAAGTGTTTTTTTTTTCATATTGAGCTTCATATATTATTCCTGCCCCCACCAACCATTGCGGGTAGTCCGGGTGGAAGGCTTTTACCCTAGCAAATTACCTAACATTCTGAGTGTGCCACATTGAAGGGCTTTCTCTTTGATGAGATTCGACTCCCTGCCTAGCAGGCTATCCACAGAGCAACACACTAATACCTAAATTGGAAACTGACAGACACGCTTGCAATAATATAACTATTAAGTTATATTGACACACGTTTTATTCCACTATCCTTTTTATGCAGTTTTCTGCATATACTTAATAATAACTCTAATGTCAAATTGCTTAAGTGGTCTGATGAAGAGAAAACTGATTTCCTTTTAGTTGTTACACTTTCTGAAACATGCGCAAAAGTAGTAGTTGAGCATTGTGCAATTGTTATTGCCATTATGAGATTGATGACTTAGATTTTTGACTACTATGTAGCAAATATCTTAGAGGCTTCTTTTCCTCATTTTAAGGTTAAGATTAAGCAGTAGCAAATGACCCATTTTATCTATTTTTCATATACAACTTTGTGTGTGTGTTTGTGTGTGTGTGCGCACGTGCGTGTAAGAAAGACTTGGAATATTCTATTTACAGAATCAGTATTCTTGTATTCTAAAGAATAATAGAAATGCATCTTAACTCTGGCATATTGACATAATTGCTTTTCCTGTTATTTGCTTTATAAAAATTGTCTCTTTTCTTCAGTGATTTTGCATGATAACATGCAAAGAGCGTTTTGCCTGTCAACACACTGAGGTAGCAAAGAGAAACATATCAAAGAAAGAATTTTAAAAAATTAAGTTTCCATCCCTTGCCTTTATGTATATTTACATTTAGGGGCATTAGGTTCAACTTGGACCTTGAAGACTAATAAATATATTCCCTTTTTAGAGTTTGAGTGGGATTAAAAGCTAGGATTTGCAGACATTTTAGTAAGACAAGGAACCTGGGTAAGAATGGAGACGTTAGACTAATTTTTGCTACTGCAGTTGGCAGTTTTGGATTATTCTGATTTTTTCTGAAATGGACTTTCTATTCTTTCTTTTTACAAAAAATATTGTGTAGGTATGGGTGAGTGAGGAGTTTACCTTCTGACATGAATACATGCACCCATCTTTATGACAACGGTACATTTTAGTAAAATGTATAATCTCTGTTTGAATGCTACTAGCAAGTGGTGGCTAAAACAGTTGCATTTCAAATTTACACAGGGCTGTGTACATAATTTAAGTGAAGGAATACTCTTTACTTAAGAAGAGTAAAGCTAATATCAATATTACTTAAGGCAGAAATGCAGCTTGGCTCAGCTAAAAGCCCCATTTATAGTTTCTGAGTCAGAGTTATCTTCAGTCTAAATGACCTTTAGTCTAAACATGTAATGGTATGGCATGATGCAAAATAGAAGTGACTTGAAAAATGATTTTATAAAGTTATCAGATAAAGAAAAGTTATTTTAGTTTCATAGTACTGCCTTTCCTTTGGATTTGTGAAAGGACGATGGTGTCTTTTTCTTTTTCTGGTAAAAACACAGTGAAGATTAATTGCATTCCGTGGGATTCTTCACTTAATGTGTTTGTTCCCATCATTCTGTCTTACTAAGATGACAAGCCTTCTGATAAACATGCAGACTCTGTATAATTCATCAGGAATTTAAACAAACACTTGCAAAGTACTAATTCTGTTCAGTTCCATGGGTTTTCTCCAAAATAACAGCTTCTAATATGAAAATGCAAGACCATTTGCGAGAGTCTTAAGGCTTAATAAAGTTCTTTAGAGCAACAGTTAGAGACACTTCTTAGAATAAACATACAACCAGAATGCATCTGGATTTAATGGCCTGAGGTCATATTATTTAAGGACCAAAAACCTGCAGTTTATATAATCTGCCTACTTGTTTGTTACAATATGAAGTGGACTAATTTCACAATTATGATTTTAAGGAGGAGGGTGGAAGAGGGTGGAGGTCAACTGGAATTATGAGGGTTGCTGATTATGAAATTGCTAAAGTATAGGACTTCAATATTATTGCTGTTGATTTTTATCCACAGACTGCTTACATTCATTTTCTTCCTCATGTGGTACCCATTCTTTTTTTAAAAAGTAGTGGGAAACACATACACACAGACGAGAGAGAGAGGGGGGGGATGGATGGATGGATGGATGGAGGGAGGGAGGTGGGGAGAGAGACACATTTCTGTAGGAGTAAACTGCTTGTTAAAATTAAAACTTGCATAGCCTGCTCATTTATTTGGATGTTATGGCAGAAGTGGTAGCTCAGTGGCTAAGACGCTGAGATTGTTGATCAGAAAGGTCAGCAGTTCAGCAGTTTGAATCCCTAGCACCGTATAACAGAGTGAGCTCCCGTTACTTGTTCCAGCTTCTGCAACTAGCAGTTTGAAAGCATGTAAAAATGCAAGTAGAAAAGTAGGAACCACCTTTGGTGGGAAGGTAACAGCGCTCTGTGCACCTTTGGCTTTTATTCATGCTGGCCACATGACCAGGAGGTGTCTTCCGATAGTGCTGCCTCTTCAGCTTATAAATGGAGAGAAGCACTGACCCCTAGAGTTGGGAACGACTAGCACATATGTGCGAGGGGAACCTTTATCTTTTTATGGCATTCGAGTACTCTTGGATACTCAAAACATTTTGCATATTTTGCCACCAGGTATGACATCTAAAAGTCAGACAAATAGAACGGCTTTGTAATAAGGTGCTTGTTTCTGGGTAAATTATGCTTTTCCCCTGTTCCTCCAAGATAATAGCCTGTAGGTCACAGTAATAGAGCCAACATGTTTTCAGTGTTTGGTTTTATTATTTGAAAATCACAAGGATTACAGCCTTCTGAAGCTTTATAATATGCATATAATAACTTTTAAAATTCAGACAGGAATACCATAATTTGGCGTAGTTTCTAGTCAAAGAATATTATTCTTATTTTAGTAAAAGATAGCAGAAATGCAATGCAAGGAATAAAAATGTTAATATATGAAATCAATATCTATTAGTGTTTAAATCACATTTGGGCCTTTTAAGAAGCTATTGCTGATTCTGTTTGTACTAGAAATCACTCCAGGGCCTCTTAGGGATTTACTTTTGCCTTATTAAAGAAAAAAGGTGTCAAGAAGCCAATATTCCTATTTCATATCATCCTTTCACTCTCATTTTCTAAAGATATCCTGGGCAATAAGCAAAACTCAAGTAATTTCCTTTGAAAGATATAGCAGATAAACATTTTGTGGCACATAAGTGATTATTGGTATTCCAAAGGCATCTCAATGTTGCACCTTCCTGGGATGTCATTGATAGAGATCTGCTATTACCTCTTTCTGAATGGAAAAGTACTTTAAGTATAGCTTGATAGAAGTCCAGAAGTCAAATAAGACTATTTTCCAGACCTTCTAGAAACAAGATGGTGATAGTGGGAGAGACTTCCTCCCTTTACTTGGCTAGAGAAAACGAAAAAAAACGTTCTCAATCAGGGTGTTTCAAAGTGCCAGTTCAGTTTCAGATACTCCATATCATGAGAAAGATACAAAACAGCGCTTGACCAAAGACAAGTAGTTATTCTCCACTCTGTGCCTTTTTTCATCTCTGCTATATCAGACAATTCCAGATGAAAACCTTGGACCAAAGTTTTATCAACATGTATTTGAATCAGTCAGTAGTCCAAAAGGTGAGTACATTAATAATTTTTTAATAGTTCATCAAACTTTGGTAATTCTATATATCTTTAATGAGACCAAGTCTCATTTGTCTGAAATGATATAGGGTTTCCTGCTTGAGCAAGAGTTGGACTAGAAAACCTCCAATGTCCCTTCCAACTCTGTTATTCTGTTATTATAATGAATAATGTACATTTATAATGTAAACTTGTTTTCAAAAACCATTTTTATTTTTTATTTGTCATCTATCATATAGTGATATAATCTAGAATAAAAGATAATTCTAACAGAATTAATTAAGACAACCAATCAAAACATTTATACATTTTCCTGGAAAAAAATAATAACACTGTTGTTGAAAAAGTTAGAAAAATCTAGGAAATGTGTATTGCTGAATTTCATATCTGATTTTCTGAGGTTTTTTCCCCCAAAAAACCACATCCCATTAACAATGTCTTTAAGAAATATTATCAAATATTAACCAATTAGAACAAAAAGGACAGTTAATAGATTGTATGCATCAACTTCTGCAATAAACCTCTCATGATTGATTATGTATTTTTAATTCTTATAATCTCCATGCATTTAAATTAATCATTACTATGAAAGCATATTAATATGGGGCTCTAGTGACATATCTTTGCTGTTCAGCATGCCTTAAGGAGTCATAAAAATAATTATTAAAACAACCGGAGCTGGCATAAGCATGCTATGATGAAAGGAATTGAATTTCTGCATTCAAAAAAGACTCCTAGAAGAAAGCTAAAATATATATATTAAAACATATTAAAAATTACATTTAAGTTGGAAAGTGAAATATGCAGTAAAAGTGAATCCAATTTATTAAAGCTAAATATGTCTAGATCCAGACTGCTCACATAGAAAACTTCTCATGGCACCCATCTTATGCAGTGACGTGCGGTGAGCTTTACTTTACTCCTGAGTCAACATGAAGGGGACGCGCCGCGGGACTGAGGCTCACGCTGCACGATCCCTCCTCCGCGATCCCTCCAGCCTCCCTCCTGCACACGTCCCATTCCCCGCCTTCCTAAGTCAACATGAAGGGGACCATGGACCGTGCTCCGCGGGACTGTGGCTCACGCTGCATGATCCCTCCTCCACGATCCCTCCAGCCTCCCTCCTGCGCACGTCCCATTCCCCGCCTTCCTAAGTCAACATGAAGGGGACCATGGAGTGCGCTCCACGGGACCACGGCTCACGCTCCGCGGTCCCCTTCATGTTGACTTAGGAAGGGGGGGAATGGGACGTCCGCAGGAAGGAGGTTGAGGCTAGAGGAGCCTCCTGCACACGTTGTCCCATTCCCCTCCTTCCTGACTCCTGAGTCAACATGAAGGGGACCACAGAGCACTCCCATTCCCGACCACGTGTGCAGAAGGCTCCTCAGCGCCTTTTCCCTTTTTTTAAAATTTTCATGATGAGAGCTCTGCCTCCCCTGCCTCCCCTGACCGCACGTCCCTGATCTTATGTAACATTCTTCCACTCCCCCTGGAAGTGAGGTTAGGCCATCCATGTTAATTTCCCAGAAGCCCCTCAAGACTTAGCTATGTCATGAGGCCTATAGAATCCCAAGGGATCAGGGAGATTTTGAGGTGGTTCCATTGCTATGATTAACATGCCTTATGCCCTCATGTTTTCTTTATGCATATACATGCAATCCGAACAATAGCATTAAGCAGATCATTCTCATATTATCTCTATATGTCAGTCTATCTATCATCTATCTATCTATCTATCTATCTATCTATCTATCTATCTATCTATCTATCTATCATCTATCTATCTATCTCTGCAAAATTTATTGGCCACCCAGTTTACCACAGGATAATTCTGAGCAGTTTATAATATTAAAAAGTTAACTATACAAACCTAGAAAATATAAATAAAATATAAAGATTCAAATATATCAAAAGATGCTCATGCAAATATTTTATAACTATGCTATTTATATCCTGACAATGTGATATTATGGTGAGTGTCTCCCATAATTTTGTCTGACTTTCTTGCTCCCATGGGATCAAACAGTAGTGATTACTGAGAAAAGACTGGCAAAAGATGACTCAGCCTTGGCCTATCTCTGGTAGACTCTACCTACAAGTGCATATACCTATCTACCAGATTTTCCCAACCACCAGATTTTCCTATGGGATATGGTGATAGGCAATCTCTTGTTAGGGAGTTGCTTGCTGTCCACTATGGGACAAAAATAGCTCCTTCCCTTAGAACCTTTTTAAAAAACTGTCAAGGTCTATTTTGAAAGACCTTTGGGTTTTGTTGTTATTGTTGCTGCTGTGCCAGTAAAATATTATGGTAGGATTAAATTATTATATTTTAAGTTCTCAGTCTAAACGATTTTGATTGATGTGTGTTATCAAGTCAGAGTTAACGCCTAGAAACCACATAAATTGATCTTCTCTAGAATCTGTCTGAAATCTGAATCTTCGGATTTTCCAGCAATGAAACCATCATCATCATCATCATCATCATCATCATCATCATCATCATTATTATTATTATTATTATTATTATTATTATTATTATTATTATTATTATGAAGTCCTTCCACCTTTCTGTTGGTTATCCTCTTCGCTTTCCTTTCATCTTTCCAAACATTAAAGGAAGATAGATCTTCATATAATCCCCATAATATGATAATTTGAGTCTGGTTTTGAGTGTCTCGAGTGAGAACTCTGGGTTAATTTATTTAAAAATCCAAAATTGGTTTTTTCTTGACTATTATTAGTATTCTCAGAGGTCTTCTCTGTGCAGTATTTTGATGAGCCAGATGAACAATTTCTACTTTACCTTAAGTTACATTGACAGAATTTTGAAAGTTTGAAAGTACATCTCTTCCCATTGTTTTCTTCACAGTCCAAGAAGCTAGAGATGGTCACTTTTGATCCTCCATCCACATAGCTGGTATTAGCTAAGATGCCTTTATTTGACTGTTCTCTTGGCTGTGTCTCTTTGCCCTATTTCCCAAAGTGAGTCCACAAACCATTACTCTCTAACCCCAAATTTCAAAAGCATCAAAACTCTTTCTGTTTCTTCAAAGTCCAAGTTTCACTTCTATAGGGTGTAACAGGAAAACTTAAAAACAAACCTGATACTTGTATGTATAGAAATGTCATGGCATTTGAATTGTTTTCAAAGACTTTCATTGCTGTTCTATCAAATGCTAGTCTATAGCATCTTTAAGTACCATTTCTTTTTAAGTCCCATTTCATTTCTTCCATTTTGTTATTCTCCAATATATTCTTCTCTAGGTTTGCTGATAGACGGTTTTTCCTTCTCTAGGTTTATTGGCATAGTTTAGAAACTATATTGATTATACTTTGTCACATTTCTCTAGTATTTCATCAATTACTGAAGCCTTGTTGAGTCCTGGAGTGCTGATCTAACTTCATCTTCTAGAGACTAGAGTAGGGAATACATTCTGAGGAATCTTGGATGTTGATATCAATACTGTACAGTGTTTCAGTATACTCCTTCTATGTTGGTTCTTTTTTAATCAGTTACTATGTGTCCATTGGTATCCCTTAACATACCAATTTGAGGGTGAAACCCCTGCAGGGTTCAGAGATCTCTTGGAAGACTTTTCTGGCTTTTCCAAACTATTCCAATTTTTTGATGTCTTAAAGATATTATTATAATACTTATTCTTGTTTCTTCTAATAGTTTTCTAAAATTCCTTATTAAATGTCTTTCTTTGATCTTTGGCCTTTCTGGCTTCATCATCTCTTCTTTCTGGTTTATTTATTTATTCATTCAATTTGTATAGCTGCCTATCTCAAACAAATGACTGGACAGTGAACAGTCACAAAATCAAATAAATCAATTTAAAACCTTTTTTCTTCTGAATTGCTCTCTTTTGTTTTTGATCCTTGGCAATCTCTTTTTACATGAATCCTTAACAACTGTCATTTCATTCCACAGTTCCTCTGTTTCCCAATAAGTGAGGTTCAGAATTTCAAAGCAATGATGTTGTCTTTGAAAATAGTGGTTATAATGTTCAAAGTTGTACTGTGAAAACAAGTACAACTAGTTTACTTCTTCCAGTTTAGCATAATTTGGAACTTGTACATTAGCAGTTTGTGATCTGTTGCACATATTTGCTGGTATAACTACATTCTTCTATCTTCCAGTGCCAATAATAAAATTTTCTGTATCTTCCATCTGGTTATGTTCATATATAGCGGGACCATTTTGATTGTTTGAAGACTTTAATAGCAATGAAAAGAATCAATAGGCTGCAAAAATTGATAAATCTTTCCTCTGTTTCATTTTAGTGTCCTAAGACTAGAAGTGGTTAATCATCTATCTAAACAAAGTTTATGACAGGATATATTTAATTCTATGATTTATTACAGCATTAATAATGAAAGTTGCTGCTGATACTTCTAATGAATTAGAACTGAACATCTCTAACTTGATCATTTTTCTGATTTAGAATATGTGATTTACATTGTCAGTCATTCTTTTCATTACATATCAAAGCATAATACCACATAGCGCTATCAAAGAAATAATATTATATATATTATTGATACTGATGAAATCTACATTAATGGTAAAATTGCAGAAAAAAATCCTAAAACCAATTTGCAAGAGTGAATATATGCATATACAGTATATACTGATATAGTCATGTGCAGCTGATGACAGTCAGACAGCTGATCCCATCAGTATCATGAATCCTTAAATGGAGATGGAGACAACCAATTAATTCAAAATGGCAGTAATGCTATAGTTGAACTCTCAGATCTACATGTTGAATTGTATATTAATATAATATTGCTGCTATGAAATTTGTATATGTAGTTTCTCAAAATGTCAAGAATCTTCTGTCATGGTTTAATTAAAGGCAGGGTATTCCAGGAAGCACCTCAGAGTAGGGAACATAGAGAACATCAATACGCATCTGCCTTCAATGAAGAGTTTGAGGGACTATGGGGGAAAAGTAAGTCTTCAAGGAGAAAAACAAAAAAGTATGAAAGATTTGGAGCAGTTACTAATTCTGTACCTCTTTCCTATTTGCTCAGTTACCTGTTTCAAATAGATTTTTTTTCTCCTGATTTTTTTTTAAAGCTTGAAGATGTGTTTGTCAAGTATCAGGGGATTTGACTCATCTCACCTATCTCAGGGAAGCCTGACGAGTTCTCTTGTTATCTCAGTTTGCTTTAGTTGTTCTGATTCCTTCTCCAGCAAACACTGATTCAGGTTTCTCTCTATAATATGTACAGATGCAAATAATTCATTTGGTTTCTCTGCAATCTCCATATCACCATTGACTATCCCTTGTATGCATTTGTTATCTAATAGCCAATTGCTTGGCTTTCTGCTTTGCATTTATTTATGTGTATTGCCATATGATTTTTAAAATACATTTTCATTATCCTCATCTTAAATTTTGTGTGCTAGAGTTTGTGCTCCTTGTGAATTTCTTTGGATAAGTTTTTCAATTCTGAAAGAAACCGTATTTTGTATAGCTTTCTGGACACTTTTAGAAAAACAAGCTGGCTTCTTCCCAGATATGGTGTTATGAAGATATTTGGCCCATTTAACTTTTTTTTGTTCATCTTATAACATTCTCATCATTATTTTTAGGGGTTTTCCCGTTTGTAGAAAAATATGTGATAGTATTGAGACTTCTGGCAATTTCCAATTTGTATGCATGCAGATTCTAATAGTATTATGGTAACTGTATTCTATTAGTTCCATGACATTTACATCTACATCATAGGTACTACTTAGTATAAAATTAAGGTCACTCTCTACTTAGTATCTTAGTTCTCTTGACACGGCCTAAAAATGAATAGATGCATGGAGATCCACCATTATTACAAAAGCTTCTCTTTGCATACTTCTCTGATTTCTTTCACTATCTCAAGATGACCCTCAACATTTTGATCAGGAGATTATAATGTGTCTCTAGATATAATTTACATTATTTTGTCTCTATTGGACTTTGATGGAAGAATCTTGTTTTCTATGTTTTTTAGTATGTTAAATATGATACCTTCTGTGATAAAATAATGGTGTATTTTCCCCAGTGCATTATTCCTATCTTTTCTTCACAGTTTAGTTTTAGTGTAATTTATTACAGTTGAATAGAGCAGTACACAAAAATGTCATTAAAGCATATAAAGAAATTCATCATAGTTTGGTGTCCAAGCTTTTGGTATTGTCACACATGTAAGGTTATTGCCTTGTTATATATCTAGATCTAGGCTCCAAGTATAGGGAATTCAACTCACAAATGTTCTAACAATTTATTTCCACAACCAATGCAAGCAATAGTTTAACAGTAGATTCTTCAGCTACTCATATTGAATCAGATTTTCTCAACCCTATCCTCTTCCATATGCAGTGAACCTCATGCTTTATAGCTGCCAGCCATGGTGTCTGCATCATGCAGCTGAAGGCTAATGTATCAGTTAGCATCAAGTTGGAGCAGAGCAACTTACATTTGAAAAGAAGCAACAGAAAAGAAATTGACCAGTTTGTCCTGCATCTGCTACAGCCCAGGGGGAAAGCTGACAACTTATTTCACACATTTTTGTTTCAATGCTTATGTCAGCACAAGGGCAATTAAGATGCAACAGTAAAACCTTGCAAAAAAGATTAGGAAATTGTTCAGTGGTATGGACCACTCTCCCTCACTCCATACCTAAATATAATTATAGTGAATACCTGGGAAAAGATTTTTAATAAATGGGGCATATTTACAGTACATTTTTATCTAATCTCCCAGGTGAATCAGCTGGAAGCATACAAACATGGTTGTCTAATTCTACATAAAATTAGTCGTTTAATTCTTCATAGGAAATGTAAAACATGAAGGATTATTCAAGTCACAGAACACTGTGGATGAAACGATTAGAAAAAAACAGTCTTCTTTGCTGAATGAGCCTGCTTTATAAAAGGAGCTTTCAGTGCACTTTACAGCAGGCAGTGGAGAAAAGATATATAGAGATAGACTAATATTTCTAGAAAGTAAAATGAAGCTGATAGTGTTTCTCATGGGAACACCACCAAGAAGTTGTCCCTGCATTGTTATGACTGCCACTAATAGTTGTGGTACCAGTAGTACATATTTTCCTTGATACATCCCACTGCAAAGATTGAATGAGAACTTTCTGGCATGTGCTGCTATGTTAATAGTAAATAATTCAAAAAATCTCTATGCCTCATTTCATGGCAGGTGGGCTTTTCAAAAGAAATAAATAAACAAATAATGAAATGAGGACCCCTGCATTTTAAAATGACTTGTTTCCAGAACCACCTGGTAAAAAATGACAACCAGATAATTATTACTAGAATTACTAGGATCTACTTTGTGTAGAATATTGCCTGGGAATAAATTGTTGCTATATGCTGGCCCAATCGGGTATATTCTATCTAAGAGGTCTACAGAAAATATTATTTTGTTTATTAGTTTGTGAAACATGTACGTACAAGATAGCAGGTATAAGTATGAACATGGACACGAAGAAAGAAAATGAATACAAATAAATGTAGGACAGGGACAGTAGGCAAACTGGTACACTTATGCACCCCCCTTTACGGACCTCTTAGGAATGGGGTGAGGTCCACGGTAGACAGTTTAAAGTTGACGCTGTGAGGGTTTAAGGATGTAACAACGGAGTCAGATAGAGCATTCCAGGTATTTTCTGCAATTGAATATGGAGCGGTTTACTTTGAGTTTGCATCAATTGTTTGTCCATGCATTATTGTGGTTGAAGGTGAAGTAGTCATTGACAGGTAGGATGTTGTAGCAGACAATTTTGTGTACTATGCTTAAGTCTGACCACACATGGCACAGTTCCAGATTGTCCAAGCCCAAAATTTCGAGCCTAGTGGCACAAGGGATTCTATTGTGAGCCTAAGAGTGGAGTATTCTTCTCGTGAAATACGTCTGAACCCGCTTGATTGTATTAATGTCTGATATACAGGCAGATGAGCTGTATTCAAGAATTGATCTGGCAAAGGTTTTATATATCCTAGTTAGCAGTACAATGTTGCCAGAGAAGAAGCTTTGCAAAATAGGTTAACAACTCTTAATGCCTTTTTGGCAATGCTGTTACAATGAGCTCTGGGCTTAGATAATTTGTGATGAGTATTCCTAGGTCCTTGACAGAGTGAGACTCATCTACAAGGTCATTTTTGTCCAACTTGTATTTGATGTTCTGATTTTTATTGCCAATGTGTAGGACAGAGCATTTGTTAGTTGAGATTTGGAATTGGCAATTGCGCGACCACTCTGACACATAGTTGAGGCCACTTTGTGTTATATATTTGTGTTGTATTTGTGCTGATGTATATATGCTGGTTTTGTTGTATTCGGGTCTTTTCCCATGTAAGATTGAGATTGTCTTTGCAATGTTTCAGCAAGATCTCACCTGCCATCTTCGGGCTTGGGCTTAAAATGGGAATGGAGCTGCCGTCTTTCTGTAAATCTTGGTGGGAGGGGATGGGGTGCTGGCTTTGTTTCAGTAAGTGGAATGATTGGTTGTGTGGTTGTATCATGATTGGTAGATTGGTGCTGATTGGTGCTGGCTGTATGTGCACTGTTGTTTTGTATGGGAGGGAGCTCACTACTCCCCCTTTCTGTCCTTTGGCTCATTACAGAGAACCATCCAGGCAGAAAACCCTACCCTAACCCTAACCCTCCCATATTTGGGCATACCAGGGGTTGTAACACAAATACATACCTATTTCCCTGGCCTAGCTGATAAGGAAGAGAGCCTGTGGCTTAGTGGCAATTACATCGGCCTAATATGCAATACAGCCCTGGTTCGATTCCCAGTAAGGGTGTTGCTAGCTGATGAGAGCTAAATAGCTTGAAATAGATCTATACTAGTCTCCCTTTATTTATTTATCAGCATAAATACAACACAAATATAAAAAGGCAACATTAAAAATAAAAATATGGTTTTCTGGATGGATGGTCTTCTGTAATGAGCCGAAGGACAGAAAGGGGGAGTAGTGAGCTCCCTCCCATATTTGGGCATATCAGAGGTTGTAACACACACACATACATACATACATACATACATACATATATACATACATACACACACACACACACATTTTTTATGAAATGTATTATATGTCAAAAATCAAATAATGTTGGATAGAAAATATGCATGAAATATAAACATTATATCCAAAACAACAATACACTGCAGAAATGGGAATAGCATTTTGAATGATAGACATCATTTTCATGGACAACACTGTAAGAAATTAAAGCCATTTGCTAAGGAGACCTTCATGGAAAGAAAGCAGCAGAGACTTACAGCAAAGGAAAGGAACTAAGTAATCTACTGGCATACAGTAAACAAAGACAAAGCACAGATATATTTTCTCCAAGGTATGGTGAACAATATTTTGTCTGATTGTAACAGATGTCAAAATAACTTAAAATATTTTATGTATGTCTAGAGAATCAAGCAAATAAGAATCACTGATGCTAAGAGCAAGGGTACATAAAAAGGAATCATTGCATATTGATCCATGAAAAGCAACTCCAAATCCCTAACTGAGTGTGTCCTTATTACATCCAAGTAAATGACAAAAGGGTATGTCTGTTTCTGTATTAACAGACCTTTCAGTCAGCCAAGGTGTTAGAAAAGGAAAGGAATAGGAAAAAAGGAGGAAGTTAAAGAAATAGGTCAGGGATTTCAGGATGTCGAATGAAGATTGATTATAACACGATATACTGTACGTGTTATTAAGGTAAGCTACAGCTAGTTCTCAGGAGCAAAGAAAAGGGTTGCTGTTTCCCAAACTCTGAAAACATGAAGGCCAATCTGTCTCCTGTTATGGAGAAACCTCATGAGTTCTTAACCATGAAAACTATTCCTGCTTACAATGTAAGTTGATTGGTGCCGATAGAAAAATATTTTTTTAAATGAAAATGACTAAGAGAACTGTTCTGACTCCCCCCTTCTCATATATCAAATCACTCCAAAACAAGGTCTCTGCAAGATGTTTTATTACAGACAGTTTAAACCTTGGCAGCAATCCAGGTACAGCGAAACACTTTGGCAGCAATCCAGTCTGCCAAGATCCAGATAACACTTTGGGCAGCAATCCAGCCTGCCGAGGTCCAGATTCCACCAAGGTACGACACAGATCTGAGAGTTTCTCCAACTCTAATGATCAGTTGATTCCTGCAAAACAACTGTCAGAAAGTCCCTTCCTTAAATAGCCTTGAGAGGAGCCTGATTACGACCACCTGCATCCAATCATCTCTTGAAATAAGTGTGTAGCTGGTTTCTACGTCTATCAGCTCTCCGTTGCCGAGCATCCAGAAACCACTCCCTTGTTTCCTCCCCACTGCTCCAAGGCACCAACCAGTCCCTCTGTGCCCTGCTCAGAGTCGGAACCCTGTCCAGGGTCCTCCACATCCTCCAGAGCTGACTCGCTGTCAGAGTCTGGTGACAGCTCCAACGGCTCCTGCTGGGCCACTACAGAGAACTATATGAATTACAATTGTTTGTATGGGGAAAAAAGTTATGAAGTAATGTTTTTTTTCTGCTTATTTCCATGAAGAACTTCAAATATTTTGATCTTTAAAGGCTTTAATGGAAGCCTGGTCTAATGATTACTGCTGGTTTATGGATTAAGCTAATGGCACTATATTTTTGTTGGTTTACACTTTCTTGGATTTCTGTGTACAGTTTAAATTCTCAGTCAAATAGATCAGTCCAGTCCAAAGATATAGCCAAATTGAATCTTTTCTTAGAAAAGATTCACTGAGGATGATAAGTCAACCTAATCATATAAAAAGCAACATTACCATCAAATGCAGTTGCATATGAACAAATACAGAGAAGGAATACTTAATATTTTATATTATATTACATTATAATGTAAGTGTGATATTTAATACTTAATACAGTATATCTGACTTACATTATACCTACACCATTTCTCTTTGTCCTTTTTCTACAGATTCTAGGTTGTTCTTTAGATTCGCCTCTTTTCAGGTAAGGATGAAATTAGTCAGAATCTTGCATCTTTGGATATCATGGAATCATGGAATTTTTCAATTTTGAAAAATTCAAAATTTTTACTACTAGTTCTGTGGGTGTGGCATTGCTTGGTGGGGCATTGCTTGGTGGGCGTGGCTTGGTGGGTGTGGCAGGGGAAGGATACTGTAAAATCTCAATTTCCTCCCAATCAGCTTGGACTCGGGAAGCAGAGAATAGAAGGGGACGTGGCCAGTAGAAGTGGTATTTACTGGTTCTCCAAACTACTCAAAATTTCTGCTCCAGTTCTTCAAAACTAGTCAAAACGAGTCCCTTTGGGGAGAGGGGGCGGTATAAAAATCGAAAATAAAGGTAAAGGTAAAGAACCTACTGAATACCATCTCTGCATGGAATCATTGATTAAAAAGTACAGGGTCTTTTTATTAGTCATTAAGTGAATTAGAAATGAAGTAACTATACTACAAATCTTTCTAAAGCAGAACAATGAATGAATGGTTTAATCTTTTAATTGGAAGTCCTTATGTATCATCAAGTAAGATGAGTCTGAATATCAAATAAGAGTATTTTATTATGGGCTTATTTAGATCCCATTATGATGCTTTTCACTTAAGGTTTTAAAAGACCTATGCATTGTGCAACCCTCATCATGTGATTATATTAATGTATCTCATCTGAATAATTCATATTAATTGTTACAGAATACATGCCTCTTCTGCAAAATCTCTTACGAGATTTTCTCATAAGTTAAAAAGCTGTAAGTATGCACAGGCTAAATGAAACAGATCATTTCAGCTGAGGGTGTATATTTAAGATTCCTCAATAGGGAATGCTACAGAATTCTTTTATTAAATCAAAAGCACCTTTAAAAAAAAATCTAACAATTTGTCCTTGGTCTTATTGTTGGTATCGAATGCAGTCTTTACAACCAGATTATATCTATTTTCATTTTACCAGAGCTTGTACAGAATTAATGAAAGGATGTTTTTGTCTAATGTAGAGCCTTTTATTAAACCAAAATAATATTAAAAATACAGACAGATTTAAAAAGGAATCTTTGAAGACAAGTTGCTCACCTGCCTCCTTTGCGCCTTACTGTGAATTACTGTATGTCTGATAAAAGTAGTAAATAGTTTCTTTGGAACATAAATGGTTAGAAATTGGTTTATCTTTATTTTATGTAAATTACCCAAACAGTTTAATTTGCCTGTGACTGTATCAAATATAATCTAGACATAAATTTATTATATTATAGATTTTATATTTCATATTTTGTATTTTTATCTCATGTTTTTAACGAAATGTGATGTGAATGTACCATATGATAAATAAATATCGAATGTGCCACTCCCAATCTGATATGTGGACAGGCTCAAGTTATCTTACTTTAAAAATTCCATGTTCTTTTCATAATTAGTTAGTTACAGTAGCAAGCCAAAACATCTCAGAGAGAAATGCATATATATATGTGGCTTAGTGGCTAACACTTCTTCCTAATATGTAATACAGCCCAGGTTCAAATCCCAGTAAGGGTATGGCTAGCTGATGAGAGCTAAATAGCTTGAAATAGATCTATACTAGTTTTCCTTTATTTATTTATCAGCACAAATACAACACAAACATAGCAAAGGCAACATTAAAAATAAAAATATGGTTTTCTGCCTGGATGGTTTTCTGTAATGAGCCGAAGGACAAAAAGGGGGAATAGTGAGCTCCCTCCCATATTTGGGAATACCAGGGGTTGTAACACATATACATACACACACACACACACACACACACACACACACACACATATATAAAACCAAGGAATCTACAAAATACGATGCAAAATCTGCCCTGCAACATACATAGGACAAACAAACAGGAGAATAAATGTACGCATCGCAGAACACAAGAATGCAGTAAGAAAAAAAGAAAAAACTTCCTCCCTTTTTCAGCACCTTAAAGCTACAGAACATGAAATCAATTTTGAAGGAACCAGGTTAATCTCCAAAACAGAACACTTCAAAAAGAGAATAACTATGGAAGCTATAGAAATAGAGAAACACCCACACAACATGAATAAACGTGATGATACCTCCCGCCTACCAGACATCTGGAAACTAGCCCTAATCAACAATGAGCCCCACCCACCACCCAGGCCGTTACAACACAAAACAACAATGGACACACAGCCAGCACCAATCTACCAATCATGATACAGCCACACATCCAATCAATCCACTTACTGAAACAACACCAGCATTCCACCACCACCCCACCCAAGATTTATAGAAAGACGGCAGCTCCTATCACACTTTAAGCCAAAAACACCAGCCTGAGGATGGGGAGTGAGACGTTGCCAAAATGTTGCCAAGACTGTTTTTGTAGATTTTCACTGGTGTAGGTATGCTGGTCTTGTTGTATTTGGGTCTTTTCCCATGTAAGATTGAGATTGTCTTGGCATATATATATATGAAAATGAAAATTTACCAGATAAATTTGGAGTTGCCACTATGTCTCAGCTTAACCCTTTAAAAGGGAATGTTACATATACCTTACGATGTATCCATATATTGTCTGTCTGAAAAATATGTATAGGTAATAATACTGTATTAAGACAAATGTGGACAAAAATTACAAAACATTTTTTGAATCTTTTTTTTAATTTAACAAGTTATAAACTAATATGGAAATGGATTGAAATGCGCCCAATAGTCAGAAATGTAGTACGATAATGCAATGGATATTGGTCTATCTTTGTACCATGGAACATTTATCCATCTAAAGTTTATAGTTAATTGGTAATAGCAATGAATCATAGGATCATCTTTTATGTAATTAAAAAAGAAGTATTTATATGAAATATTGGATATTAAAAATTGTTCTTTGGTTAACATCACTGTGCACCACTTGTCACTGCCAAAACTGATCTAGTTAGGATTAAATCGTTTGTAATTGTAGCTGCTTTGCCAGAATAATGCACACTCCCCTGCTGGTGTCATTAATCAATATCACAGGTCTAACTATTGTAAGTGTATTGCTTCCAGCAGCTTTATTAATTGTTACAGAAGGGATCTGGTTTGTTTTCTAGGAACATTTTTTTCTAGGAACAAAGGATCAATGTTATGGTAACAACATAATTTTTGCTACTGCCTTTCTTTTCCAGGTTAACTGTCTTTATCATGTCTCTTTTAAAACACCAGTGTTCATTTTTCACTTTTGTCATGTTATCAGTCATGTATATGTCTGTCACTCAAATGGAGAGATTTGATACTTTTCATGAAATATCCGGTCATCTTGGACTAAAAAAGTATGAAGCACATGCTTTTGATAAAACAGAATGGAAGTCTGGTTTATTTATTATGGATTCATAGTTACTATCTCCTGGAATAATATCAAATCACAACCAGGAACAACAGTGAGGTTTCTGAATCCACTAGTCACATTTTTCTGTATTTCCAGGCTATCCCACCTAACAAAACTGGATTTCCTTCTAAGGGTTTAATGTTTTCTGGAATTGAATGCTATTTTCAAACTTCCTGTTCAATAAGTGCTGGGCCCTTGTACTTTCTTTCTTGCATATTTAATATTTACAGTTATTCTGAATGCTCTGGCCTCTCTTTTACCATTGACAAGTACACTATATTGCCAAAAGTATTCGCTCACCCATCCAAATAATCAGAATCAGGTGTTCCAATCACTTCCATGGCCACAGGTGTATAAAATCAAGTGCCTAGGCATGCAGATTGTTTTACAAACATTGGTGAAAGAATGGGTCGCTCTCAGGAGCTCAGTGAATTCCAGCGTGGAACTGTGGTAGGATGCCACCTGTGCAACAAATCCAGTCGGGAAATTTCCTCACTCCTAAATATTCCACAGTCAACTGTCAGCTGTATTATAAGAACGTGGAAGTGTTTGGGAATGACAGCAACTCAGCCACGAAGTGGTAGGCCACGTAAACTAGTCCAACATCAGTGTGTGACCTCATAAATGCGCTTGTGGAAGAATGGTCAAAAATTCCCATAAACACACTCCTGAACCTTGTGGACAGCCTTCCCAAAAGAGCTGAAGCTGTTATAGCTGCAAAGAGTGGACCAACGTCATATTGAACCCTACGGATTAGGAATGGGATGTCACTTACAGTAAGTTCATATGCGAGTAAAGGCAGGTGAGTGAATACTTTTGGCCATATAGTGTATTTGGATTTAAATTTAAATTTGGATTTAAAAGTAAATAGGAATGTTTTAATAGATGAAACAGGAAAATAGTAACTGAAATTACTATTATATTGTTACTTGCATTTACTTTTCCATGTAATCACCACTATTTCCTGGCACTTTTTCCAATGATGGACAAACTTTTGAAAAGTCTTATGAAAGAACTCCATACCTTGCTCTTCAACCAAGTTCTGACAGTTCTTACCACTTCTTCATTTAAGTAAAACAGGTGCTCACAAGATAATCTTTCAATTTGGGCAAAGATAGAAGTTGCATAGCACCATGTCTATAATGTAAGATGGCTGGAATAAGAAGTTTAGATCAAACTTTGAAATTGCCTAGAGGCCTATGGCTATGATGTTATATTACAGCAAAATGTCCTTCTTATGCTTCTGAAATCAGCTTATTATTTGTTTTTTTAATAAAAAGCTTAATTATTTTTAAAGCATTAAAAACTAACACAAACTAGTAAAAAGGAAAAATATAAAAGAGAGGAAAGAAAATAAAAATGTAGAAAAATGAAAAAGAAAGCTTTTGATTTCTTTGCAGCAAATATAATTACAATTGCAAAAGTATCCCCTATTCTATGATTATAAAATAAAGTTCACTCTTTTCTATTATCCAGTTTTTCCAATCAATAAAACCACAAATCATAAGTGCATTTTATTCCATTTTATGCACAAAATCTGCAGCAGTTTCCAGACGGCAATGTAGATACTGTTTTCTCTCTAAGCAAAGAAGTTAATTTGAAAGTAAAATCTGTGTATTGTTTTAAAGTATTGAGTATTGCAGTATAGTATTCTGAGTTAATAGTGGTGATACATTCAAGAAAATCCATCTGGGTAATATCATATATGTGTCAGCCGTCAGGCTGCCATCCAGGGGTATCCTGTCTATCACCATGCCCACCATGCAACGCTGCCACATTGATGTTGCCTCTCTGATGTCGATTGAGCCTGTAGCTGCATGTGGCTGTTCTACCCGGCTGCCTCCTCTGATGTAACTCTTCTACTCAGGTGCAACTGCTTACTCTGATGTAACTCTTTTGCTCGGATGCGGCTAACCAGGAAAGAGGCTATGATGACACTGGGTGGGGGTGTGGCTGGAAGTGTGCATCATGGTGATTGGTGATGGTGGGTGGGTGTCATCTGGGTGGAGTTGTGGGTGGAACTGGGTGGGGTAATGGTATATATATCTGTGATGGTGTTAACTCGGTTAGAACTGGCTTGCATTTGATTACCTTTGTATCATCGTCATTTAGTGCTGGTTATCACATAGTTTGTTAGATAGAGATAAACAAACTGAATTCAGCAAACAAATTGAATCTCTGTTTGTATGCAACGTGAACGCCGGAACGTGACAATATGTCTCAAAAAATGAAATCACAGGTTTTCTGCTGAAGTATGAGTTTTGAGGATTTTCTTTTTACAGATAAAGTCTTGTGATGATATTCCATAGGATCAATGTTTCCATTCTGGGTCATGATGTTGAACCCATGTTTTGATAACTGCCACAATCCTGTGAGGAAATTTCTTGCCTTCATTCTTGTACTGACACAACAATTATTAGCAAATTTCAACTCCTGAAGCTTTTGTGTCTGCTGTGAGGAACCGATTCCACTTTCTGATATTGAACAGCATCAGTTATGTGACCCACACATTCCTATAAGATGCCAAGCTTCACAGCAATTTCCCTTTGAGTGACAGGAATTGTCCTTATTAGTTCAAACTTTCTCATGTGAAACAGATTACGGTAGTCACCACTACAGATCATCGACTTTGCTGTTGATCACACAAATAATCTCTTCCAGGTTAACCATCTTAACATTTTTTGGTCTCAAAATACATAAAATACATCCCACATACATACATGTACCGGTACTTACATCAAAGAGTTATCTGCATAAACCATCTGCATTCAGAGGTGAATTTCAAATGGAGGAATTCCTTTACCAATCAATAATGCTATTGTGGCATGTTAACAGTGTTAGCGTGGCACACTGATGGATATCCACTGCAGGTTTCTATTTCATGAACAATAGCAAAGCAACCTTTTCTGACAGAAACTTCCCATTAATTGAAGTGAAATAACAGATGCCAAGCAACATGTCTCATCTTGCAGCACATGAATCTATCATCCGCTGGGGATTTTTAAAGTTGGAGAAATTGCATTGCATTTCACTCAACCCTCACGTTAGGGATCATTTAGAAAATACCCACTGTTTATGAAAAACATGAAGTATATTTTAAGATCCAAATTGTCTTTGGGGTTGGCATTACATAAAGATGTAAAATGTTTTTGGAATAATTGGTATAAACCATACTAATATAGAGAAAATGTTTGCCTATAGTTTGCAATGAATATTAGGCAATTGGTTTACAACAGGGGTGTCAAACTGGATTTCTTTGAGGGACAGATTAGCATTGTAGTTCTTGGCGGGCCAGACATGGGACGGGCATGGGGGCAGCAGGGTGAGTGCAATGGATGCCTTCTGCAGCACCCTGCTGGCCAAAATGGGGAGTGTGGCCCCTGCGTGTGGCCCCTTGTGCCTTGTTTTTGCCCTCCATGGGCTCCTGCACCACTCTGCCGAGTGAAAATGGGCTACATGGCCCATTTTGGGCCCAGTTGTGGCCTGGTTTTTGCCTCAGTTTCTGTCCAGTTTTTGGCCCATTTTCAGCCGGCAGAGTGCTACAGGAGGTCATGCAGGGTGAAAATGAAACCCGGAAGCCCACACACAGCCCATTTTAGCTGCCAGAGGCACCGTGGGCCAGTCCTTTAATATTTCCAGGCCGGCCTGCAGACCAGATTTAAGTACCCCATGGGACAGATCCGGCCCAAGGGCCTTGAGTTTGACACACCTGGTTTAGAGAATAGGGGACAAATATGCAAGAACTATTACTTAAGCAAAGAGGGCTGAAATATTCTTTATGTTGTGAGGAGAAAGATAACATTTGGAAGTGACTAAGAAGACTTCTCCCTGATTCCCTTTGGTATGAAAAGGAAAAGAGATAAAAGTGTAGGACTGCTTTTCCTGTTTAGTTCTGATTTCTGATTTGGTCTAGCCATTGAGTCTGACAACTGGACACACATATATATATGTATGTATGTTTTTAATGCTTCTTTTGATTCTTTTCTGATTTCTAAGTCATAAAGGAAAAGCCTGCTGTATAGAAATAATGAAAGCCATCTTATTAATAAGCTGTTTTCATGGTTTGTACCCATTAATTGAGAAAAAAATAAACAGCATCCTAAAGCACTCAGCAAAATGCTATTAACTGTAAGAAACAATAACAACTGCCTTGAGAAACATTCTGGTATCCATTATTTCCTTTTATCCAATGAAATTCTTGCTTATTGTAATTAGATTCACCTGAGATTTGTGCAACAGTGTTCCTCAGTAGAAGAGCAAATTCTTATTCTTGTATAGTGGATATATTCAATATATATGGATGGCCAAATTAGGCCATCAAGAGACTGACTGCTTCCAATAGTCGCAAACCCATTTTGATCAGCAGGATACTACAGTCAAACTGATTTCTACAGAATATTTTTTCTTTGACTGATGCTGAATCTATCTTGACTTCAAATGTCATTTTAAGAAAAGAAGACTACAAAGACCCTATAATTATTTGATTCAGAGGTTGAATAGCATTCCTGTGAATTGGAGTTTAACAGGATTTTATTACTATTTATTATTTTATTTATGTACGTGGAAACCAAATTAATTAGAAAATACAAATCATGAATACAAATATTAATTTATTTTTAAAATAATTATTTTGCATAATTAAAAGATAAACAAAAACAAATGTTTAGAGAGCAAATGATAAATGATAAAAAGAAAAAGTGCTAGAAACAGATGTAGATAAAACAAGGAAAAATAAACATAAAAGTTAAAGAAGCAGCTTTATGGACATACAATTAGAAAGGTCTTGTGAATTATTAGCTTTATATATGATAACAGCAGAAAATCTACCATATACACAAGGATGAAAAAATACAGAAGTACCTGTAATTGAGGAGTGGATTATGAAGATTAAACAGGGCAGAATTTTCAGCGATATCAAAATTGTCCTGTTTGATTAGGGAAAAAATAATAACAACTTTTGACTTTGCTGAAGGGTTGAATAGGGGAGGATGGGAACTATGTAATGTAATTATAAAGGGAGATAAAGGATAAAATTTGGTTTGTTCTGGTCTTTATTGTAAAAAAGCTGCAAATCTTAAATCAATTTTTCAAATACAGTACATCTGGATTTTTAAACTAGATCAAGGCTGACTGATATATCCCTAGAAATTGCAAATCAATTATGGATATTAGAATAAATTATCAATTCTAATAACATGTTATTCAACTGGTAGAATTTAGTAACTATCTCTCTTTGGAGAATAGCAATGGGCAATTGATTTACTCTGTGCATGTGCTTTCCAAAACCCTTTTTGATGGAATTTGAACTTCCTTCCACTGTCCAAATTATATTAGATAAAATTTGGTAGCAAATTACAACCCAATATCCTTGTTGCCCAATTTACCAAAGAAACAGTAAAGTAATATATCCAGATTGCTAACTTGCCTGAAAAATATCTTCTGTTTCTTAATATTATTTTACTGCTTTACCCATGTTGGGGAAGCTGTACGTACAAATAAAAGAAGGAAGGAAGTTTACCTCTTACTTCATAGGGGCATATACTCTCATTCATTCATTCATTCATTCATTCATTCATTCATTCATTCATTCATTCATTCATTCTTGTTATTGTGTTGAATTTATGCTCATTTATTCTGCAGTTCAACAATTGTGGATCCAAGATGCTTTTCACAAGTAATAAGTGTAGGACTGAAAAAAGTGTATTAAAACCATAAAACATGAGAACAGTATCTGTGAAACTGAAAAACATTAAAGGTTTGCTGAGTTGCAAAGATTTAAAATATATTGCTCCAAATAATGATGATGTGTTGTTCTTAAACAACAATAGCCTGGGGACTAAGGCAGAAGACTTTCTGCTATGGCGCTAGTATTCCATATGGAAATGAAATTCTTTGTTTTCTATTGCTTGGTTAGTTCCATCTGTAATGGTGCTCTTGAAGTGTTATTTACAAAGATCAGATTTAGAACATCTTTTGAGAACTGGGAATGAACATCAAATGTAGTTTGTTGGCCATATTTTACGTATGCCTAAAGACCAGTAGCCCAAAATTGCATTATATTGGATAGCTTCTGAAGGAAACAGGAAATGAGGCTCAGAAAACATGGCACCAAACACTTAAGGAAGATTTTAAGATTATTAATGTCCCTTGGGATGACGCTGAAGATGCTACGAATGTTCAAAACCACTGGAAAACACTTACTGCCCAATGTACTCTGCACATGATGATGAAATATTATTTAGATAGATCATTGTCATGCCATTTTCATTTTTTAATCCTAATCATTATTTAATCATTATGATTTTATCCTAATCACAGAGTTTGCAATTCTTATGCATTTACTTGATAACTAGTTGACTAACATCTAAATAGGCACAAATAGGATTGCAACGTGGGTTACATTTAGTAATCACGGGGGTCAAGTGTTTTATTATTTCACACAATCAGTTGTTGTGCTACAATACCAACTGATCCAAGTAGATTTTTTTTCATAAAGTTTTTTATTTTTCATTTTCATAACAGGAAGTGTTTCAGCTGGACATATGTGGAGGGTGTGGGCTCTCAAGAGCCTCACATTAACCCTGTCTGACAAACTAACTTCGAGGTTCATTTGGACCGGAACCCCTCCTGGAGCCCCCCCCCCAAAGAGAACAGCATCTCATTAGACCCAGGGGGAGGCAACAGAGCCCTCACAGGTTGGAGATTTGTCTTTTGAATCGGAGTCAAGGTGACAGCCTATAAATATGGCTGACAAGATGCTGAACTTCTTGTCAAAGCAAAAGGAACAGGAAAGTTTGGAAGGGATGAATGGCCGGTAAGATAATTTATCTAACCCACAGCCATAAATTAAACCTGGAAAAGGCAAATTAATTTTGAGGACATAAATAATATTTGATGGTCAGGTCGGGACTTTTCCAAAATAAAGAAAGAAAGGGAAAATGGAGGGTTGAAACACCAGCCCCCACCTCCCTAAGCTATTTACTTGAATCAATCGTTGGACAGAAAGGAGGAAGCAAAGAAATGACAAACCCACTTAAATATAAATGTTAAACTTGGTTTTGGATTTGATAAAGAAAAGAAACCAAATACTTTGAAAAATTTATTTTGTTTGAACTTTTTCCAATTGATAAATCTTAACTCCTCCTCCCAAAAAGCACTTCTTCTTACTTAACTTTGGCCTAACTTTGACTGTGTGGGAGGTTTTAATTAGCTAACTGCCATAAATCAGAACTTTGGAAAGTACAATCACTGATCGCAAGCCTGTCTTCAAGTGATATATTGCGAGCAGCTACAAGAGACCGGACCTGGTAAGGGAAAGAATAACAACATAATAATAACAGAATCCAAACTGGGAAATATGAAGGTTTTTTTGTTTTGTTTTGCTTTCTTCTTCTCCTTCCATTTCTTCAATCATCAAAAGAGTAAGATGGCCCCAGCTTCTCTTCCGGTTTGAATTTAAGGTGGTCCAGAGTCTCGAAGTGGGATTTGCATAACTAACTGAAATTTTGGATCTCAACATTAAGGTAGAACAAAAGACTAAGATGGCCACCATCATTTTTCCCCATAGCAATTGAAGCAGACAAACTTAAGGTGGACCAGAACTCTGAAATGAGAACTGCATAACCATATAATTAACTGTAACTTTGGAACTGGACATCATGGAAAACTTAGAATTTGAAGAACTATGTGGAATTTTAAAGAATATACATGAATCAGTAAAATCAGTAAAAACAAACCTAATTAGAATTTTGAATCCAAAGAAGCAGATAGCTATAGAAGAACTCAAAGAAGAAGGGTGACAAGGGGCTTTTAAGCGGAGGGAAATAAGCAGACAAAAAACTCTTTTAGTCCCGGCAATGGTGTAGGGAAAATTTGTGTTCCAACAAAAGAGAAAGAAAGATAACAAAAGCGATCTTGGAGGCTGTTAGTGGTATAAGGAAAATTGAAGCAAGAGGCTACACCCCAACAAAGAGAAATAAAAATTATTCACTTGGTTACCTGGAGAAACTTGAAGGCAATGGATCTGTTAAAATAAAGAAAAGGGAGAAGACAGGAACAAAGAAGTGGGACAAAAGACTTACCAGATAATTAGAAACGACTATATGGGAAAATATAAAGTTAAGATAAGGACTTTATTCCTAAATATGATAATAAAATGGAGTTGCTATCTGGTTGAACATGATAATGAAAAGATAACTAAATAAAAGTTAAAATATATGGAATATGGATAAATATGAAACTGATATGGGGAGCTTGTAAAGCAGAGGTTTGTGATTTACCTTTTTAACATGATAATTAAATTGAGTTGTGAATTGTGTGAATATGACAATAGAAAAACAACTAAGCATGGGTCAAAATCTATGTAACATGGACATGTATAGAACCTTTAAGATGATGAAGAATATAAAACAAAGATAAGGGTTTTATTTCTAAATATGACAACAAAATGGAGTTGCTAATTGATTGAATGTAATAATGGAAAGATAATTAAGCAAAGTTTGAAATATATGGAATATGGATAAACATGATATTGATGTTGATGTGGGGAGGTTGTGAAAAACATGACAATAAAATGGAATTGCTAACTGGTTGAATATAATAATGGAAAGATAACTAAACAAAGCCCCCCAAAATATGGAATGTGAACAAATATGAAACTGGCATGAAGAGTTGTAAAGCAGAGGTTTGCCATTCACTTTTATACATGATAATTAAACTTCCAAGTAGATTTTTAAAAAGCCAAGATGAATCAGATCTGAATCAAGTGATGCTGAACTAAGCATTATTTTGGCTGTGAAGAGATAGCAAGAATAATAATTCAACACGTGTTACTGCCCATAAGTTCCCTCCATGCTTTAAAAGAAATTTTTCATGCAGGGCATGCAGAAGGACTTGCTTATATCAATCTTTTATCAGAATGTGCACTTTACTAACTGGTAATCTAATTGTGTATATTATGAGATCAAATAATGGGACAAAATAGAATTTCTCCTCTGTTTCCATGTTTTTGAATGAGTTTTCTGTGACTATTTCTAGCAGTCTGGGGACAATACTAACAAACCAAGTAAGAGGTTACCCTGTTCATTTTCATTCTCCAAAGAACTTGTGTGGCAAAGAAACTGAGCTGTGAATTATGCATCTCTTCTCAATTTTTTAATCATCAAAATGTACATATAAAACATAGAGAAGTAACTGTGCTTATGTAAATTTTCAGATGGTTGTAATTCTATGATGATGGTTCTTTAGGTCAGGTCAGGACTCAAATATTGATCCAGATTTTAAAAGAGGAGTTTAAGCTTCAAACCTGCATCCATAGAAAAGAAAACTAATCATAGTTAGCTAATTTTAGTTAAGTAAAAGATAAACATAGATGTGAAAACAATATACTAGAGGTGGTATTCAGCAGGTTCTGATCAGTTCTGGAGAACTGGTAGCAGAAATTTTGAGTAGTTCGGAGAACCTGTAAATACCACCTCTGACTGGCGCCCTATCTATTCTCTGCCTCCCAAGTCCCAGCTGCTTGAGAGGAAATGGGGATTTTGCAGTAACCTTCTCCCGGAATGGGGATGGAATGGAGATTTTACAGTATCCTTCCCCTGGAGTGGGGTGGATTTGGAGATTTTGCAGTATCCTTCCCCTGTAATGCTCACCAAGCCTCACCCACCATGCCACGCCCACAGAACCGGTAGTAAAAAAATTTGAATCCCACTACTGCAATGTACATTTAGTTTATGAAGCAAATATGCAGCAACTTTAATTGGTAAAAATTAAAAGTAAGGTTTACTTTTTATACAGTATTGCATGTTCTTTTCTAGCCTGTTTTTGATAATAAGAGGGGCAAAGACATTTAGGTTTTACATTTATGGGAACTCAAAAAGGGCAGCATATGAAACAAGTGTTATTTGTATTTAAAATAGCAGTATAACTTAAGTATGCTCCTCCTGCTGTCCCATTATATAGCATTCATAAATCATCATTAAACTACTGCATGCTCTTCTTCATTCACCAGTGTTCAATTATGTAGCTTCTGGTTTAAATAAATCTCCCAATTAAGGTAAAATAGGCTATTGTGGCAGGAAATAAGTGTTAATCAGCTTTATCTAAAATTAAAAGATATATGGAAGAGAAAGGAGCAAGAAACTATATTTCCAGGGAGCCTAAAATGTCGTTCAATGTATTCTGAAAAAAGTGATGGGAAACCTACAGTTTCTACTGGGCAAAAAAAAAAAAATCTACCATATGATTTATTAGTTGTGTGATAATTATTTTGGAACTCTATGTTCTACAGATGCTTGGGAACATCAGTTGGGGAGGACTATTGCAATTTGTGGGTTTCCTAAAAAAGCGTAAGACTGATCATTGTGGGAAGAAGGATGTGGGTTATGTGATATTTCCATGATCCAATTAAAAACAGTCTATAAAAGAAAGCTTTACTCATAATTCCCAAGAACAGGAATACAGAAAATGTGGTCTAGGGAAATCACTTAAAGCTATTAGCATGTTATTGTATCCTTTAAAGCTCTTCTCAGGATGGGTGGGATACATTATTTGGGTTACTTTTTAATTGGAGCAAATTTTACAGATTACCCATTTCACTCTTAACTCTCTCCTACTGCATTGAGAGTGCATCCCTTGACAGACTATGCAATGTGCTAATCCAGAATTCATGAATGAGTTGGGAATTGGACTCTAGTTAAATAACACCTTCCTTTTCTATCCTTTTTAAGTACCCCACACCCTATATGCTAAGCATTGCAGCATGTTAATCCTCCTGTAGAAAAGAAAATGGGAACCAAATTATTTTCCATAAAATTCAATCAAAATGTTTGAAAAACATTGAATAAAAATACTTGAAAAGCTAGAGAAAATATTCAGAAAGTGTTAACCTTCACATGTTCGGACACATTGTTTCCTGACACAGAATACTGGATTTCTAGATTTGTCTAATTCCCATTATTGCAGAAAATACAAATCTCCCCACCTTCCAAAATTATAAACATGATCAGCAACATTGTTTTGAATTATAGAGAGGCCAGGAAGGTGTGCATTAACAAAGCATCCAAATACCAATTATCTCTTTTCAACTGTTAAGTTTGACTAACTTGGGAAAGGAGGTGGGGGTACAAAGAAGACAGCTGACTAAAGGCATACGGGTTCTGAAAACTCAATTTTAGTTGGGATGAGACTTTTCTGTGTGTGTTTAACAAACTTCCCTGCTGCAAATCTAGTACTATTGCTAAATAAGTTCAAACCAAGGATTCCTAGAAATTGAACCCAAAATAGACGCTTACCAAAAAACAGTAATGTTGTCTATTGTAACAAAACTACATCCTAGAAACTGGCATGCTTTCCCCGAGGAAATTGATTAAACTCCTATCTAAGCAAACAGGTGCAATGTGACATCTAAATGGCAAACTTTTCTTCCTTCAACTCAATAGAAGTTTGTCTATAGTACTTCCTAGTATAAATGACAATAGATGTTTTTGAGAAGTAGCTACAGGTTATCATGGCAAAATTAACTATTAACTAACAGATACTAAGTCTCAACTGAAGAATCAATACCATAGGAAGTAGCAGTGCATCTCATGAAGCAGAGGTGTCATATTGGCACACTGAGGCAATGAGGCATGCCCATCACTGGTCACGCCACTGCTTTCAATGCATTAGTGCTCTGATATCAGCGTGGACCTTCAGAGAATTTATAGATAGTCCATGCAATGGTTGTACTGTGTAATGTTGAGATGGATTCTTCTTCTGCAATCTTGCTTTTATTTATTTTTAAACTGTTGTTAATAGTCGTGACATTGTTTTAATTGCTGGATGTATATTCAGTGAGATGAGCAGCCAGATACATTTGTTGAATGAAGGAAGGAAGGAACAGATAAATAAATAATGCCCTGTTTGCCTAATTTCTTATGGCCTAATCTGAACTGTACATTAGTTTGTTTTAAATAGCTATGTTATGAGTATTCCTCCAGTTATTTGGGAATAACGTCTTTATGCTTTTGGTATTAATTTAATTGGCAGATAAGATTAGGTGGCTAACCTTTACTGAAATTATTGAAGTTAACCATGCAGGAGTGAAGAACTTATCTTTTTAATGTGTTAGAAATTTTGACCATGAATTTTGAGCGAAACAGGAGGTTCTCATTACTGAAGTTTCTGAAAGGAGTTTTCCTTTCCATTATGTTTCTTTAACTAATAGAATAATTGCTTAAGGCAACTTTTTTCAATTTTGTAGTTATCATTACTGCCTATAAATTCTTCTTACTCTGTACTAATATACCTTTAATTTTCATCCCCACCTATTAACTTTTCCCCATGTTGATTTGCTTTCTCCTTTGATAAAGTGCATCCTTATTAACAAAAAAGCTGAAGTCAAGAATTGTTGGCCTTATAATCAAGAAGATTTGGAACTGTTATAGTGCATTATTTGGAAGAAATTTAATCAAATAAATGTATTCTGGAAGTTATTTTTATACCACTGGGTTAGTATAGAGATGTTCTTCTATCTACTTAATGAATTGGAATGATGGCATATACCATATTTACTCATTAACTATATATAGTTCACATATGTGAAAATTGGTTCTGTTTATATCCCAAAGAACTGATTTCTCAAGCCATTTATTTTTATTTTTGTTTTTATTTATGTTATTTATTAATTCATCTTGCAGAGCTACTAACTCACATTTGAGCCTCCGGGAAGCTCACATTTCATGCATTTTATCTTATAAGTGCAGAATTACAATATAAATCTAACAAAGAAAGAAGAAAGAAAGAAGATAAGTAATTTGAAATTTTCAGTTGAGAAAGAATGGCACTACTGTATAAAGCAACTTTACCTCTAACCTCTTCATCCAAGGAGTTTAATCAAACATCATAAGGGAATATCCAATTATATTTATGTATTAATTTACAGAAAATGTACTGAGTGTACCTATGTAATAAGTATCTAGCTTTAGGAAGTAAAAATGCATTACATATCCAAAGAAAAAGTTGACTTGGATTCTACTGTATTTATTTGTGTATGTAATTGCAGATGTCAAATTTACAGATTATATCAACAGAGAGAACAACTAGTAAGCCAAAATTTTCTCTTAATCAATGAAGATGCTTGTAAAAGAATATTACACTGTAGACTGGTCTGAGCAACTGGTAAAAGGAAAACTAATTTATACACACTGATAAATAAAACATTAAGAACCACGGTGGCGCAATGGTTAGAATCAGGGCCAGATTTTCCTATAGGCTAACTAGGCTTCAGCCTAGGGTCCCAAGATCAAGAGGGGCCTTTTATTTTTATTTATTATCCGTGCCACATTTTTTATAAAGGTTAGTACCAATTACAACATGTTTCATTTAATATATTGATATATATCACAGTAATGATGTATTTTATTATCTCTCATGTAATTTACAAACTTAAAATTGGGAGGTGAAAGGGCCCCATAAGTGGAATAGCCTAGGGCCTCTTTTCATCTAAATCCGGCCCTGGTTCGAATACAGTACTGCAGGCTATTCTGCTGATCACCAGCTGCCAGCAGTTTGGCGGTTTGGGTCTCACTAGCTCAAGGTTGACTCAGCATTCCATCCGTCTGAAGATCAGTAAAATGAGGACTCAGATTGTTGGGGAAAATAGGCTCACTCTATAAACCACTTAGAGAGGGCTGTAAAGCACTGTGAAGTGGTACATAATTCTAAGTGCTAATTGCTATGGTGGGCTGCACAAGAATACACCTGGTGTAATCAGTTGTTCAGTGAGAGAGGAATGACAACAGTGATGGAGCTGATGGCACCAGTGAAGACAGGAAGCACTGAAGGTGCTATGTATCATGCCTTTCAGGCAGCGGTAGCCATGGTGAATTATTCCTGGAGGTAGAGATGTTTGGAAGCAGTTGATTTCATTGACTTTTTTTAAAACGAAAACTTCCACCAGGCTGCATACAATCTGCAGGCTGCTTATTGTGCAGACCTACCGTAGACTATAAAGCACAATCCTTGTATTTTGCAGCATTTATAATATTACAGGAGTGTTTTTTTTAAAAAACAATCTCCTTATAAATATAATTCAAATCAGTAAGTTGTATAGCTGCCTAAAAATAAAATGCATTTATGGCAACAATTCCAGTTCTCTTTGTGCACGGGATAATTTATATATATATTATGTTACGGTGAAAGACCGAAATCTGGTGAATGTCGACATTCACCGGTGAAAGACCGAATATTTCATTACATTGTTTTACATTCGGACCTTCACCGGTGAATGTCGACATTCACATAGTCGCTTGGTGTATGTCCGAAAATACCCTTATCCTCTCGACACCCTTACCCTAATCCCCTTACCCTAATACCTCGGCTCCTCGCTTCCTTTTAAGCGTCTTCTATTCGCGGAGTTTTTTTTTTAAACCTGTGATCCTGCGCGGTTAGAACGAGTAGTTTCCAGGACCGCGAATTTATTTATTTGTGGAACACTTCCTTTTGCAATGACAGTGCAATTTCTTGAACGGAAATCTCATTCATGGGAAGTAACTTTTCTTTTCTTTTCTTTTCTTTTCATTGCAAAATATATATATTTGTTTTAGTAGATTTTCACGGGTGTAGGTATGCTGGTTTTGTTGTATTCGGGTCTTTTCCCGTGTAAGGTTGAGATTGTCTTTGCAACGTTTCGGCAGGATCTCACCTGCCATCTTCAAATGTGGGCTCAAAATGATATATATATATATCCTGCTGTTTATCACTGTTATTCTTAAAGACCCGAATACAACAAAACCAGCATATATATATATATATATATATATATATATATATATATATATATATATATATATATATATATATATATATATATATATATATATATATATATATATATATATATATATATATATATATATATATATATATATATATATATATATATATATATATATATATATATATATATATATATATATATATATATATATATATATATATATGTTGTATTTGTGCTGATAAAATAAAGGGAGACTAGTATAGATCCATTTCGAGCTATTTAGCTCTCATCAGCTAGCCATACCCTTACTGGGATTCGAACCATGAGAGCTAAATAGCTCGAAATGGATCTATACTAGTCTCCCTTTATTTTATCAGCACAAATACAACACAAATATAAAAAGGCAACATTAAAAATAAAAATATGGGTTTCTGCCTGGATGGTTTTCTGTGATGAGCCGAAAGGACAGAAAGAGGGAGGAGTGAGCTCCCTCCCATATTGGGTCATACCAGGGGTTGTAACACAAACACACACACACACACACACACACACACACACACACACACACACACACACACACACACATATATATATATATATATATATATATATATATATATATATATATATATATATATATATATATATCCTGCTGTTTATCACTGTTATTCTTACATTTTTGTAATCTGGAACAAATATGTGATTGAAAGTATTGGTGCTGTAAATACCCATCTCTTTTTACCATACATATTTCAGTAGAATATATTGCATAGAAAGAGTAGGCCTGGATGCATCTATTTTACCCACTGCTATGTCAAAATATACCACTCTGCTGCTATAGTTGCCAAAGAAGTTATGTAGTATGAAGCAAACATTTTAAATGACAAGCTACAGAAATGAAGAAATCACCTATTGACAAGAATATTTTACAGAACAGGTCAGCTTAAGTAACCTATGGAAATCATGCTATTATCTCACATCAAATATTTTATCAAAAATAAGCTGCATACAGTACAGAAAACATGGAAGACTTAAAGTGAGATGTTTGCTGGACCTGAAAAAGAGTTAAGGACCTAAAAGAAATATGAATTGTAGCCACATCTTTTGATTTAACTAAAATTTGGTGTCATTTTTGGAGGATTTAAAGACTGGCTGGTGCCATTAAACAGCTATTTACACAAGATTTTACACAAATCCAACAAAAACAGAATATTACAGTGTTTTAAAATAAGCTCTCTTCAGAGCTGAGCCTGCAAATGATTTGGCCCTTATTTCAAAGCTGTGGCTTTAGTGGATAAAATAAAAGATGACATGCTAGCAAAATTCAACTGTATTACATTATCCACAACTCCCCAGGATGTCAGCAAAATAATAAGACAGGAACCTCGTTTCAGAAGCCAGGACTTATTTGAATATCTGGAAACTATTTGTACATTTTGCAGATTTAGAGTTGCTGTTATTTCCCACCAGTTAAATCCACCCTGAACTCTTGCGAACAGAAGTATCTATTAAGAAGATGCACACTGTGGTCCACAGGATATTTTATAATAAGTTTTTCCAAAGCTTCTGCGTTAAATCCTGATTTCATAGACTAGCAAATATCAAAGTATTATAAAGAACAAATAGAGAGATTTTTATCCACTGTAACATTTTTTTAAATATAAGTTGCAGAGTATCACAAAAATCTACCATGTCCTTCTTTATAATACGACATACAAGACTATGGAACAAAGTTTCCATACTTAAAATGACTTAGATGAACTCTTGAAAGTGATTAATTATGGACTTCCCTGGCTTAATTTGCCTTTGCTAATTTGCTAATATATTACTGTTCAATTATTTTCTAATATTCCATAATTTTATTAACCTTAATTGTAGTAATTTTAGGGACATTCGGTGATTCGAATCCCTAGCGCCGCATAACGGAGTGAGCTCCCAGCTTACTTGTCCAGCTTCTGCCAACCTAGCAGTTTGAAAGCATGTAAAAATGCAAGTAGAAAAATAGGAACCACCTTTGGTGGAAAGGTAACAGTGTTCCGTGCCCCTTCGATATTGATGAGAGCAACGTTTGCCAAAAGCACCAAAACCTGGTTTAATGACCATGGGATTACTGTGCTTGATTGGCCTCTTCATTCTTCCTCCATACTCTGGGTCCTTGGTTTCCAAATGAGATGCAAAAGTTGCAAAAGAGGACTTTGGACCACTGAGCAACAGGACCTTGGACTATTGTGCTTAATTAAGACCAGGGTCAACGCAGCCGTCTACCAGGAGATTTTGGAGCACTTCATGCTTCCTTCCACAGACGAGCTTTATGGGGATGCTGACTTCATTTTCCAGCTGCCCACATTGCAAAAAGCACCAAAACCTGGTTCAATGACTGTGGAATTACTGTGCTTGATTGGCCAGCAAACTCGCCTGACCTGAACCCCATAGAGAATCTATGGGGCATTGCCAAGAGAAAGATGAGAGACATGAGACCGAACAATGCAGAAGAGCTAAAGGCTGCTATTGAAGCATCCTTGTCTTCCATAACACCTCAGCAGTGCCACAGGCTGATAGCTTCCATGCCACACCGCATTGAGGCAGTAATTGCTGCAAAAGGGGCCCAAAGCAAGTACTGAGTACATATGTATGCTTATACTTTTCAGAGGTCTGATATTGTTCTATGTACAATCCTTGTTTTATTGATTGCAGGTAATATTCTAATTTTCTGAGATGGTGGATTTGGGGTTTTCATGAGCTGTACGCCATAATCATCACAATTATGATAAATCACAGCTTGAACTATCTTGCTTTGCATGTAATGAGTCTATCTCATATATTAGTTTCACCTTTTAAGTTGCATTACTGAAATAAATGACCTTTTGCATGATATTCTAATTTTTCAAGTTTCACATGTATTTTTTGACGATATGGCAGTCTTCTCCAGTCTGAGCCTTTTTAAGATGTATGGATATTAGCTCTCAGAATTCCTAGCACAATCATGCTGGTATATAGATTAAGTAATTGCAAACACCCTGCAGGAATTCATCTCATCTTTAAAATGGATCTCTTTGTATAGTTGGGTTAATCTTGGAAAGGAGAAAAACATAAATATATCCTGTCACAGACAGAAACGCAGCATGAAAAAGAAGGTTCTTATATGCACTTCTTACAATATGACATTTAACAAATGCTATTGCATATTACAAGATTGTATTTATTATTCCTGTTTGCACCACCATTGAAACATTCTTTCTTTTTTCATCTCAAGGGCTAAGTTAGAGCTAGAGAAATAATGCTGTGATGGTCTCACACTGCTTTGCCAATGCTGCTTTTCTTGTCCTTGCTTTTTGTAGCCAGTATAGTACCCTTGTGATACCTCTGCTGCTGCAAACACCCACCCACTTGCTACTCACTCAAAGGTGACTACTATTTTTCCTAGTGAAGAGGACACATAGCTGATTACAAGCTTGTCCTAACCAATCATATCTTCCCATGAGAGCAAGTAGTCTACTTGTTGATCCATTTATGCCTTGAAGCATGAAGATTAATATCCCGGGTGGCCATTAACTACGCTGCCTCCAAGAGACATCTTTGCTTCTGTTCCATTTATTTTTTCTGACAATATCAAATTTCTTATTTGTCCTAGACAGCTCATTTGAGAGGAGCCATACTTTACTGGTGAAAGATATTAATGCTCTTAGTAACTACATATTTCAAATCCTTCTCCTTCCTTTCCAGCTTGCTGTTCCAAAGAGGTGAAGGCTGCTGTGATGGATTCTTAGTCTTACACATATTAGAGTAGACAAGGAACTCTTATAATCAGTCTCAGAGGTGACATACTATTCCTGATCAGAAACATAATCCCTTCACAACACTACCTGATTCCAGAAAGGAAGTGGCTAATGTATAACATCCCAAAACAGTTCCAGATTAATGAATCAGAAGTGGATTGCAGAGCACAAAAGTAAGATTTGAACACCCAATTTAGTCTCTACCAATCTCATATTTTGTAGTTGGATTGAACTATGTTTCGTGAATTCCCAGCCAGGATGTTTTCTGGAAATTAAAATACTATAGGACAGCGATGGCGAACCTTTTTTTGCTCGCGTGCCATAAGGGGGGAAGCACAGGGGGGTCGTGCATGGGAGTGCTGCACCCATAATGCAATGTGTGACCCCCCCCAAGTGCACATACGTGCATAAGAGGTGCTCCCCCCATTTTTGCATGCTTTTCCCCCCTCCCCAGGCTCCAGAGGCTTTTTAGGCAAAAACAGCCCCTCCCGACCCACCCTGAGGCCCTCCGGAGGCTTCAGAGACCTTCAGGAGGCTTCCCTAAAGCCTCCGGAGGGCAAAAAATGACTCTATGAGGAAACTGGAAGTCACTCCCGGTTTCCTCGTAGGGTCATTTTTTGCCCTCCGGAGGCTTCAGGGAAGCCTCCTGAAGGTCTCTGAAGCCTCCGGAGGGCCTCAGGGTGGGTCGGGAGGGGCTGTTTTTGCCTATAAAGAAGGCTTAAACAGACCCTATGAGCAAATTAGAAATTCGTTCCCGAACTTCCGATTTGCACATAGGGCCAGGTTTTTTTGCTCCGGAGGCTTCAGGGAAGCTCCTGAAGTCTCCGGAGGGCTCGGCGGGGAGGTAGGGGAAGCTCTTTTTACCCTCTCCAGACTCAATAAAGATTCTGTAGTCTGGTGAGGGTGAAAATGGCTTTAAAAAAGGCTGAACTCAGCTGGCCAGCGTGCGCATGCACACTGGCCAGCTGATAGGGCAACGCCTCACATGTCCTGACAAATGGCTCCATGTGCCACCTGTGGCATGCATGCCATAGGTTCGCCATCCCGGCTTTAGGGCCATGATGGCACATGGAACCCTCTCTGCGGGCACACAAGCTGTCGCTTCAGCTCAGCTCCACCATGCATGCCTCCCACAGATCAGCTGATTTTCGGGTCTCTTCTGTGTATGTGCAGGGGGCAGGACACATGCAGGAGATGCATGTGCATGCATGGGGGGGTGAGTCAATTAATCTGAGATATCTACCATTACTCAATACCCACAAACAGTACTGTACATAATCATCTTCTCCTTCAAAAATTCACTACGTCAGTGTTCCAGTGTTTTAGATTTCAAATGGCTTTTCCAAGCAAAATATATTCTAAATGTCATGTTTCTCCTGGATAATTCTTATTGGAATCCTCCAGAACAGACATAACACTTAAGATAAAAAAGCTTCTTCATAGAATTTTATGAGATGATTATTCAGCGCAGCCTGAAAATAATATGTTAGCTTGGAAGACAATACTACAAAAGTGAATAATTAGAAGTGAACACAGATTATATGGCAGCATGTCACACACAGAAAAAAAAAAAGAGAGAGAAGACAGCCCCTGCCTCTCGAATTGAGTAATTGATTTCATGCTCTACCCCTGGAAGAAAACACACAGATATCTGAAGAAAAGACTTGTATGTAAAATGGTTCAGACGTCCCCAAAGGAAAAAAAAAAGGCATCAACCATAAAGGCTCAGATATTTTTTACATCAATGCTCCTAAAGTATGGGGAACAGACAGACTGAAAGCCTTCTTGAAATTATTTGGTAAATATCAGAAGTAAAAGAAATGACTTGCTATAGCTGCATACTACAAGTTACTCACCCAAGAGGAGCAGGAATGGGTTCCGGCAGAGACTACTGTCAGTTCACTCAGGGATGCGCCACATGCGCAGTACAATTAAAATTGCTCTGCACATCTGCAGAAGCAAAAAACAAGATGGGAGAACTGGTTTGGGGGCGTGGCAGGCCTGGGTCACGGCCGGTACCAGGGATCCAGGCTGCCAAGCTACTACTGGTTCGGCCCCGATAGGAACCTACCACTGAAGAAGAGCAAATAGATGAAATCTTTCCTAATCAGTTAAGTGAAGTGTGAAGGAAATACATTACTGTAATGATGGGAGACTTTAAGTATTCTGACATAAACTAGGGGACAAAGTCCGCAATGAGTGGAAAATCAAATAGGTTCCTTATGTGCTTAGCTTTGTCACAGAAAAAGTAGAGGAGGGAACTAGAGGCTATACTGGACTTAATTCTAACAAATAGGATTGAAATGGTTAAAGGAGTTCAGGTTAGAGCAGGGGTGTCAAACTCGATCTCATTGAGGGCCGCATCAGCATTGTGTTTGACCTTGAGAGACGGGGTGGGGGTGGCCAGCTATATGTCACTTGTGTCAGGCATGTTTGTAGTGGCTCGAGATCTCTGCCAGCGAAAATGGGCTGTTTCCAGGGTGGCCCTGCAGGTCAGATCTAAGCAACCCATGGCCAGATCTGGTCCCTGGGCTTTGAGTTTGACACCCCTGGGTTAGAGGAAACTATAGGGAGAGTGGCCTGTCATATTAGAATTAATCATGATGCAACCAGAACAAGTCAGACTAGTGTTCCAGACTTTAAGAGAACTGGCTTCAATAAAATAAGAGCGAGATTGGGAAAGATTGGGAATTTGAAAAATGATATAATAAAAGCCCAAGCAAAAACAATACTACAGTGAAAGAAAATCAAGAGACTGACAAAAACAAATGTTAAAAAGTAAAGAGAGGCTCATACGTAAAATAAAATACCACCAAATAGCCTGAATGTTCAGGGAAGCAGTCAGGAAAGCTAAGAATGAGCTAAGAGTGGTAATTAATACTAAACAGAGGAAAAATGGATCCAGGAAATTATAGTCCAATCCGCTCCTGGAAAGAGAGCAATAATTTTGTACACTGAAATGTGCAAAACATTAAAAATATTTGATTCTCTAAGTGAATGGGAAGCAACTGTTTATATTACAAAAGCCCCAATATAACCTTAGAATGATTATAATTCGGTATTATAAAGACACCATCATAATGGCAGTTATTTTTAAAGAATTTTTTATCCAGGTTGTCTGAGACAATTGGGATTTTTGCTTTATGACTTCAGTTTCTTAACAGTTTCTTCTTCTGGCAGTTTCTTCAAAATGAAGGAATCTGAATGGGAATTTCAGCTGCACAAATCACAGGTTCCATCTTTCTGAGGTTGGTAAAATCAGGACCCAGATTGCTGGGGACAATGTGCAAATCCTCAATGATAAACAGCCAAGAGAGTGCTGTAAAGTATTATGGGACAGAATATAAGCCTAAATGCTATTGCTGTCACCATTGGATGTTTTCTACTATACAGTGAGACCTTTGTAGATTGATGTTAGACTGTTCCACTAATATTGGAACAGAACCGGACAATATAAGAAACATTTGATTAATTTCATTGGTATTATCCATAATTTGCAACAATTGCAAATTAAATTATCTTTTTTTAAATTATCTCTTTTGTACAAGAGGACCATTTCATTTCACTGTAGTCTTTCAAATTATTATAATCAATGAAATGTTATTAAAAATTCATTTTTACTACAGTGATTTCACGTGCATCAAGCTTACACTTGCATCACAACAATTTGCTGTAGCAACCAGTTCTTTATGACATTGCTCTTATTTGAGAACTTTGGCAGCTTTAGAAATATTATGAGCCAGTGTTGCTGACTCAAGAATCTGATATGTTGCTGTTGTCAGTTAGAAATAATTGAAAACATGCAATCTCTTGGAGTGAAGGTTAGAAGAGGAAATATAGGACATCTGAAATACATTGATGATTCTGATGTTGGGTGGCAGGTTCTATGAAAAATTATTTGGAATTGAGTTCTTAATCATTTAAAGTATTTGTTTTGATTTGTGCTACATTCTGTCCCTCATTAAGAACTTCTAACAAACATCATTTCAAAATTCAGATGCAATTAAAAGAGAGCGCAACAATAAAAGCAATCAAAATATAAATTAAATCTCCCTAGGTATTTTAATCTGGGAGCAGGATTTCATCTCCCCATTTAAACTTTCCAGTTTAAGTTTCTAATTGATCTAAACACAACATAATAAATCAATCAAGCGTAAAAAGTTTAAAAACTCGATATGCATCTCAGTAATTATCGTCCAGTGTCCAACCTTCCCTTTTTAGCGAAGGTTGTAGAGAATGTGGTGGCACAGCAGTTTCCACAACACCTTGAGGAATCCGAATATCTAGACCCACGCCAGTCCGGCTTCCGGCCCGGACACAGCACGGAGACGGCCTTGGTCGCGTTGGTCGATGATCTCTGGAAGGCCAGAGATAGGGGTTGTTCCTCTATCCTGGTCCTATTAGATCTCTCGGCGGCTTTTGATACCATCGACCATGGTATCCTATTGCGCCGGCTGGGGGGGATGGGAGTTGGAGGCACCGTTTTGCGGTGGTTCGGCTCCTACCTCTCCGACCGGACGCAATGTGTGTTGGCAGGGGGGCAGAGGTCGACTCTGAGGCCACTCACTTGTGGGGTGCCTCAGGGGTCGGTCCTCTCGCCCCTTCTCTTCAACGCATATGTGAAGCCGCTGGGGAAGATCATCCGTGGTTTTGGGGTGGAGTATCATCTGTACGCTGACGATACGCAGCTGTACATTTCCACCCCAGACCACCCCAACGAGGCTGTCGAGGTGATGACCTGGTGTTTGGAAGCCATCGGGGTCTGGATGGGGGACAACAGACTCAAGCTCAACCCCTCCAAGACTGAGTGGCTGTGGCTACCGGCACCCCGGATCAGTCAGTTGATTCCATCGCTGACCATAGGGGGCGAGCAATTGCCCCCTGTGGAACAGGCGCGCAATTTGGGCGTCCTCCTAGATGCCCGGCTGTCAATGGATGACCATGTGGCAGCCGTGGCAAGGGGGGCGTTCCACCAGGTTCGCCTGGTGCGCCAATTGCGCCCCCTACTGGACCGGGATGCCCTACGCACGGTCACTCATGCACTGGTGACATCTCGGCTGGACTACTGCAATGCCCTCTACATGGGGCTTCCCTTGGGACGCGCTCGAAGACTGCAGCTAGTCCAGAACGCAGCCGCGCGGGCTATTTTTGGGAGTACTAGGTACTCCCACGTAACACCGCTCCTGTGCGAGCTGCACTGGCTGCCTGTGGTCTTTCGGGTGCGTTTCAAGGTGTTAATCACCATCTTTAAAGCGCTCCATGGCTCAGGACCTAGGTACTTGCGGGATCGCATCCTACCACACACTTCCCTGCAACCGATTCGCTCTCACAGGGAGGGGCTCCTCCGGGTGCCGTCCACTAGGCAGTGCCAACGGGCGACACCTAGGAGTAGAGCCTTCTCTGGATGGGCCCAACCCTCTGGAATGACCTCCCCCCCGATATCAGAACCACCACCGACCTTCCCTCCTTTCGACGAAAACTGAAGACTCACCTGTTCCGTTTAGCCGGCCTGGACCATTCATAACCTCATTATACCTCTTGGCAGATATATTTTAACTGGGTAATTTTAATTGGGTATTTTTTAGGATTGTTTATATACTGTTTTTATCTGCTTTACCTGTACAGTGTTGTATTGCCTCCTCTTCTATGTTTTTATGTTTGTATGTTTGTAGTCCATTTTATCTATTTCATTTGACTGTACACCGCCCCGAGTCCCTTTGGGGAGAGGGGGCGGTATAAAAATCAAAATAAAGGTAAGGTAAAGTATGCCCATCTTTTATCTGCTTTGCATGCATTATTTTCCAAAAGGAACATTTTATGTGCTAATCAAACTATACATCTCTATCTATAGCCCAAAGTGAGATCAGTGCAAAAATTCAATTTTGAATTTCAGAAAGGCAGTAAAACCGACTGTACAGCTTGAAAACATTAACAACATCAACTAACATTGAGTTAGTTTCAGAAGGGACAACAATAAAGTCTGGTGTGCTCTTAGTGATATTTTCACACAGCTAAACCTGATGAAGCTAAACCCATTCAGCATTCTCCAATTAATACTTGCTTGATTGTAGCTTGATTGTAGCCACACAAACAAAAACAAAATTCAGAACATTCTCAATAAAGACAATAAAACATTTGTATTTGAAACACTAAAAAATACATTGATCAGACTGGGATATACATTATAATAAATATAATAAAAGCTGTTATACAGTATTCTACAGCAAACCTGATTACTACATACAACTCAACTATTATCCAGATATTTTTAATGAAAATAACATATGTGACTCCTTATATATAATGAAGATAGTATACTGTGTAACTGAGTTGAGCAATTGAAATAACATTTAAAATGGCTATCATAGTAGCATTCTAGCTAGACAGTCTAGAAATGTATTAAAACAGAAACCTGTTTGAGCAATACAAAGATCAATTAAATTACAAAACTACAAACTTTTATATTCTGGTGTGTACACATAAAACCATTTTCATATTCTAGTTTGTGCACTATTGGGGATCCTACTGTATTCAGGTAAAGGAATTTAGTGTGACTTTGGAGATAGGGAAGGTATCAGCATGCTACTAAGGTGGATCTTTCAGGAAAAAAATGTATAATTTACAAAGAGAGCATGAAAAAATCCATATATTTCCCCTTCCCCTTTTAATTTAGTATAAGATGGGATAGAAATCTGTTGGAGTCTGTCAATATAGAAATCAGCTATGCATTCAGATGCAGGTCAGGTCAAGAAATAGGTAAGGGATTTCAGGAATAATCTTTATTGTAGCAAAGTAGAATAACGGAATCTTGAAAAATCTGTTATTTCATCTTTGATATACACACACACATACACACACATGGAAAAACTAGAGCAGATATCAATTTTGTAGAATACTGACATGAAAATGATTAAATAAATGTTAAGATGTGCAAATGCTGGTGGGAATGTGATTGACGTTATGTATCTGGTGAAGAATGAATGTTTGTCAAGAGAAGTGAAAATGTGCTTAAGAGCAGACTTATCTCACTTTTTCACTTGAATCTATCAGGAGAAACATAAACACAAATTGAACGTAGTGGAAATCAAGTAGCTAAGTGTTTATAATAATGTATGGAAAGGGTAAGAATTAGTAGATACAAAATGCAATCAATATGAAAGACAAGGTTGAGATGCTTGGGCATATAGTGACAATGAAAAAAGATTGGATTGCAAAATATACACATAATTGTGAATGGGTTGACAAAAAGGGAGGGCAAGTAGACTTGTTAGCTGGATGGAATTGAGGAGATCTTTAGAAAGAGAGAGTTTAGAAGTTTAAGAAAAAAAACCAGTGTATAAAATGGTGTATTCATGTGATGGAAGCAAGGATAGTTTTAAAAGGCAGAAATGTAATGAAAAGGTATAGTGCATAAACTATTTTGTTTCTTTTTCATATCTCATGCTTTTAATTTCTCTGGCTATTTTTTATTCCTTTTCTGCATTCTGTATTATGTCACTTATTCAGAAGGGAATAGTGTGATACAGTATTTCTCAACTTCAGCAACTTTAAGATGTGTGGACTTCAACTCCAAAAATTCATCCAGCATGTTGAGGACTGAGGTTGAGAATGTCTGGTGTGATAGATATTTTTGTATGTGTGTTATGATTAATAACCATAGCTATGTGATGAAATGTTCTAACAACATAGCCAAGCAAAAACCACATCATATATTTGACACAGTACGACCAGTTTATGTTTATTACATTTGAACAAAAATAATATGCAGGCAATACTTATCCTCAAATTCTAAGCAGATACTATTTGAGGAAGTAGTATAATCAGTTGAACTTCTTTCTAGATAAATGTATTTAAATGGGCAATGCCAGGCTGAATATAAAGAAATTGTAATGTGCTTTTCCTTAAAAGGCTCATGCAGTACTTCAGACTAAGAAATTAATCTTTAATAATATCAATGTCACAATGAAAATTTAAAAGCAAGGCAGGAATGTCTTTCTGGCACATACTGTATGTTAGCAGTTTTTCTGGCCTCACATTACTTCAGATCTTAGCAAGCACTCAGATAATGAGGGTATTTAAAGGCATTAATACAGACAAATTTCTCTAATTTCTGTTCAGAATAAATCTCCTTAAGTGCCTATGTCTGAACATTTCAGCAGAGTAATGTTCTTGCATCTGGAGACTTTAATGGGAAACATTAAAATACTCACAGTGTAACATCCTCTGTTATTGAATACAATTTAAAATCGTACAAGCTCAACAGGAAATTATTTTTACAAGAAAAGTAAGAATGTTATAAAGAAATGGCTGGGGTAAAATTGAAATTAACCAAGTAAAATTTCATGTATAATGGAAAGTTCTACACACTGTATGTGATTCTGAGCTGTGGGACTTCGTTGTCATATAAATGTTTTTAGAGGTCTTACATTCTTAATAAGTTCATGGGAAAGAATCTGAGATTAAAGTTTCATGCTTCTTTCTAGTGATTGTTGTAAAAACCTCTAATTTCTCAACAGCGGAGAAACAAACAATATTGTGAAAGATTGCTGGGGTTGTGGTCTTTAGTAACATAGAGGATAAGAGAGAAAAAAAAGGGTTTGCAGTTCTCAGTATTTTGCTAACCAGAGAGATATGAGTTTCAGGCTATATGGATTTCCTATGAGTATCCTAGCCATGGGGCAACTGTTTAGAGAAAGAGATTTTCATGTTCATTTAAATATATTCTTATTTAAAGGAAACCTGTGATCTAAGAGAAGGTTAATGCAACTACTTTACAAATGTTAAAAAATTTGGTAGATATACATTTCAATTGCATTGCTACTGTCCTCTTGGAATATTTTTTTCTGAAATAGCGGCACCACAGGGTATCAAAGGATTTGAAAATAACATGTGAAACAGTCAAAAGAAGTTTGCTTAAATGTTTAAGGGGTGGTTGCAGTCATTAATAAGTGCAAGATTTTGGTAAAAAAAAAGGAAGACAATTTGGACTCCTCTCCTTGCTTAGACTGTAGTGATGAAACAGCGGCAATGACTATATTACTAGAAGGTACAAATGTATTTGCCATGCTGGACCTCTTCCTGACCATTTCCTATTTTAAATGCAATGAAGGTTTCTACAGGCAAAACTATGGCTGACCCATAGGCTCACCTGTGCCCTGCACCCTCCCAATTGTGGCCAATCTCTACATGGAAGAAGTAGAAATCAAAGACCTAAACTTCTTCATGAGAATTCTACCCACTCACTGGTATATGTATACTTAGGTCAACATTAAAACACAGGAAATGGAAGCCTTCAGCAAACACATCAATACTATGGACAGGCACATTAAATTAACATGGGAAGATGTTAAGGAAAATAGTCTGGCTTTCCTGGATTGTACAGTACACATTAAGGAAGACAGAAGCCTCAATAGCAAAATATTCAGAAAACCCCTGCACACAGATCAATGTTTACATTTTGATTCTCAATCACCATTGGAGCACAACATTGGAGTGCTCAGAACCCTATACCACTGGGCTGAAGGTTTGCCTACCAGAGAAGGAAAAAAAATAGAATTAAAACTCATCAAGGAATCCCTCAGAAGTTGTGGCTATCCCAATTGGGCCTTCATCAAATCTAGGAAAAGATCCAGCCAGGAGCTGCTCCATTACAGAGAGAGGGAACAACAACATAACACACACTTTAAACCCAAGAATACATTAAGACACAATCTTGTCCACACTAAGTATATAACACAAACTGAATAATATGGTATGTACTGTGTAATGCAGTGAGACATATTCATGTATGTATCTGTATACATACAAAACTAAACGACCACTTCACAAATGCATGGCACAATACAGGAGAACAAATCCATCAGGACAAGATTCAGCAGTTCATCTGCATCTAAAATACAATGGTCACTCTTTTGAAGACAATGAAGTCCACATTCTGGACAGAGAGGACAACTGGCTTAAAAGAGGGGTCAAAGAGGTAATCTATATTAAAACTGAACAGTCTTCTCTCAACAGGGATATGACACTATCTATCCTCCGTCTACAACACAGTTCTTTCATCAGTCTCAAGAAAGTTACACACCCATTTGCACTATGATTCAGGTGATCCTAAGGATAAAGATAAACCTCAAGTACCCAATGACTGTCATAGAGCTAACAACTGACTTTCAGAGTGCTAACAACCAGATGACTACTAAGGAATATAAATCCTTCCATTCCCCACCATTCAACCAAAACTGAAGAAGCTTCTTGAATGAAAAGGAAAATGTATTCAAGGAAAAAAGCCAAGAAAGCTTAGTGGTCTTTTGAAAAGTACCTTTGGGTCAATCATGATTTGGATCTGCATCTCCATAGACAGAAGGTACAAAGTTCAAAACTTGAGAAGAGCTGTGATATATCAGACTATATAATCTGATATTTAGTTCTTAGAGCCGTCAACTAGATGTCTCTGAAGATAAATAAAATAATCTCCTCCTATACTTATGTATATATTTATTTACTTCATTAAATTTATATGCTGCCTATACAGTCTGTATATTTAATTTACAGTTAAATATATGGTATATAAAATATGTATTTCAAATATATATGTAATTAGTGCTGACAGCTATTATTAGACTTATTCTTCATGAATATGTCTTAACCTTTTAAAAAGCTATCAATGTTGGTAGTCCCTTGTTTACAAAATTTCTTAGCAGCATTTTTCAAACCTGTCACTATTCAAGCTCTTCTGGATGATCTACAAACTCCAGAATTATGAAAGGAAATTAGGAAAAAATCCATTTTATTTTCTTCTTACCATGCATGTTTGTACATGATAATTACTTTACTCCATACTTGAGGATGGAGGACTTCCAATAGCACTAGCACTCAGCACTTAGCTTTATATATGACTTCACAGTGCTTTATAGCCACTTCTAAGCAGTTTACAGATTCAGCATATTGTCCCCAACAATCTGGAGGACAATTTTACCAACCTTGGAAGGATGGAAGGCTGAGTCAACCTTATGTTGGTGAGACTCATACTGCATTCTAACCACTGTGCTACCACAAGTCTTACAGGTATCTTCTCTAGACAAAGAATGCATTCCCTAACTTTATAGAACATGGAATTATGCACATGAAAAAGTGGAGACAGTGGCAATAGATCTTTAAAGACACCCACTCATTATTGGCCACAGTCTGAAACAATTGAATAATCTACCTAGTCATATTATCTTGTGAATGAACAAATTTAAATCAGTAGATGTACAAATAAACAAAGTATTAACCTCCAAGGCTACTATGAATATTTGCACTTTCTCTCTCTCTCAATTATCTAACAGAATTATTCAGAAGTATAACTATGCTCCATTGATCTAAACCCAAACTTTAAAAATATATATATAGAGAGAAAGAAACATGGTAGTAGTTCAATTAATTTTTATAGAACTATGGGAGGATTTTAAAATTGATGATTTCATATTTAACAAAACGCACACAATTTGCACTTGATTAGTCAATAGTGCAGTACTTTACATAAATGCTTTACAAATGGTGACAGTAATTACAATTCCAGCAATGGTTATTATCTGCCTTTTCTAAATTTCCAAGGCTAAGTACAAATTTCATGCATAGTGAATACATTTGCATTAGTTCAATTCATTCTCCCTTTTCCCCTCTAAAATGGCTTTATAAGGTAAGAATAATATCAATTCCAAATTACTATTCCAGTGTTATCTGTATTCATTTATCACAAACTGAATTCTAAGGAAAGCAAATCTGCACTGTAACTATGTTCAGTGTTTGCATAATCCCTTAGAGAAATTTATTTTACCAAGTTGCACATTTTTTACAGAGCGTCCTGTGAAATAATATTTGCATTTTGTATATGTGTGTATTCATTCATATACATTTTTAGATTTTATCTCTCCATGCAAACACATTTTCTGGCATTAGTTAATAGAATTAATTTAGTCACAGTTTAGGTGACATTATTAAGATGCAGTGCATTAAATCTTATTGATGCTATAATTCATGCATGAACTCAGATGACCAATCTTTAGTATCTAACTGCATATGTATATAGTTGGTGTCTTCAGGATCTAAGAATTGTGAGGCTTCCATTAGATCTCTTCTGAAAGCCAATTGCACAAAAACTTCCCAAAAACATATAAAATATTGAGGCCTCCATTAAAAGTGGCTATTTACAGGGAACCCAATATTTTTGGTTCAAAGTCCACAAAAACACCCATGGCACAATGACACTTACAAAGCGATCATTATCATATGGAGTATCTGCTTGCAAACTGGCTGCAATGGCAGAAGGGGTTAATCATAAAACAATCTGGGGGAAGTTATCCTGTCCTCAATGTTAGCTCTCCATATCACATCCTACAATGTAATTTTTGTCATTTGTGAGGAGGAACAGATGTCTAAATCTGCAAATAAACCATAGCTTTGAAGTGTCTATGGAGATTCTTAGTCATCCAGGTCATGGTTGTCCCAAAGCTTGTCTACCCCAAGGATAAAACTCCCAGACAGAAACTGAGCAACATGGTATATGCAGTACAACGCAGTGAAACATGTGCAGATATATACATTGGAGAAACAAAACAACCACTTCATAAATGCATGGCAGAACACATAAAAACAAACACATCAAGACTAGATTCAGCTGTCAATCTGCATCTAAAAGACAACAGTTATTCTTTTGAAGACAACAAAGTTCATATTTTGGACAGAGAGGATCAGTGGTTTGAAACAGGGGTTAAACAGGCCATTATGTCAAAATTGAACAGCCCTGTCTCAACAGAGGCGGATAGATACGACATCATCTATCTCCAATCTACAACATAGTCCTTTCAACAGTTCCAAAAATATTCCACACCAATTTACACCTCTTAGACGACCTGATACACAGATAAACCTCCAAGTGATCCTAATAACCCGCTAAAAGAATGCAAATGTCCAGCTATCTTCAAGGAGTATAAATCCTTCTATTCTCCACTACCCAGTCAGAGCTGAAGAAGCATCTTGGATAAGAAACAAAATGTCTTAAAAGAAAAACCAGAAAGTCCAGTTGCTTCTTGAAAAAAGCACCTTTGGGACATAGCTTTCAACTGCTATTTGAACTTTGAATAGCTTTATATTTGAGACAATACTATAGGATCTAATCCAAAAGTGCCTTGGGCTAGGCACTATAGTATTGAATGATGCTAAGTACTACAATATAGACAATATTAGACATATAGGTGCTTTGGCCTAGGCTCTATAGCATTGTTTGATGCGCAATACTAGATATTTAGTCAATACTAGACATTTAAGGCCCAGCATCAATCTTGGAAACAAGATCATTCTTGGAAATAAGATTGGATGACACATTGCTTTGTACAATAGCTACTTATTTTTTTAAAAAAAATTAAAAGATACTAAAGAACTTTACTAGCTATTTGGTTCACTTCCCTGCTAACTACATCTCCTAGTAAATTATTGAGAGAAAGAATATTTTAAAGTTGGCTGAGATTTGAGGAAGTGATCCCAGTGTTCACTCCTACTAATACTTTATTCTTTAATTGACCACAGAGGGAGACTTTTCAACATTTGTTCAAATCACATATAAATAAGTGGAATAGAATTATATCTAAAAACCTTGCTGCACTGACAGAGGCTGTATTTAGACTGTTATACATAACACTGCATTATATTCTACAGTACAACTGTTAGTGTCAGAATAGGGGTAAATTCCTTACCTGACAAGCATGAATAAATAGATGGATGATACTTTATCTAAGCCACATCGGTTGCTACATTTCTCCTTCCTCATTTGTACAAGCACTGTCAAAAATCACTGTTTTGGTAGTATGACTATAGAATTTGCTTTTCCCACATTTGATATCTTTTTTTTATGATGACCAGTAATTGTTCACTTTTTCTGACATTGCCCAAGCTGAGGTAGCAGAATGGTTTCTTGATTATAACATTGTTATATAGCTAACAACTCTTTGTTTGAACCAACGCACAAACCAAATGTGTTTGCGGAGCATATCATCGAGACATAAGTATTAAATTCAGAGAGGTTGACCAAGATAGTAAAAAATGTGAAAACCAAGTGTTAGGTAGGTTGAAAAGAGAAAGAAAGGAACTGGGTACAGAAGAGCGAGGGATAGCAATCTTCAGACAGCCAAAGGATTTTCACACAGAGAAGAGGCTGAACTTTTTCTCTATCATCTTGAATGTTACATGTCCCAGGTCTTTTTTTTAAGTATAATTTTTGCATTGACCTTCATTTGAAACAATGAAGTAAAGACTAGATGCAATCAGATATTTGTAAAACACATTCAATTTTCTCTCTATGTGTTCAGATCAATCAATTCTTAATTGGAAACCACATGATCAAAACACTTGGCTTAATTTTTGTCTCTTCTTTCATCATACCAGGCCAACACTCCCAAGAAGCAATTGTGGAGAAAAAAATTGCACACACTCTGGTGGTATTTTTATTGTTACAATGAAAGTACATTCCCAATATTGGAAGGAGGAGCCATGTCACGATGACACAATGTGCAGTCTTGACACTCCAAGACCACCGTTGACACATTTGCCGCTGGATGGTCCAGATGGACCTAAACCATCCCATAGAGACAGTGACTGGGAAGACAAAGCCTTGCTGGTCTCAGGGACATCGCAAAGTCCCTGATTGACCCAAGGGAAGCTCTTCAAGCGGCGGTAAACAGACAGCCCCAGGCTCATGAAGTCGGGACAGCTCCGGAAGGAAGGAAGTGAAAAGAGAAAGTGAGTCCATCTGGTGAGATTTTTTTTCTATTTTGGGAAAGACTGCCCAAAAAAACCTTTTTTTTAAAAAAAAAGTCAAATTAGATCCTCAAGCAAGAATTAAGCTGCAAAATTAATTAATACTGGATTGCATTGGAAAGCATTTTTCTTTGTAACCATATTTTGTGGATTGAAGTGCTCGTAATGTTTTTCGTTTCTTCTCTTAAAGTGAATGGATCAACCTTTTTTTTCTGCTCTTTGTTACTTTATTTTTTGATTTCTGGACTAAAACCTTCCTTTTTGTTTTTAACAATTCTTCCTATTACTGGTTATTAAATTTTATTAAAGAACTTTATTCCATCTGAGATAGTGAAAGTGACAAGTAGCAACATTGCCACTTGGAAGTCGGAAGCTGGAGTTTTTGAAACAATGTATTTCTTATTTTTTTCTCTTTGTTTTCACTGACTTTGTAGCTGAAGGGTTTGTAATTTGTTTATACAAACTGATATAGAGCCAAGGGCATGAATTGTTTTTGCAGGTGCCTGTGATAACTATTTTGGCAGGGGAGAGAAAGGGGGAAAAACAAAACAGAACCCTTCTCTTTTGAAGAGCACAAAAAAACCCTTGTGCTTAAATCAACCTAAAATTAAAAAAATAAAAGAGGCTGGGAAGGCAAATGTGGCAGTGGCTATTAGTTTTCTTTTCTTTTCTTTTTTTTTTCTTTTTTGGAAACATGGATCAATATTCAGAAGAGGAAACCTTAAAATTTCAAAATATTTTGACTGGAATTCAAATTTTATTGGAAGGATATGGGAGAATTGAGAAGAAGTTGGAAAAACTAATATTCCTCACATCAAAAGATGAAAGGATTGGAGCCCTAAAAACTAAAGGGGAGAATGAAGATATAGAAGATAAAGACAAGACAACAGATGAATTTATTAATGGAGCAAATGTGGGTGAAAGTGGAATGAAGGGAACATGGAAGAGGGATTTCGACGAATTGGAGCTCTACCCCAGATTTCAAGATACAGAAGAAGAAAAAAGGGTAATGATGATGGATTTAAGAAGAGAAACTCTTTCAAAAGCATGATTGATAACCAAAAACAAGCTAACTTTAAAAATAATTGGAGGGCAATGAGATTACCTGAGAGATCCTTCAAGCAACAAAGTGCGGAGAGAAATCTATAAAAACTTTATAAAGGAGATAAAAAGAAGACTGACACCACAATTGGCAAGAGAGATAAGACTGTTTTGTAATTGGAAAGATACAGGTTGACAATGAAAGTTGATAATAATAAATTAGTTAATTTTGCTTTGTACTGTTAAACTAGTAAAAGAAATCTGGCTATAGATTGCAAATTGTGACCTGGGAAAAAGACCTATACATTTTACCAACAAACTTCTATTTAGGTTTTGTCATAAAGGTGTAATTTTTTTTGGGGGGGGGGTTGATGAGAGGAGTTGGGATATAAATAGTAAATGACTTTTAGCTAATTATAATAACAACAAGGAAATGTTGATGGATATTGTTTAATAACATATACATGCTCTGGTATTGGTAAAAGCAACTTGGATATAATATTCTAAACAGTTGGGGGGGGGGAAGCTTAGAAACTTTATTAATTGATTTTTTACTCAGAATATGTCATAAAAGTGTAATGTTATTGGAGGATTTTTGAAATAGCTAACAAGTGCCATTATGTGGTTGTGTTTTTAAGAATGAATAAGTTCAGGCAGAAGCACGTTCAAATAATTGTAGTCAAATGAGAATTGCGATATATTGATGGTAAGATATATAAAGATTTTAGATTTAAAGTGTATAATCTATTATGAGCTACAAGTAATGACTATGGAAGAAATGCACAAAAGTTATTTGTAACCAATCAACACGCTTTCTACAAGATGTATTGAAGGATGATTTTTGTGTGTGTTTTTGTTCAATTAAAATTTTAAAAATCCTTTAAAAAGGAAAGTATATTCCCAATATCTATTGTGAATATTTTTTTTCTATCGTGAATCATTATTATTTTGTGCAGGGTTTTAAAATATACTTTATAATATGGATGTTGTTTCTTTTGTAAACCTCATTGGAAAGGTTGCTGAAGGATAGAATATCCATTCTAAAAAGCAAACAAGATTATGTAACATGAAAAAATTGTGATGAAACCATGCATAATCCCACTGACATTTGAGAGAGAGAGAGAGAGAGGGAGGGAGGGAGGGAGGGAGGGAGGGAGGGAGGGAGGGAGAGAGATTGTATTGTGCCATATTAGAGAAAGAGGTATTATGTATAATTGAACCAATTAGCTGCACACATCACATTTCCTGAATTTATGTTAGAAATTATCTTATTAATCATAAGTAATTGAGGAAGAATGGAAATCAGAGAAAGGCAGATTTATGTAACAATAATAAAAAGAAATGCAAAATAATCTAATTGCTAAGATTAATAATATATTGGAAAATGCAACATATCATCCCTGGTACACCTGAAGCCTGTTCCGGGATTTCATATTGTATGAGGAGAACATACAATATGAAATACCTGGATTTATGTATGTAACCACACCCAAACTTTTTTCTAATCGGTTGTAAGTGGATCTGGCTTATTTAAGCTCTTCAACAGAGAGAATTTGCTTTTGGAATTTCTTTCAAAGAAATTCAGTATAATGTCACTGAGGTTTCTAATATGATTCTATAGGAGTGTGTCCCGACTTTCAGTGCATGTAAAATCACTTTTTCAGACGTCTGCAAACCTGTGGTTCAGTTAACTCCCAAGAGAAAACATCCTACAGAATTACACCCCATTAAATTTTGCAGATTACAAGTGAACACAGCCAGATAGGCTTCATAAATTGTACCAGCAGTATGTCCCTCTGCTGTGTTTAGAAAAAAAATGATTTCTGTTATTAACATTATCTCTGGAAGATAGCTGCATGCGATATAACTCAGTTGAAGATATTTAGTCAATAAGTTCCATAAAACCATACCAAAGACCCAGAAATGGGTTCCTACTGATTCGGATCAGTTCAGCTGAGTAGATAGTAACATGGCCTACTATGCCCATGAACTGGTTCTATCGTCAGTGCCATAGGTGCCACCATCTTGTTTTTTGCTTCTGTGCATGCACACGTAGTGTGCATTAAACACACATGTGTGCAAAGCGCGTCCCTGAGCAAACCGACAGTAGAAGACACCGGAATCCACCCTTGCAAAGACTTTGAAAGATTGCTGCCAACAACATAAGCAAAAATTTGGCTAGGCAATCTAATGAAGCATCAGGTATGTTTGTATATTTGGCCCATAATATTTAACATGATTTATTACTTGGTACCTTTCTTTGGGATAAAGCAATTGTTTATTCATTGAGTTTGGGTATTGGGTATTGTTGACCTGACACTCTCGATGCAAATAGACCAAAAGTCAATCAATTTGCTTCAATTGAGCTATTTCCAAGAAAAAACTACAGGGAACTTTCAGTACTTAATACATCCCTGTTTAATAGCCAAATGTAAATAATGATTTGGTGCAAAATGGACTGAAATGTTCTTTTAAAGAATGGCCATTTTTAATAACTAAAGAGAAATAATTAAATGAACAATTATTATAGTTACATTTTGTCTCTATCTATTCCTAGATTGGCAAGTCTTGCTCACAGTCAACCATGCCTTTAGTCAGTGGTTAATCAGTGGTTAGACTATTGCCATATGTTATAATATGAGACTGTCCTGGGAAAGCAATGAAAGCTGAAGCTAGTACTACCTGTGTGGTTTCTCTGGTGATGATAGGTGTATTCTGATATACTCATGTAATTCACTCTGTCAAAAATGGCCTTGGTTGACAGGAGGCTTTCCAGTGCTAATCATGGTGCTGATTACTAGGATTAAAGTCTGACATGATTCCAGACTGTGTTACTTACAGGACAACCTTCTTCTGTATTCGTCTGCTGATTAAGTTGGACAGGGTCAACTCAGTCTGGGTCCCAACCACATGAAAATGTTGAAGAGAATTACAATGCATTTGGAAGTAATAGAAAAACATCTTCTCAAATAGCCCCAGTTCTTCCTTCCCAAGTTTCAGGAACACAGTTAAGTTCTGGCTGTTCTATTTAATCCTGGAGCAATGTACACTGTGATCATTGGCTGAAACTGTCAGACAATGACTTTGTAGATTTTGATAGTTTTGATATTGCTGGTGGTTTAGTTTAGTTTAGTTTCTTCTTTTTGAGAGGATTATTTTTAATCTTTGAAATGATTAGCCACCCAGAGCCTCTCAAATGAGTGGCATAAAAACACACACATAAATAAAGTTTATGATTTTCTTACTTAAAATTTATTGGTTTAAGATGACATCTACAAAAAAAATCTCAAATATAAAGTTAAAACAAAAGTTCTACCTGGAAAGAAAAACTGCATGTAAGTTTGTCCCTGACCTCTACAGTTCTCGCCTTCAAATACATGCTATATATCTTTATTTTTTAAACTCAAATACTGTATACAGATGATCATATACAGTAATTCTAAGTATCACAGCTAAGCATACAGTATTTGCTTGTTTTTCCCTCCCTTAAAATCCACCTTGATCAAGAAAAATGTGTTATGTTCTCAGGAAGCACAGTATCAGGAAGTGGAAATTTATTTACCTGAAATGAAAAATGGATTGCAGACTTCAGGGATGTATCAGTTTGGAAGATGAACAAACTGTAGACTTGACACTGGGCACTTGGGTATAGGAAAAAAAGATTTATCTTCAGTTTCAAAATGTAATTCAATCAAAGTATCTTAGTTGCAAGTTTTTTTTAAAAAAAAAGGTTCCTGTATTATTCTCCCAAGATTTCAGCCAATAGGAGTAACTAAAAAAACAGCAATAAAACTGTTCAGGGGACTGAGGAAAAGCCACAGTGAAAACAAGCCAGCATTACAGGTCTCAAATCAAATACTCGTGCTGAATTTCAAAGAAATGCACTGGAAACTGGTAGACCAGTTTTAAGCATATGGATCTGGCTGAATGTCACAGTCAAATTTCCATTCATGGTGAGGAGTAATTTAGTGAAATACTGCAAATTTCTTAGTTTTAACATTCAATCAGAAGCTTCTTCTTTTCTCTTTATTTGTCCTAGGATAGCTTGAATCTCAAAATCTTTTCACTGTTCTTTTTAAAGTTTGCTGTTATGTTACCTCTAATAAAAGTTTTACTTATATTCCAAAACATTCTTAAACCAATGCCTCTATATCGATTATTTTCAAAAAAATATTTTCTTTTTAAATCCTTCACTGTTGCTTCATTCAATGTTTATCTTAAAAAATATTGTATTTTCATTTATAAATAAACTCAAAGGATTATGATCCTAAAAAGTATTTTTTAATACAGTATCTCTACTTTTTAAACTTTAGGAGGAAAGTTCTTTGAAATCCAATTTGAAAAGAATCTATGTCTTTTGGAAAAGTAGTCTCTATTGTGGGCAAATTATGTCTTCTTTTCATTTTTTGAAACAATGATTTTTCTCCTTTTTTGAGGAGAATTTGCTTTGATCTAGTGGTTAAGGCACCAGAATACAAACCAAGAGTTCTACTTCTGCATCAGGCTTGAAAGTTGGCTTATTTTTACATCTTATTTTTACATACTGATCTAAACTAATGTTTCCAGTTCTCAATATATTATCAAAATTTTGATCACAAGTTTTAATAGTCCTAGTGACAAACCCCTGATGGATAGAAACAGCTTTCCAAGCGCTCTCTCTCTCCCTCTCTCTCTCTCTCTCTCTCTCTCTCTGTGTGTGTGTGTGTATGAACCTTTTACTGAATAATTCAGTCAACTTGAAGATAATGTATTTTATGCTGAAAGTGAATTTGGGTGCTCAAGATTTGTTAGATTATTTTAATATTCTTCTTGGGTTTCACATTTTAGTTACTTCATTAGATTTCAATGCCTCATTGGTGCTGGTTGCCTACCAAGTTCTGTGAGAAAATTACTTTCCTTCAGAAAGCATGTTTGGGCTAGAGGGAAAAGTAATTTATGGTTCAGAACTAAGCAAACATCTATTTTCAAAGTTTACAAATGGCTACATAAAAATATTGAAGCCATCTGTAGCTACATGTATGCAGCTACCATATAAAGAAACAGTTGCTATAGTCATGAAATGCTATCTTCAAAATACTTTGACAAATGTAACATTATAAATAGAAAAGTAGAGGAAGAAAAACTGCTTCTGCTGTTCACTTGTAGTACAGTTTTTAAAACCATGTGTAGGGGATCCAATCAAATACGATGGGCAAGCTATAGATAGTACGTTCATACAGATTAGAGGATCTTTGGCTAATATAAGCATGAGAAATTGAAACAGACTGAGAAGAAGAAACATTCCATTCCTACAAAATTTTCCAGTATAGTTGCTTCTTATATTCCAGGATTAGCACTAACGTATTGTATTTTTCTTCAGGGTTTTGGGAGGAAAATCCAAAATATCTCTGTTTCTATTAGAGTTGAGTTAAAAGGAGTTGCTCTGGTAGAATTCCTCAGAACTGACCAGAATAGGGCATTGGAAGTTTCAATCTAGTCTGTAATATTCTACAGTAGTTAGATTTTATTACAAAATCAAAATGAAGACAATGAAATATCCACTCCTAATAATAGTCTGGTTAGACCTCTCCTTTCATTTACCATCGAATATCACTGACTACAAATATCGGTAGGAAAGGGAAAAACTCTGTAAACTGGCAGTCTCTTATATTTGAATTTAATATTCCAGACTAGTCTTTCAATAGACAAAGAGTGGCTCAAAGGAATTTGAAGACAATTGTGCTACTTATACAGACGATATTCTTTTAACAATGAAAATCTAAAGATACTAAATTTGAACATGCTACTATAAAAAAAAGTTGAAATATTTATACACTGCTCAAAATGTCAGCCCAACAGGGTAGTTAGATTCATACTTCCTCTGAGATTTGGATGGTTCTGAGCCTGATCCTTTCCTAGCTCTTTGACCAAATTTCCATTGTAGTTTCCTTACCTTTTTATGCTGGTAACATCAACCTCCATGATTCAGGATCTGGAGGTAAAGAGCGCATGACCTTTATGTTGAACATGGGCTGGTACCTATTGGAGCCCTAGGTATTTTTGTTTTGGAACAATTGTTGAATGATATGAATTTGGCAGACATAATATTTAGCTCTGGAGTGATAATCTTGCCATAGTATCAGAGACTTCTTCTAGCCTGTGAACTCAGATAAAATTGATAGGATACTTCCTAGTTTATCTCCTGCCACTTGTAAGTTGGCTCCTGGCTCCTCCTCATTGTGTGTGGTCAGCAGAATCCTGGAAGTAAACAATGCCTCATTGTGAGAGGAAACAGTTTCCTGCTACCTTGAAGAGGCTATAGGCTCCCCATATCTTAAGAAAATCCCCCTAGATCCAACTGTGTGAGATAACCATAATTTTTATTTTTAGATAGGTTTCTTGAGGCTATGATGAGAAGACAGAAACAGAGCATATTAGAAGAAAGGAATTATTTGGATCCTTTTTGGACAATTTTTGAAATGATTTTAAAAACAGTTTTATATGAAACAGTTTGTAGTAATTCATACATGTGATCTTGACTTGGTTTTTAGTTCCATCTGGTAAAATTGAAACTTGTATCTAAAGGGTACAGTTTCCACCAGCATTTCCAGCAGTAGCTGGACCATCTAGGAACACACAAAGGTTAGGGACTGCTCTGTAAGGTCACTCCCATCCTTTCATGAATGCAATACCAGAGTTGACTGAGAACATACAAACAGAAATTTCAAAAATTGTAGTTTGTACAAAAATGAAGTGATTCACATGCTAATTGGAATTAGTTAAATTCCATGAACATACTATACTTATACTGCAAGTCATGAATTGGCTGCCTGTAATTGAAAATGCTGATTTTTACTCCTAAAGCCCTATATAGCTTGGTGTCAAGATAAAAGTGCTGGATGCTCCTGAAAATAGTTTCAGTCTAAATAAACACATTAGCATTCCTGTGCATAGATTATAAATTAGAAAATTAAAACTGCATGTGTTGTACTTGGTCCAATCACTGCACCATTGTTATCCCTGATAGAAAAAGCATATTTCTCTATATTCAGATGTCTGTCACATGTGCTGAATGACAGTCTTTTTAGTATTCAACATATCCCCAGTGTTCATTTGACATACAGTATCCCGTATATGATGCTGTTGCCACAGCTGCTATGATTTATCCTATAACAGCTGCAGGATGGGATGAAGTTGATATGCTAAATTATAGGTTTTCTGTGCAGAACTAGTAGAAATGTCATATTAAGTTTTAATTTTCTTAGTAGTCCCTGGTTTTATTGCATGAAACCATGAATGCACGAGTGGGACCATACCTATGAGTTCCACTAAATTATTTCCAGACTTGTTGGTCTGTCTTTGACATCACTAAGTGTGAAGATTTGGAGAGAAATGTTGGAAGCATGCTTGGCTCATTAAAGTTCCTAATAATTTAGAAGGATTCTAAATGTGCTTGGTTGAAAATGTTTAACAACCCTTTAGGGGCCTGCTTGTTCAATGTGAGGCAGTTCAGAGTAGGGACAGCATTTGCAAAGACAATGAAGGAGGCCTTCAAGTGCAATTCAGTTCCTCCTACTTGGGTTCAGGCAATAATTCCTCAAAAGAGCTAGTGTAAAATCAATTAGCTAACAATGTGGCCTGAAGATGAAACTATTAGTTTAGGATAATCTAAATCCTCTGTCTTGTTGCATGTAGCGTTTCCTCTCCCCTTAATTTGTGTGCCATTCAAACACTGACTCTGCCAATACGCCTGTTTTCTAAGAAACAGTGAGGAAAGAATAAACCCACTGTGTTAATAATGGGACCAATTAAGAAATCAAGTCATCATTAGAGGAGTTCCACTGAGGAATCTGAGGTAGTGTCTGGGGTGGGTAAGGGGTTAAACCATAAACTATTAGGCTCTCCTTGAACAGAATAAACCATTGACAGCAGCACAACACTGAGCCAACACAACACTTTACAACCATTTGTAAAGATTATAAAGAGTCCCAGTTGAAAACAACTAATCTTGTGATATACAGGAAATCACCCCCCCCCCCCCAAACAAAAACAAATGAAAAAAACCTGGAGTTTCAGAAAGATGAAATTATTTTCTAATAATTATGAAAGCAGAGAAAATATAATTTAAAAAATATACGAATATGACGAGGAGGTTGAAAGCTGCTGAGATGACAAACCAGTAATAGCCATGGCAAGCTGCCAACAGATGTTATGCTCATTGAATATTGATGAAATAATTGTTACCAAAAACATCAGTTTTACCATTACATATTTAGAGACATAACATCTTGGTGCAACCTGAGAATATGGCACCTGGGACTGAAGACTGATTAAGATAGTAGTTTATTCCCTATATTGTTGATGAAAAGGAACATAGGAGCATAAGCAGAGACAATCATAATAATGAGGGCTAAAAGGTTCCTGACATGGGAAAAAAGAGATTGATAATGAATGAACAGTGACAGAAATATATTAATTTTTAATAGCTGTTGAGATGTGACATAAATGAGGCAGGATAATATCATGAACCTTGTTTTTAAAAGCCATCCATTTGCATATCAAAGGAAGATGTGTAATTTGTGTATGCCAATGGCAAATGTATCATCTGAACACATACCATTGTGTAGCAAGAATTACATAATCCTCATGGAAAAAACAATTGAGTATCTTGGGAAATATCATGACTTGCTGGTTGAAATCTAAATAGGAATATTGGACGTTGCAACATTTTGCACAGTTGTTATTGCCAGAATGGAAAATCATGTTTTAAAGTGGTAGTTGTGTCTTTATATTGATATGGTGTATGATGTCATCAGAATGCTTATGATAACCAGCTGTATTTCTCTGCCCTAGATTAACTGGGCGAGTCTTTCCCAACCAAGGTTTTGTCCCAGCTTAGAGACCATGGATGGGGGAGAATAGCCTTTGGATAAATTGTGGCAAGGCCAAATGACTATGGACTTTAATGCCAAGGAGATCCATCGGTTTTCCACCCTTAACTTTACCATGGTTCCTGCTTTTTTAAAAATTTATTTTAATTAAACAGAAACACAAAAAAAGAATCATCCTTCATTACATCTTGTAGAAAGCATGTTGATTGGTTACAGATAACTTTCGTGCATTTCTTCCAAAGTCATTACTTATAGTTCATATTAAATTATACACTTTAAATCAAAAATATTTGTATGTCTTACTATCAATGTACCACAATTCTCATTTGACTACAATTATTTGAACGTGCTTTTACCTCAAATCATTCATACTTAAAGACACAACCACATAATGGCCTTCATTCGCTATTTCAAAATTGTCCAATAACATTACAACTTTATGACATATTCTAAGTAAAAGTCAATTAATAAAATTTCTAAACCTTCCCCTTCCTTTCCCCTCCCCCAACTCGCTGTTTGGAGTTTGTATCCAAGTTGCTTTTGCCAATACCTGAGCATGTATATATTATTAAACAATATCCATTGAGATTTCCTTGTTGTTATTATAATTGGCTAAAAATCATTTACTATTTATATCCCACCTCCTCTCGTCAAACCCAAAAAACATTACACCTTTATGACAAAATCTAAATAAAAGTTTGTTAATAAAATTTATAGTTCTTTTTTCCAGATTGCAATTTGCAATTTATATCCAAATTTCTTTTGCTAGTTTGCCAGTACATGTGTATATCATTAAGCTGTAACCCCTTCATCTTTTGCTCTGCGGAACACTAGTTTTTCCAACTTCTTCTCAATTCTCCCATATCCTTCCAATAGATTTTGAATTCCAGCCAAGATATTTTGGGATTTTAAGGTTTCCTCATCTGAATATTGATCCATGTTTCCAAAAAAGAAGAAGGAAAAGAAAAAAAAATACTACCCACTGCCACTCTAGCCTTCCAGGTCTCTTTTATTTTTTTATTTTAGGTTGACTTAAACACAAGTTCTTTTATGCTCTTCAAAGGAGAAGGGTTCTGTTTTTTTCTCCCTTTCTCTTCCCTGCCAAAATAGTTCTCAAAAGCACCTGCCAAAACAATTCGTGCCCTTGGCTCTTTATCAGTTTCTGTAAACAAATTGCAAACCCTTCAGCTACAAAGTCAGTAAGATCAAAGAGGAAAAAAGAAGAGATACGTTGTTTCAAAAACTCCAGCCTCTGACCTCCGAGTGGCAGTGTTGCTACTTTTCACTTTCTAATATTTATCTCTGGCTTATAGGAAACAAAATTCTTTAATGAAATTTAATAAGTAATAGGAAGAATTGTTAAAATAAAAAGGAAGATTTTAATCCAGAAGTCAAAAAATAAAGTAACAAGAAGCAGAAGAAAAAAATTAATCCGTTCACTTTAAGAGGAGAAACGAGAAACGTTACGACCACTTCAATCCACAAAGTATAGTTACAAAGAGCTTTCCAAAGCAATCCAATATAAGTTAATTTCACTGCTTAATTCTTTTGCTTAAGGATCTAATTTGGCTTTAAAAGTTTCTTTGGGCAGTCTTTCCCAAAATAGAAAAAATACCTCACCAGATGGACTCACTTTCTCTTTTCACTTCCTTCCTTCTGGAGCCATCCCGACTTCATCAGTCTGGGGCTGCCTGTTTATCGCCGGCTTGAAGAGCTTCCCTTGGGTCAATCAGGGACTTTGCGGTGTCCCTGAGACCAGCAAGTCTTCGTCTTCCTGATTACCGTCTCTACAGGACGGTTTAGGTCCAAATGGACCGTCCAGCGGCAAAAGTGTCAGCGGCGGTCTCGGAGTGTCAAGACCGTACATTGTAACGCTGCAATGTTGGCACCTCCTACCATGGTTCCTGCTTCATCACCAGGTGACAACCGTAGTTATGATGACCTTTGCACAGTTTATCTTGCATACTAATTGTGCCTAATTACTGGATGTGAGGTCTTGTTGACTCACATCTCAGTTGCCTCCCATTAATACTACTAGTTCAGAACATAGCAATGTAGGTTTGGCATATGCTGTAATACAAATACCATATTACCAGTCTGCTAGCTGCAGTGACTTCCAGTGGGTTTCTGAGCTGTCCTAAGGTGCTGGCTATCACGAATAAACTCGTACAGTAAATGGCATAGAGACAGATAATATTCTTACTTTAAAAAAAAAAGACAATGGTAGAATTTCAATTATGCAAAAATATAAAAAGAGCCCTGGACTAGATTGAGTATAGTCACACAATAGCAAACCTGAGGCATTGAGAGAGGTCGTAAACATGGAAGGGATGGTAACTTCAGTTTATTATTGTTCCCTTGTATGCTTCCTATAATCATATATTATTATCAAGACCCCTTGTCATTGATACCTGATTCTTCATGTTTTTATTCAGATCCTTTTAAAACTTCTGCATTAATAATTATTACCACAGTTTTTGCTACAGTTTAAGAAAAGAAACTATATCAAAGTACAGAAAAATTGCAGCAAAATTTTTTTCTTTTTCATTCTTGAACAAAGATTCTGATGTATCTAAATGGCAAAATACATATGTCTACAATATCAAACCTAACTGAAACAATTAAGATTTATTTCATTGTTCAACCCATATAAATAATATCTAAATGCCTTATACATAATGCCCAAAATAATTACTCCAAAAATCTTGTAACATCACAGACATCATGGCTTATCCCCTACATAGAAAGAATTATTATAATTCTGAAAAAATCTTATTACTCTTTAAAGGAAAGTTATGCAATTAAATCTAAATGTGGAAAAGAAATGCACAAGTAACCTCAGTTATTTACATATATTATTTTATTAATAATGTTTTATTATTATTTATTATTTTATTAATAATTTTAAATAGTAAATATTTTAATGACAAAACACCATTATAATGCTATTAAGAAGGAATTGCTACATTTAATGAGAGTAGACTCTTCACTGCAATTTATTTGGGCTATATTTTTATAGACATAATTTCTACAAAAAGAGTGTTCTCTCTCTTTATTCCACCTCATTTCTTCCAAATCCATTACATTATCATAGGAAAAACATGGACAACTTTCAAACACTATTTTTGTGATAGTAAGCCAATTTTAAAGTGCTTTCTTGTATATTATTGGATGACTAAAACAAAAACCAAACAAAAACAAAGTATTTGCATTGAAAGTATAGCAATTAAAATTTACACTGCAGCACCTGGCTGCAGTTTAATTTGGACTAATTTGAAATGCAAACAATTTACTTAAAGCATTTATTAAATTAAAAACAAATCCTGCTGAACAAAGAGAAATGAAAATTGTGCAAGAGTTGTTATGCTAAACTTTAACACTAAAATAATTGCTTTAATTAAATATTTAACTGCAACCTTACTTAAAATTAAGAACTTGCTCTCCTAGAATTCTAATCCTAAAAAGCAACATTTTTTTAGTTCAAGCTTACTTTAAATTATTCAAAAATTTTTAAAAAAGAAACAAGAGGGACCATATCTTTCAAAGAATACAAGCAAACAAACAAGCAAACACACACACACAAACAAACAACCCAGAGACAATGGAAGAACAATCTTACAGTAGCCTGTAAACATTTTAAATAGTGACAATAGCTTTGGATACTCTACATACTTGTCTCACAACATTCAAATTTATAAAGTTAGTAGCAATGCTATTGAATCTTATATTTCAAAGTTCTTAAATCAAAATGGTCTTATTGGTAGTTCTTATGTCTAAAATTAAATCATCAAAGTTATAAGAATACATTTTCTCAGCTCACAAAAGACACAAACAGGAGTTGTTGATGTTCCTCATCTTGAATATATTTAATCTCTTCTTGTGATCATGATTTAAAATTAACTAATGGCTAGTGTTAATAAATGAAGTTTATAATGCATGCTTGACTGGCTAAAAAATCAAATTATAGTCGGGAGGCTAGAGTTAACTAAATTTGAGAGCAAAACTCTCTGCTGAAGAGGATAGGTCTGGGTCTTGGAAGAAGTAAGGTTTATTCACATTGAGTTCAACCATGGTTTATGTTGATATAGACTATAGAGATAATTGCATAGACAACCCAGCTTTGGTAAACTTTATAAGTGCATATAAGCAAAATTAATAGCCCTACCTTTTGTGTAGCTTTTATCACCTGATCCTTGGCATCCATCTTCATCATCACAGTCTCCACTGGATTCTGTCTCTTTGCTCAGTCCATTCCCACTGCTGCCTTCTCTGTCAATCCAACTTCCGGACTGTAAACTTGTGTGGGCTGCCAGCTACAATGCAAAATATTGGCAAAAGTATTCAAATTTCTAGGGGGAGAAATGTAACAGCAGGTTTTTTTTAAAATCATTCCTCAGTTTTCCCACTGAAGTTAGAATTGGTAGTTTAATATAAATTCATTAAAGCAAAATGAAGTACTAAATGGAAGACAGAGCACTACTGATGAGTTTATTATTGAAACTCAAGGCATTTTATTAGACATGTCTGCACACATAGTCTTATCTTCTAATATCAGTCTTTTGAGCATGTTGGTTCTTTTACAGCTATTAGATTTTATTTTCAATACCACTGATTCCAGAACATATCAAGTGGCTATCAACTGCCATGTTTCCTATCTTCAGTTATTTACAGGTTTTTCATTCACATTGGATCTATATTACCTCCAGTAGCTATATATATATAGCTCTATACCTCTTAATAATACTTGCTGGGAAATACAAGTTGGAAATTGCTATTGTGTTCAAGTCTTGAGGGTAGTAGTCCCTTAACAAGAGTTACTAGACTTCTGGCAAGGTATCCTCAATTGTATCCTCATGTCGTCTGTTAGCCGGCATGGCCTTAAAATCAAATATTGTCTGACTTTTTATCTAACAAGCTTATTTCTTCCAGAACAGCTTTCTCCTAGTGTGATGCTTTCCCAATAAGAGCCAGCCACAAGTTAGTAAGCTCTGCTCTGTGACTTTAATTAGTTGATTAGTGTTCTCCCACCAACTTGCACTGCTGTCCAAAATTGATGCAATCATTATCAGTTACACACTTTTGTCTCCTAACCGCATAGTCCTACCATTGAGAAATCAGTATTTCTGATGCTGGAAAAAGAACTGTCATATACATATATGTACATTTTTTCAGTTTTTTACTGCAATTTAACATTGTAAAATTAAATAGTTAAATGTGTCCTCCTTTTTACCCTTTTCCAATTGTTCATGTCTATTCAATTATCTAGTAACCCTACTCTTAAATATCTAGTTAGTAATATGAAAGAATTGCTTCTGTTTTATCAGTTGCTGCAATAAAAATACTATTTTAGCATTTTTTCCCATTGCCTTAAGAAAAGATTCTTGCTACTACATTCTGCAGTTGAATTTCCTGTTTTTAACAAGTCAAATAATATACCCCGCCATCCATATAAGAATCTCTCTGAAGATTGGTACAGTAGTGGCCTCTAAAAGAAGTGAATAATGGATTTCTGTTTGTACAGCAGAGATAGTTGGCATGATTTAAGACAGGCAAGATCAGTTGTGTATATTTGCATTTTGCATCATTCAATGAATCATTACTGTCTTTTATGGAGGGTAACAAAAGCATTCATCATCAACAAATGTCCCTTTCTCTTGGAGAAAAATTGAATGGTTATTCATCTCTATTTTTAAAAAAAGTTCACCCAGTGTCACACTTTACAGATTATTTCATTTATGGGTGTCAGAAGCATGATTTGTGCTAATAAGACAATATCCGATAGTTAATTTTATTTTTAAACAAGTAGTTTGATGTTCTCATAGCTGCCATTCATTGTCTAAAAGTCTGATGTCAGGCAGACATGGCTGAAAAAAACTGCTTTTAATTGCATTCTGTACAAGATGAAGACATACTTAGTTGTCTCTCATATTTCTGATGTCTTTTGACTGTAAGATCATGTAATCAGAATGAACTGCAAAAGTTATTTATCCCACCTCCAAATAAAGCAGAAAATCTCCTGCTTATATGACTCCAGTTATCTAAATCTTTAATAATTGATTCCTGTATTTTTTTACATATTTTTTTACATTTGATTAAACAGAGTGTTTTCACAAGTGTTGAATACTTTCTTCTAAATATTCTAAAATGCCTTATTAAGGGTTATTCTGCATTGCGAATTAACTTTGAGAGTTTTCTTCTAACCCTAAAAAAAAGGTAATTCCAACTGCATTGAATGACTTGCATTTTCATGCCATTTAATATATCAGTCAAGATTTTTTTTACTCGCAGTTAGTCTTACTTTGAGCAAAAAACTGCATCTTACTATCCTATGTTCAAAAACCTAATGCAATCTGGTGCCCACCAGTTGAGTATCAATTTCTAGAAGGCCATGCTAGCGTAATGTCTAAGAATTATGGAGTTAAAATCCAATAGGAAAAAACCCATTTGGATACTATTATTGCAACTGTTTGGCTAAAGTTCTGATGATACTTGTTTTAACCACTAGTTCATCCTGTGATGGACTAGGATTGCAGTTTCTTGAATTCCGAACATTGGTTGGGAAATATAAAAGCTACAGTCCCAACAAAACTAGAGGGCAGGAGGTCATAAAAAATTGAGTTAAGATTGGCAGGTCCTTTGGGTATTTCCTGGAGATACCTGACTAAACAGTTGATAGGTTTTTTTTAAGAACACAAGTTTAGTCCTGATAAATTTTGGAATTTATCTAACACAATTCTGACTTGACCTTCCTAACTTAAGTTTTACAAACTGTCTTATAGATATACATTGTATATCTATACAATGTATATCTATAATGTATGTTCAAAATAATAAATATTGGTTTCTAAGTTGGTAGGTATTTTTTATACTTCCTCTTTCCAAAGGGATATGAAAATTACTGCACATATTATGTATAGCTAAGTTTTTTATTTTAATCTTTAGGAAGCTTCAGAGCAATGAGAACAAATGATTTCAAGGATCCATTTGTAATGCAATGGCTGATGATAGCTTTTATCTGTGATGAGGCTGTCTTGTATCTAAACATCCACACTGCCAGCTTTTAGTCTTACACTGACAGGGTAGAAACAATCTGTTTGATCAGACCTAAAAGTGTGAAATGAGAAGTACTGCACTCAAGCTCATCTGACTCCACCAGTCCTCGAATGACACCTTTTTGGGGAAGGCATGATATGATTTGTTAAGTCAGTAAACGGTATCTCCCTCCAAATTGTCTGAAGGAAGTGAATGAAACATTTCTCATTGCTTCGTACTCAAACAGCAATTACCAATCTTGTTTGCTGGAGGAAATGTTCATGACATGCTCTAGTGCACGTTAATTCTATTCCAAATTGTTGGATAATTATCTGTTTCCACGTTTGACACAAGTAGGGATCCGTTTCATGATAATATGAAAAGTCTGACATTTCTTCATGAAGACCAGCAAACAATCTCATTATTTATAGCAGCAAGATCTCAGGTAATGTCAAATTAATAAAACCACATATATTGTGCTATTGGAACTTTGAAGAAAATCAATGCTTTGAACTCTCTGATGGGAGAGGGGGGAAATCACATTTTATGAATAGGAAGACAAGTGTTTAGTATTGAGACAACTATCATAATGACCTCAGGAGTCTAAAATGTATTCATCTGATAATACAAGGAAATTGCTTCTACAATTTTTTTTCTGACACTAAAGAACTTGTGTAGGAGGAAAGAAATCAGAAGATGAGTACTTATAACCAAAAGAAGCAAAATGATTTCCAAAAGTTGTCTGTGCATGGAGAAGTGTATAGTTTGTATTCATTAAACTTCCCTGGACACAAATATTAAGCACTAAGAGGCACTTAGAATTGCACAATTTTTTAGCATTAGATTATGAAAGTAGATTATAAGTATGATCTTTTTTCTCCATATAGTTAACCTAATATGTGACTGGAATACGGAAAAATGTTACACATCTCAATCCAGGTATTTCAGCATAGAGACGGACTTATAAATATGCAGATAAACCTGCAACACAAGCACTTAGCTCATTCTTTTCATTAACAATGAATACACATATTAAAGCCTTCCCAAAATTAATATGAATTACTTTATCTAAGCATGACCAGATTACTTTATCTGAGCATCAGAATCGTGATTGGTTAATTGGGGCTTCTATGCTGTTTTCTATCCTAGAACCTCTCCTAGAGCTTTCTCTAAAAGCCAGGTTTTAACGGCTCTCCTAAAACCTAATAAGGGGCCTAGTCTCATCTAACAAACAAGTGGATCATCAGACAAATTAGCCCAGAGTATCACTGAGGCATAAATAACCAGGTTTAAATTCTCCTGTTTTGGATGTGAAGCCATAACTCTGTGGAGAAGATTCTAATGCTTAGAAAAGGAGAAGGACAAAAAAAGAAGTTGAAAGACCTGGAGGACCATGAGCAGAAGAGATTATCCAATCTATCTAGTTGTTAGAAGTCAACACCAACTTAATGGCACATAATCAATCAAAATCAAAATCACATGAAGTGTTAATACCACTTTATAATGCCTTGGTAAGACCACACTTAAAAATATTGCATCCAGTTTTGGTCGTCATGATATAAATAAGAGGTTGAGACTCTAGAAAGACTGCAGACAAGAACTACAAAGATGATTAGGGGACTGGAGGCTAAAACATACAAAGAGTGGTTGCTGGAATTGAGTATGTCTAGTTTAATCAAAAGAAGGACTGGGATGACATGATAGCAGTGTTCCAATACCTAACGGATAGCCACAAAGAAGACCGGGTCAATCTATTGTCCAAGGAACCCTAAGGCAGGACAAGAAGCAATGAATGGAAACTAATTAAGGAGAGAACCAATCTAGAACTAAGAAGAAATTTCCTGATTGTTAGAATAATTAATCAGTGGAATGACTTGCCTCCAGAAATTGTGGGTGCTTCAACATTGGAGATTTATAAGAAGAGAGTGGACAATCATACTTTTGAAAATGTACAGGGTTTCCTGCTTGAGCAGGAACATCCCTTCCAACTCTGTTATTCTGTTAAATGTGAACATCTAATAGTTGGTTAACATGCATATCACTATGGTTACTGAGTACAGAAAAATACATTGTAAGCTATATTTTAAGCAGTTTCCTATAATCAGGTCAATGAAACAGTCACATTTAGGGGACAATTTGGATAGACTGAATTGTATTTCTTTATACTTAAATCAGCATTATTTTTCAAAGAAAATAGCTTGGTTTTAAAAGAAGTAAGTTATTGTTCACATTTATTTAAATACTTACAAATATTTTGTTATGAAGTCATTCTTCAGATGGATATCTACCATGTATAGAAAATCATATTTTTTTTAAAAAAAACTAAGTAACGTTTTTTTGAAAAAAAAAATGGTTTCTGGTATTAGTTAATGTGTCGTAGTATTAACAACATATTAAGCTGCCTTGATTTAGCGTCAGACATTTTTCTCACAATTACTTATTAAATATCAAGAAAAAGATAGCATAATATCATTATGATTTAAATAATAAAACAGAACGTTTTCCAGTTATTATTAAGCTTGTGGTACACTGAAGGTTCAGTGATCTGATTAGCAATCGGTTTAACCATGTGGCATTATGGATAAAACCACTTCACATAGTGATTAGAGTCACACATTTCCCTAAACCCTGGCTTGCTATCTGTATCACAACAGCTGGATTCACAAAAAAATACTAAACCTACAGTAACATGCTTTTCCAGGTACAATGGCTGGTTTCTACGTATAGTCAAAACCAAACAAACCACATTCTGCCATTGTATTACTTGTGAAAAAAAGGGATTACATTTAATCAATAGATCTATATCCTATTCAGTCTGAGCATATTTTTGCCTGCCATTGTAAATCCCAATCTTTTAAATCTCATGCTTACATCCCAACATTTTGTCTACCTAACCAAATTTTGCTTAGGTAATAAAAGAAATTCTGGTTCACCCACACTTCTACCCAGTGTCCCAATTGTGGGGAAAAATGCATGTTTTATACATCCCTGTCTTGACTGTTTATTTTAATGAATAGTTGCTGTTAGCTATCCCCACAATAAAGGAAACCAAGAATAAAGCAGTGTTAGTAGAAATTATTTGTTATTATTGCTGAGAAATAAATGGCATAGAAACCCCTACAGTTGTAGGTTTAATCCCAACTTTGATAGACTCTTCTGATCCTCACTTTGTCAAGGAATTAGGTGTACTTATTTCTGACCGCCTATGCTCCAAAGTTGATTTTAACAGCATTGGTAAAAAAGCATTAAGAATTGTAAATTTAATTTTGCAAAGCTTTTTTTTCTGGAAACATTATATTGCTAATTAGAGCTTATAAAACTTATTCTAGACCAATCTTAGAATATTGTTCAACTGTTTGGAATCCCTACCATATATCTGGCATCAGTACAATTGAGCAGGCTCAGAAGTATTTCACGAGGAAAGTTTTGCACTCTTCTATACACAATAGAATTCCCCATGCTACTAGGCTCGAAATTCTAGGTTTGGATAACTTAGAACTGTGTCTCTTGGAGTCAGACCTAGGTGGTATGCCATTCTCTTTTTCTTAGAGCTGAGAGAGAGAGAGTTACTAATCCAAAGTCACCTCACTGGCTTCATGACTAAAACAGGACTAGAATTTACAGTTTCCTAGTTTGTAGACCACTGCTTTGCTGGGAGTCAAGACTGATTTAAAGACATTTAAATATGAGCCAGCAGTATGCAGCAGCTGCCAAAAGGGCCAACACAGTTCTAGGCTGCATAAACAGAGGGATAGAATCAAGATCACGTGAAGTGTTAATATCATATATAATGCCTTAGTAAGGCCACACTTGCAATACTGCATTCAGTTTTGATCACCATGATCTAAAAAAGATGTGGAGACTCTAGAAAGAGCGCAGAGAAGAGCAACAAAGATGATTAGGGGGCTAGAGACTAAAACATATGAAGAACAGTTGCAGGAACTGCATATGTCTAGTTTAATGAAAAGAAGGACTGGGAGAGACATGATAGCAGTGTTCCAATACCTCAGGGGTTGCCACAAAGAAGACAGAGTCAAACTATTCTCCAAATCACCTGAGGGCAGAACAAGAAGCAATGGATGGAAACTAATCAACTTAGAAGCAACTTAGAACTGAGGGGAAATTTCCTGACAGTTAGAACAATTAATCAGTGGAACAACTTGTCTCCAGAAGTTGCGAATGCCCCAAACCTGGAAGTCTTAAGATGATGTTGGATAGTCATTGTCTGGAACGGTATAAGGTTTCCTGCCTAGGCAGTGGGTTGGACTAGAAGACCTCCAAAGTCCCTTCCAACTCTGCTATTGTATTGTATTACATAAAAAAGGAAAGGGAAATATAATGGTTGCATTTATTCTGGGTATTAGTATTTCTTGCATATACTAATACTTTGAATTCCCAAAGCTCTTAAAAGTATATAGCAGGTTCATGGACAGTAATAGTACTGAGGTACTATTTATTTTTTCTTTTAAATTGATTAATATTTTTGGGTTTTGTTAATTTTATTTTTATGATTTGTGAAGGGCTTTGATAATTGATGAGGGTTTGTGGTACTAAATAAATGGATTTTCTCTGGATTGGACTGGTCTACAACTTGATAAAATAAATAAAAAGTTCCATATTCTGGGTAAATTATTGATACTATTTAGCTACGCTTTCACATATTGGTCTATGGCTGTAACATAATTCTATCTGTCCATCCATCCATCCATCAATATAGTTTTTGTCTGCCAGGAACAGGAACAGCTGTTATGTTAGCTTGGAAATCTCGTGAGCCACTTCCACTTGTCATGAAAGCCTATTAAAATTATTGAGAAAAGTGATAGTTGCATCATTGTTGCTAGTTCACCTAAGCCATTAAGTCTGGTTGAAAAATTAGAATACTCCAAAAGGTTACCGAAGCATATTATAATTACCAAAATTAATGTCCCCTAATTACATATTGCATAAGAGGAAGGAAAATAAGGAATCATTTTAAAGAATTTTGCATAATTTTTACTGCTCTGGTTATCCAAGGAGAAAATACATAAATTTTAGTAGAATTAACAATTTTAGGTTAAAGGAGTGCAGCTTATTACTGATATGTGCCTCTTAGGACTTTAGTCAATTGAATATATTGCATGGGAAAATTATGGCTTTCTTGATTTGTTGGGGAATCTCAACTCAATATTAATCAGTACATGAGATCTAAACTTATTCAGCTAAATGTTTTTTTTTTTAATTAGAAGTACCTGTTCCTGTGGCTTGATTTCAAATGTATTTACACAGATAGGGTTTGATTTTGGAATCAAACATAGGTGCAAAGGCAGAAGCTGATACTATTGGAATTGGATCATGTAAATGAAATTACAGATTTTTAATTAATAGACATCAGCTAGTTCAATATGTCACCACTGAAAGCATGAATTCAGAACTGTTTTCTGCCACTTTCATAAGTCTTCCTAATTCCAATATACAAATAAAAACTGTTCTGACTTGTTTAAAAGGTACTGGGTGGCAGCAATTTAATCTTATGTATATTGTAATAATAGATTGTCAGGGTTGTAGCCCTTAGCAATGTCTAAGATTTTACTGCAATATATTTTTCCTTCTAGCTATATCAACTGTTAACTCTATTTCTTTTTTTTATTTCTTCATCCCACCTCCCACCATTCTGAATTAACTGACTAACCATCCCTCATTCATTTAGTAAGGGGTGACAAACTTGCAGCCTGCAGGCGGGGTGCATTACATGTTGGCCACATCCGTCCCCATTTTAGTGAAGGGGGAAAAAGTCACAATACGTCATGTGACGACAACATGTCTTCGCGAGTTTGACACCCCTGATTTAGTAGTTTCGTTGAAACGAGTTCCTAAATTTCCTGGCTCTGGATATGCTTATATTGTTCTCAAGAGTCACATCTCTGAATATATAACCTGGAATGTCCCACCCATGATGATAAATGACAGGAGATTTGGAAATTATTGTGAAAAAAAAGTTTTTCCCCAGCATGAAGAGTTGTGCCTCAGCTAGAGCATGTTGTGTAAACTCTACTTAATCTAACTTCCCCCACATTATTATCATCTCAGAAGTACACTTTTAAATAAAAAATGTCACTTGCTGTAATTATCCCATTGGACTGCTTCAATTATTTCATCACTCAATATAAGTATATGTGGAGAGACTAGCATATTAAACAGGAACAGTACACTGTCTACATGCTAGTTAATGAATCAGTGAATTTTTAATAAGAAAGCACTGGCTGGCTTTGCTTGGTACATAGCTCAGAATTTGCTCTCTGGTGTAATTTGATGAGGTTAATTCTACACAAACTATACCAAGGCAATAAAAGATGGAGCTTTTACTACGGATCTATGTATATGTAGAAATCATCAGAGTAAAAGACTGTAAGTAAGAGTGAATAAAATAGAACTGTAATAAAGAGCCTTCTGGTGTTACTTTTATCATTAAAAGTCTTGGATTAATATTAAAAGCATAGCTGAGGCACCTGTGGTTTGAAGTGCTTGAGAGACTGTCTTAATTGCCTCAATCTGTTGTTCCTCTCCAATGTATTTGGAAAAGTTCAGCAAGGCATGTGCTTTTGCTGATGAGCTTCTCTGCATCTTGTAAAGCAGACATGTTTTGGCTTGTGTGTCAGATGTTGCTAATGCTAAAACTTAAATATTTGAGAAAAGGAAATGAAGGGATGAAGGCTGCATAGTAATGAAGAGAGAAACCCAAGTACAGTAATTTCTGAAGTAAGAGCACAGGGAGTATTGTAGAGCTTAAGATTTTTCCTATCTTCTTAGCTTTATTTTTTTTTTAAACTAGAAATAGAATCTTTAGGATTATAATTGTCTTATCAAACATGCTGAACCCCTAACAACTACCAGCCTGTTCTAATTGCCACCCACCCACCACTGGTTTGCTGGACTCCTTCAAAATGTATAAGCTTGGTTTTAATCATATCAATTAATTAGATGTCTTGGATCAGCAAGTCCATGTTTTATTCAGTCTTAGCATACAACTTGAAATATTCTGTCCCCTAATATATTTTTAAAAAATCTTTGGCATTCTATTTAATAGATTTTCAAGCCAGATAAACACAATATTGGATATGGGTAAATGTTCAAGAGTGGAACTACCATTAGCCACCTCCTCTAAACGAATAACATGAAGTTGTATGCTAAAAGTGAATAAGACATTTATTTGCTAATCCAAGACACAGATTTAATGTGAGGACATTGAGCTGTCATTCATACTAGAAAAATATGGCTGGATAGTAGTCAAGAGAGGGAAAGTAGTTAAAACTGATAGAGTGGAAACTACCAAAGGGCCACAGAGCAGATATGTAGACTAGTTACAAGTATCTTGGTATCTCACAGAGAACCATGAGAAGGAGGCAAAAAAGACAGTAACATCCAAATACCATGGAAGGATCAGACATGTCTTGAAGAAAAATTCAGTGGGAAGAACCAGATCCATGCTATCAACATGTATGACCTGCCAGTCATCAGATACCTCAGTATAGTAAGCTGGCAAAACATGGAGCATGGAAGCTGCTGATGTGAAGACCCAGAAGCTCCTCACAATGTATGTAGGTTTCTACCCCAGGTTCAACACCCAGAGATTGTACAACAACTGAAAAGTGGAAGGCTGGAATCTGGTATCAAATCCATTGTCTCAGACAAAATTCAGAACAACCAGGAATACATCGGTCAGATGGCACCCAAAGATGAACTGCTTAGTGAATGCCTGAGATAGCAGCAGACATGGGAGGAAGATCAAACAGAGGAAATGCCATGGCAAGACAAGACCCTGCATGATGCGTACCATCAACAGGTAGCTGAGGTGGCAAATACTAGGATTTGTGTATGTGTGTGTTTTACTATAACATAATCATACAATGCCAACATTGGCAGGACAAACTACTACATATAAATCCCACACACAGCACAGATTATGTTACGTCATTGGGTAATGGAACATCTGCAGACAACAAAGCCCAAAGAGCATCAAGGACTCCACTGTAACACAATAACAATTCTTTATCGATTTCTTTATTCTAATATAGATCATATTTTTAATAAAATCTATAACTTGTATTTTTTCGTTGTTATGAAACAAATCTTCTATATAGCTGCATTCACTGAAATTTCATATTAAACGATGTTTTAAGTCATATCAAGACTTTGAAAAGGCTTAAAATATGTAAAATATTGCTTTAAAAATTTGCAATCAGAAGGCTATTCTGTTGAGATCCCCCCCCTTTCACTGTAGCATAGAATGAATATCCTTGAAACAATGAGGATTGTTTGTTTGTTTTGTGAGTTGCCAATCTCACAAAAATAATAGTAGTTAAAAAACAATTTAACATCAACCATAATGCTCAAAAATCATGAACACAACTCAACTCGTAAAAGAAAATGTTAATAAATAGAGCTTGGCTAACCATTTGGCACAAATGCCTTAAGACCAGCCTGATTTCTAATGGCCAAGAACATCTGGATTTGTGGACAGATGCTATTCCACAGGTTATATGCTGCCACAGAGAAGGCACATCTCTGGGGTCCAAAAAAATGATATTGTTTAATGCAAAGGAACATGGAACATGTTCTTCCTACTAGATTTGGGGTGTGTGTGTGTAAACAAATACTATTAAAAATGTTTCCTTCAAATGCCATGTAGGGCTTTATAGTTGATAAGAAAGCATCTTGAATCACACCCAGATGCTCACTGGACACAGCCTAGTTTGCAGAACAGGGATAACTACAAATGTTAAAATGTGTGCATACCACTACATTATAAACCAGATGGAGCTTCCAAATGATCTTCAAGGGCAACTCCTTTAATTACAGATCATTAAAATACTCCTTACATGATTGACTGAGTTAACATTACCAAGGCATCCCAGTGCAGGAATGAATATGAGTTCATGATGAAAGGTCCTCCTAACCTGGATGCCACATGCTCTTGAGGATAAGTTTAGGAGAATCCCCCAATTGTGCTTCAATTTTCACTGGGAAAGTCCCATTCAGGGTTAAAGATTAAAAAATGTCCAGAACTGGGGGATTTTAAGATACTCAGTTTTGCTAGAGTTGAGCCATCCATCATCCATCCAAAACTTCAGAGCCTCCATGCACTAGCAAAGAACCTTGATGCCATAACCTGATTGACCCAGGGCAGCTACGTATAACTGGATATCATCAGTGTGCTGAGATATTGTAGTCTGTGATGACAGATGACCTCATCCAGCAGTGCATGGAGATTGGAGATGTTAAATAAGAGTGGGAGACAATGGAATCCTGAGACAACCCACAAAACAGGAGCCTTGGATTTAATCTCTCAATCCCCTACCAAACCAGACTGGACTTGGCCCCAGAGAAAGAACCACCACCATATAACACTGGTATTTGATCTGGTCACCCAGTCCAGAATGATGGTATAGAAGCCATGGGCACACAATGCATCTTCCATTCTCTCTTCCTAAAATGTTATTGTGTAGTCCAGAGATAAATTGCTAATTTTTTTACTACCGGTTTGGGTGCGCTTGTCGCATGCGCAGAAGCGTCCAGATGGGTGGGTGGAGCCTTCTTTCACCACTACTGGTTTGGCTGATCTGGGCCAAACTGGCAACAACCCAGCTCTGGTGTAGTCCTCACTATCTAACAATCTTATTGCAAGGATTAATTCTTGATTCTTATTTCTAATTTTAGCTTTCTAGGCTGTATTAAAATTCAGGTAACCATTGTAAGGGGGTTTTTTGTAAGTGAGATAGGCAAAAATGGTGTATCTGTAATAAAAGCCAACGTACTACTTGCAAATAAATTACCTTGATTCATTAGAAGAATCTTGTTAGCTTTTGACATTTGAACAGTTGTTCAGTGCAAACTTCAGCTTCTTTCGTGATATTTTAAACCCTTGATCAGTGAAGAGCTCTGAAGCTTTAGAACACATAATAATGTTCAGTAAAGTATTCCAAACATTTTCCAGCAAGTAATTATATAGTTTTAAACTCCAGCAGCTAAATGATGAGGTGTTGCAGGGCCATAGTTGTAATCATGTGTCAGAGCATTCTTTGATAATCACACATTACCAGCACGAGAGCAGAATTTCACATCAGAATTTCACACAGAAATATGGCAACAAAGAAAAACAACATAAATAAATTCTGCCCAAACTATGAACAAATTACTGATTGAGGCAACTTCTTCATTTCATTCTGCAAACTGGGTCATCCAGTAGCTGTAAAAAGGTAAATATTTCCCTGTCAGTCATATCCAATTCTATGTCATGGTGCTTATCTCTGTTTCTTGGCTGAGGGAGCCAATGTTGTCTGAAGACAGTTTCCGTGGTCATGTGCCAAAGACATGTGATTTGCTGCTAGCATCCCATTAAAGTGGTGCCTATTAATGTACTTGCATTTGCATGTTTTTGAATGGTGCCAGGCACTTCCTTGTTAGTAGGAATTCTCATGTAAAATTTTGTTTTTATAATTATCAATCCATTAGGGGAAGATTTTGGATTACTGAAATGCCTTCTACATCTGGTTGCCCTTGAAGACTATCTGGAAAATTCAACTGATCAAGAATGCATCAGACATTGTAATAATGTTTGCTATCCTGAAGCATGTTTATGTGCTCTGTTTGATTTGGACCAGTGGTAATGATATTCTGGAATACGCTGCAATTGTTATTGAATGTTTCTTCATGCTCAGTGGATAGTTTCTACTTAACTTTTTATTTCATTTCAGAAAAGAAAATGGATACATAATAGTTCACTTAGCTTATTTGTGGCTCCCCCCCCCTTTTTAAGCAAAAAAGAAAAGAAAAGAAAAGAAAGAAAGAAAGAAAGAAAGAAAGAAAGAAAGAAAGAAAGAAAGAAAGAAAGAAAGAAAGAAAGAAAAGTCAATACAGTTTAGATAAATGATCAAGCTTGATGATATGGACATTAGCTGCTCCATTTCAATTTAAGCCATTCCTCGGGCAATCTGTACCTGCCCATATCCCTTGAGACCATTATACCTGAGAGGTTATAGCATTACTTCCATGCTCATGTCAGGATTACTTTTTTCTATCTCTTCTTTCTAAACTCTTGTCTGACTTTCAAATAACCTTAAACATGGTTTCACTTCATCAAAGACGTACAAAATCAACTTTCTCAGCAGCACTGATAGAAGATTATCTTGTGCTCTAGGCAGACATGGTTCAAAATTGATATGCAGAGCATTGTTTTGATCTGCATGGGAGATTTATAAAATTAGCTTTGATTTGGGGGTGGGGGATAAGGTAATTAATATACAATGTCTAACTTAAGGCTGCTTTAGATTAACATATTTATTTTTTTGAATTTGGTTTTGATTTTTCCTCAAACATCAAGACTCTAAGATTCACCCCTCCCCCAAAGAACAAAATAAATAGATTCATGCCTTTCCAACAATTTTTTTAAAATTATAGAGTTTATTCTTAATACTTGATATCTTGCCATGGTTCATAGAATTGGTTTGCAAATTACATCTCAGTGGAATTTCTATAGAAAAAAAGAATGCCCAGTATTTATCAACATGTATGATTCCTTTTCATAAATATCAAGCAATATTTTGATACCTGCTCCTCCAGAAGGCCAATATATGGATATCAACACTAGGAATAAAAAAATTGGCATAATCCAAAGAAATTGGCTTGTTATAGAAGATGCAGGACAATTTCCTAAAATAATTATTAAGCTACTTTGAGTACAAGCTCTCAATCTGCTTTTGGTAAGGCTTTTTTTTTGTAGCATTCAATTGAAATCCATCTTCCTGTAACTTAAATCCATCATTTTGTATTCTGGAAAAAAGCCTTGACCTTCTGTGTGGATACACTTTTAGATCTTTGAAGAATACTATTCTACTCAGCCCCCTTTCCTCCAACATTTCTGAAGGCTAAACTTAGTCAGCACCTTCAGTCTCTATTCACAGGACTTCATATCTAATCCCTTTATTATCTTTGTGCCCTTTTCCAAACCTTTCCCAATGTCTTTTTAAAATGTTGTACCTAAAAATGAACAAAATACTAAAATGGGTAGTTTGGCCTTGAACAGTGCAGAGTGAGATAGAAATACTACTGAACTTTCTTTTATTTAGGAGCTATAGTAGGGGCTTTCTGATGCACTTGCATTTGTTTTTACAATCACATCAAATGACTTATATTTAGTTTTCAATTAACTATTTTATCATAACTTTTTTTGCAAGTAATCAAGCCAGGAATCAGCCATTCTACATCTACGCATTTCATTTATATTTGCATTTGCATTCTTTGCATATGTTTTTGTTAAATTTCTCTATTACTGTTTTGATTATTATTTGTGACTTAGCTATCCCACCTATTTTGTGCTATGTGCATTTTGATAACCATTCCTTCCAAGTCTCCATCCAACTTATTTCTAAAAATGTTGACACTAAAACTCTGTACTGCCCCCACTTCTGTCTGATGAAGAGTGATTAAAGTATACTCTTTAAATATGATTATCAACTCATTTATTTTCCACATAAATAACTGTACCATTCATTGTACACTTAACTAGTTTACTAAGCAGACTATCATAAGGTACTTTGTCAAATACACTCCTGAAATCGTGATAGATTACATTTACATCAGGTCCATAATCTTCTAAGGAAGTATTCAATTAAAAATTAGATTATATTAGTTAAGCAACACTTTTTTTTTACAAATGCATGTTATTTGTATGGAAAAGAATCCCACTAGTATCACTGGTAATGACTACTATATGAGTTAAGTAATTGTTTGAATGTCATTAAAAATCCTCAATACCTTGCAATTTTCCCATTGATTAATATTTGAAAATTGATCAGCTATAGGTGACATTATTCATATTTAGCCTTGCCCTTCCTCCCTGGGGAAAGTCTCTATGTTACCTCTAAGGCTTTTGCTGCTCATGACAGCATTTTGTTTTGGAGTAAAACTGAACAGCATTTGAACAGCTGCCAGGGCCTGAAATGTGCTGAGTTAAAATAATTGCTTTCCTTTGATTTTTACCAAGCCTGAAATCCATCAGTTCATCAGTTCCTAAGAAGTATGTATGTATATATCATGGCATTTAAATTAGGTTAATGAATCTGTGGTGATTTTGTACTCTACAAAATGTGATATTAAGAGAGTCTTTATTTCTCACACAAAATGGTAAAATAATCAGTTGGCATTAAAAACAATCCTTAATACAACAAGAACTTTCTCAATGGATCACCTTCACATAAGAGGATAAAGATAAAATAACCTTTATTCTTCCCTAAATAACCATAGTATTTGACATGAGACATAGTTAAACAATCAGAAAAAACAGGAGCGTGCTGGCTCACATGGTTTGGATGCTGGGTTGGAGGTTAGAGAGCCCTTGTTTGAGACTCACATGCTGCTACGTAGCAGGGTGAGCTCCCATCATTTGCTCCAGCTCCTTGATGGGGATATGAATGGAGCAGTGGTCGGATTCTGCCAGTTTGCACCTATTCGGGAGAACTGGTTGTTAACTTTCTAAGCAGTTCAGAGAACCAGTTGTTGGAAGAAATCTCATTTTGTTTTTTTCCACTTTACAGGGCTAATCCTGTAAGGAAGGCAGGATGGAAACATTCTGTTGTTGTTTCTAGCCTAATCTTTATTGCCCTGCTTACAGAAACTGCCTGTCCGGTTAACCCTTATTATATTGCAACAGCTAAGGCGAAGCACCCATTGACATGAGTGATGTTGAGTTGGCCATGCCCATCCAGTCACATGACCACTGAGCCATGCCTGCCCAGCTGGTCATTAGGGCAGAGAACCGGTTGTTAAATTATTTGAATCCCATCACTGGAATGGAACCCCCACAGGTGTCCCCCAAGGCAACGATAATGTCACTGGTTAATCCTTTCAACCCAAAGGTGCTTCTGACATGACTGGGATTGTTGAATACTGAGGAGCCTGGCCAGCAGAGGGCGTTTGGAGGAAGCCCTCTGATTAGCCAAGGCGCGCGCTCCAGCCGGCGGGAGAATTCAAGGGTTCCTATTGGTTCTACCGGCTGACAGCTGTAAGTATAAATAGCTGTCAGCCGGCTCGCGTTTCGTCCGTTGTCAGTTAGCCTGTTCCTTAATAAACCTTGTTGAACTGACCGCTGCCTCAGTCTCCTCACTACAAATCTAACACTGGCGACGAGGACGGGCGACACGGACCCCTTCGTCGTGCCACCAATGGCTACCTCCGCCGCTTTTTCGCCTTTCAGGCCAGAGGCTGAGGCTTGGGAAGCGTTTCTCGAGAGGTTTGACTGCTTCCTCATAGCCCATGACCTCATCAATCTCTCTCAGGAGAGGAAACGCGGCATCTTCCTAAACTATTGCGGCGCGGAGATGTTCGCCACTGCTAGGGCTCTTGCTGCCCCAGAACCAGCAAACTCGCTGCCGTGGGAGGACCTAATGACTCGCCTCAAACACCACTACGAGCCCGCGCCATCCCGTTTCGCCCGGCGACAGTACTTTCGGCGGTGCATCCAGAAAGAGGGCCAAACCATTGCCCAGTACGTCGCTGCTCTTCGGGCTGAGGCGAGTCTGTGCGAGTTCAGCGACCTAGAAGAGGCGCTGCTGGAGCAGTTCATCTATGGGCTCCGCGACGTAAAACTACATCGCCGCATTCTCGCACGACCAGAACTGACTCTAAAAATCGCGGTCGATTATGCCAGAGCCTATGAGATGGCTGACCAATCCACCCCGGATTTCAGCCACCTCGGCCAGCACCCTCACGCTGCCTATGTACCGCCTTCTCCATACGCGGCTTCCACCACCTCATACGCGCATTCTACAGCATCTACCTTCCGAAATGAGGTCGATCAGGCCGTCGACCGCCTCCAGTCGCTTGCCACCAGAGACGGACGTCAATGCCTGAGTTGTGGCGGCCGCCACCAACGATCTCAATGCCGATTCCGTCAAGCCCTTTGCCACAATTGCGGCCGAAAGGGCCACCTGGCCGCCGTGTGCCGCTCCGCGCCTCCTGACAGACGGCCCGTGCAACAACCTCCTCACACTCCCCGTAATCCAGCCAATTTACCTGGCCGTCGCCAAAATTCCCTCACCATTGGCGACCCGGCCACTGCGTTTCCTGAATGGTTGGTGGACTCGGCCTCTTCCTCTGCGGAGGGCCGAGGTAAGCTGCACCTCCCAATAACCTTAGAGGGAGTGACAACCTCCATGGAGGTGGACACGGGATCGGCTAGGTCCATCATGTCATGGGACACATTTCACTCTTTGCTACCTAAAATCCGGCGCTCTAGCCTATTGCCCCCAGACTGTCGCCTACGTGACTATCAGGGAAACTCCATTGAATTGCTGGGCTGTGGCACATTTAATGTTACCTATGGTTCCCGCCACGCCAGGCTTCCGCTCCTCATCGTAAAAAACCCTCTATCCTCTTTGCTAGGCCTAGATTGGTTTAGGGCACTAGGGCTCTCTATAGCGGGGGTGCATTCCCTACTTCCCTCTCCTCTTCCCTCTTCTACTTCTCTCTCTTCTCTACTAACTGAGTTCGCTGACGTTTTCAGCCCCTCCCTGGGTTGCTATACAGGTTCCCCCATTTCCCTAAACCTCGACCCTTCTATAGCCCCCATCCGCTTGAAGGCTCGCCGTCTGCCGCTGGCTCTTAAAGCCAAGGTAGACGCGGAGCTAGATAAGCTTCTCCGCCAAGGCATACTGGAACCCGTGGACTTTTCTCCATGGGAAACACCAATAGTGGTCCCCCTTAAGTCCGACGGATCCGTGAGGATCTGCGCGGACTTTAAATCCACATTAAATAAAGCCCTGCAAGCGCACCCCTATCCTGTGCCCGTGGTGCAGCATGTTCTGCACTCCCTAGGCAATGGGCGCATTTTCGCAAAATTAGACCTCGCGCAGGCGTATCAACAGCTGCCCGTGGACGAACCCACCGCGCTTGCGCAAACGATAGTTACCCACCGCAGGGCTTTCAAATGTCGAAGGCTGCAATTCGGAGTCAGTGTGGCCCCGGTAATTTTTCAAGGATTAATGGAGCGCCTGCTCCATGCCATTCCCGGGGTCACCCCGTACTTCGACGACGTCTTGATCGCAGCCCCCGACACTGTGGGGCTCGTTCAGACGCTGCGTGTTGTCCTACAGCGCTTCCGCGCTGCGGGTCTCCACTTAAAGGCCGGAAAATGCCAACTGGGGGTTTCTGCTGTAACCTTCCTTGGTTACCGCATCGATGCCGTGGGCATCCACCCCGACCCAGCTAAGCTTGACGCCATCCTAGCTGCCCCCCCACCCCAATCTAAAGCGGAGCTACAAGCCTTCCTGGGGCTTCTAAATTTTTATGCCTCCTTCATTCCCCACAAAGCCTCCCTGGCCGAGCCCCTTCACCGCCTTTTGGACTCCAAGGCCCCTTGGAGCTGGAGCAGCCGCGAGGCGCAGGCGCTCGCGGCTGTCAAGCACTCCCTCACTACTCCTCCAGTCCTCGCCCAGTATGACGAGTCCCTTCCACTAACTTTAGTTTGTGACGCCTCTCCCTTTGGGGTGGGCGCCGTTCTAAGCCATTCCTTCCCTGATGGCTCGGAACGTCCCATAGCGTTTTACTCCCGCACCTTATCAAGGCCTGAGCGCAATTACAGCCAGCTTGATAAGGAGGCGCTGGCTGCCGTTGCGGGGGTAAAGCGCTTCCACCACTACCTATACGGACGTCCCTTCACCCTTATTACGGATCACAAGCCACTTCTCGGCATCATTGCCAGAGATCGCCCCACCCCTCCCATCCTCTCCCCGCGCATGTTACGATGGCTTGAATTCCTTTCTGCCTATTCCTACACTCTTGCCTATCGCCCCGGCGGCCATATAGCCCACACAGACGCTTTGAGCCGCTGCCCCTTGCCAGTTCCCATTCTTGACCCGGCTCCTACTGTTAAGGTCTGCCTCATTGACGACCTGTCCCTCCCTATGTCCGTCTCGGACATAGCTGCAGCGTCTGCGACCGACACTGTAATTCTCCAAGTTATGGCCGCCGTAACTCGAGGATGGGCAGCTTACTCTAAGGACCCCCTCCTCCTGCCCTTTTTCCGCCGCCGTTGCGAACTTTCAGTAGTGCAGGATTGCCTCCTCTGGGGCTCCCGCGTCGTTATTCCCTCTTCCTTGCGCGCCTCTGTGCTGTCTCGCCTCCATGACAGCCACCCAGGCATTGTCCGAATGAAGGCCCTTGGCCGCGGATATGTCTGGTGGCCGTCTATGGATGCGGACATCGCTTCCTATGTGCTAGGTTGCTCCGCCTGCCAGCGGGTGCAGGCTGCCCCCCCCACCGCTCCTCCCCGCGAGTGGGAGCAACCTATGGGCCCATGGAGTCGATTGCACGTCGACTTCATGGGTCCCCTCGATGGACACTCCTTCCTAGTCGTGGTAGATGCGTGGTCAAAATGGGTTGAGCTCTTCCCCATGACCACCACCACATCCGTGGCCACTATCCGCGTTCTCAACTCCCTTTTTACAACCCATGGGCTGCCCGATGTTATCGTTTCCGATAACGGGCCCCAATTCGCCTCCTCTGAATTCCTTTCGTTTCTCACCTCCCTGGGCATCCGCCATGCCCCAATTTCACCATATCACCCGGCCAGCAATGGCCTGGCGGAACGTGCGGTCCGCTCTGCAAAAGATGCCTTTGCCCGTATGGCAGCACTACCCTGGCCCGACCGCATTCACACCTACCTCCGTACCCAACACACCACCCCTTGTTCCTCCACGGGCAAAGCCCCCTCGGAGCTACTCATGGGTCGCCGCCTCAGGTCTACTTTAGACCGCCTGCATCCCCTCTGTTCTTCCCCACCCTTTCACCCTTCCACCTCCCCGAGATCCTTTCTAGTGGGGGAGGAAGTTTTCGCCCGGAATTTTGCGGGGGAACCCAAATGGGTGCCTGGAAAGATCTCAGATGTAACAGGACCCTGCTCTTACAGGGTCCTCCTCAACGATGGGAGATCTTGGAGGCGCCATTTAGACCTGTTGCGGCGACGACCGGCAGAAGTCCCAGCAATTGCAGCCAGCGGACAGAAACAGCCAGGCCCTACCAACGCCGCCTGCCGGCCCAACCGTACAAAAGACTCTAGCTCCGAGTCGGCGCAGATTGTTCCCGGTGCGCTTGGTTCCTTACCTGTTCTGTGGCATCCATCTCCAAGGAGATGGGCCTGTCGCGGCCGCTCCTCCGGTGCCTCGTCACAAGGGCGGAGCTGACACTCCTTCCACCTCGGACGCCACACCAACTATGCCGAGGCGTTCCCAGCACATGCGCAGACGACCAAGCTATTTGGACGATTACGCATGCGCAATCCGGGGGAAAGGGGTGTTGAATACTGAGGAGCCTGGCCAGCAGAGGGCGTTTGGAGGAAGCCCTCTGATTGGCCAAGGCGTGCGCTCCAGCCGGCGGGAGAATTCAAGGGTTCCTATTGGTTCTACCGGCTGACAGCTGTAAGAATAAATAGCTGTCAGCCGGCTCGCGTTTCGTCCGTTGTCAGTTAGCCTGTTCCTTAATAAACCTTGTTGAACTGACCGCTGCCTCAGTCTCCTCACTACAAATCTAACAGGGATGGTATTAGAAACCCAATTCATAAAGCCATACAACTAATTATTTTGTGCTGTCTAAGAAAGATACTATTTGTTTCAGTGGTGGGATTCAAAATTCTTTACCACTGGTTTTGTGGACATGGCTTGGTGGGCGTGGCAGGGGAAGGATACTGTAAAATCTCCATTCCCATCCCACTCCAGGGAAAGGTTATTGCAAAATCCCAATTTTTTCTTGATCAGCTGGGACTCTACCAGAGGTGGTATTTACCGATTCTCCGAACTACTCAAAATTTCTGCTACCGGTTCTCCAGAACTGGTCAGAACCTGCTGAATACCACCTCTCATTTGTTTGCTTGTTTAAAGGACTTAAATTATTTCAATTTTAAAACACAACTCGGGACAGCTCAGAACAATAAAAACCAAAAACTGGCAACTCAGCCATGCTTTCCCAATGCATCCAGGAAAACCATCCCCAGGCTCTAACAGGCAAGAAATGTCTTGGCATTTTCAGTAATAATTACATTTGCTACAAGCTACAAAATGGGATAACATGAAATCAACAGTTCGAACACTGAAGTCTATGTATATTACAATCCACCCTGGATCAACTACAGGTAGATTTTCATATTTATTTAAACCTTTGACTTACCTTTGACAATGTTGAAGATTTAATTTACACTGCTTTCTTTTCAACATCCCCAAGTTTATGATCCTACCCACTATGCTTATAGATCAATACCCACTATGCTTATAGATCAATAAATACTCTCCAGATATGTGGCGACTAATGCTTGCTACGATTCTCAACAATCTGGTAAGCACAAGGTTTGATAGATTCTTGTAGTAGATCATTTGTTTGGCAATTATCCACACAAAAAGTGTTGCAGACAGCAATATATATGCAGCCCTCATTGCTCATAAATGGTTTTGAGTTGGTGCCCACAGCTCTACTGCGAAGACGCTTACCAAGTTGCTGAGGGTATCTAAATATTAAACATGTTTTAGTACTAAATACTTCACCAGATGCTAATATTAAATATTTAAAGTATTTTCTACCATAGCTGTTGAATACTATGTTTTAACTATTTAAGTTATGGTTTTTCTGGTATATTTTATGAACAGTTGGTAAAAACAATAAGTACAAAATAATAGTTTGACAGTATTTTCCATTCTGCTTTATGGAATGTAAAAATATTTAATAAATCAAGAAATGAAAGGCATCTTTCACAATAGGTTGTACATGAAGTGGATCTTAAATCTAGACTAACATTTTGGAAAATGAGTTATAAATTAGTAATTTATGTAGGTACTCTTCAACATCCAGAATAATCTGTCTCCTTAAATAATAGTCTTTCATCAATCTGAGATTGTTCTAGTTTGGGCCAATGTTTACATTTCATGTTTTGGTTCAATTAAATATTAGTAGACAATACTGAGAGTTATGAAATTAGTTACAGCAATTATTCCAAAATATATTCCTGTCAATGCTTTCTAGACTCCTGATATTTCTAATTGTGCAGCAGAGTAAAAATGTTAAACTCTGAAACAAATTCAGTGAAATGCCATTTATATCATTAGTCAATAATTTCTTACAATACTACCATATATCACATATATGTTGTGGCACTGTAAACTGTTTTAGGTTTACTAAAAGGAAAGGAAAGAAACAAAAGACAAAGTAGATTGAAAATGCAGTATACTTGTTGATAGCACGAGTTACAAATAGGTAAAATCTTAAGCAAGGTGAAGTTTTTTTTTTAAAAATTACTTTTATTATACATTTTTCTTTGTTATACATAACTTTTCCATTTCTACAATGGCAGAGTGATGTCTGTATCAAATCTCTTTTGAATACACATAATTTTATACACACCATAATTATAACCATTATTCTCATAATACAATATAATCTTTCCTTCTAATCACCCTATACAATTTAATCTATAATCAAATATAATCCAGTAGTAATCTTACTTATAGTATTATCACATATAATATGTTATATGCAAATACGTACGTACATACACACATACACACACACACACACACATATATATGTATTTGTGTTACAACCCCTGGTATGCCTAAATATGGGAGGAAGCTCACTACTCCCTCTTTCTGTCCTTCGGCTCATCACAGAAGACCATGCAGGCAGAAAACCATATTTTTATTTTTAATGTTGCCTTTTTATATTAAAAATAAAAATATGGTTTTCTGCCTGCATGGTCTTCAGTGATGAGCCGAAGGACAGAAAGAGGGAGTAGTGAGCTTCCTCTCATATTTAGGCATACCAGGGGTTGTAACACACACACATACATACATACATACATACATACATACATACATACATACATGCTGGTTTTGTTGTATTCGGGTCTTTTCCCGTGTAAGGTTATATATATATACACATACATACACACACATATACATATACATACATACACACACACACACACACACTCGTAGATTTTCACAGGTGTAGGTAAGCTGGTCTTGTTGTATTCGGATCTTTTCCCATGTAAGATTGAGATTGTTTTGGCAACAAGGCTAGGTCCCACTCGCTATCTTCAGGCTGGTGTTTTCGGCTTCGTTCTTGCGCAAGTAAGGTGTGGTCGGAGATGTCGTCTTTCTATAAGTCTTGGTGGGTATGTGTGAAGTGCTGCCTTTGTTGCTGTAAGTGGGTTGATTGGCTGTGAAGTTGCATCCTGATTGGTAGATGAAGTTGATGTTTGTAGATTGGTGGGCTGTTTCATATCATCCTGTGGCTGAGGCGTTGGCTGTGTGTCCGTTGTTCTTTTGTGTTGTAATGACCTGGGTGGTGGGTGGGGTTCGTTTTTGACTAGGGCTAGCCTACACCCCAAGATACAATTCACTATGGAAATAGAAGCAAACAACCAACTTCCCTTTCTGGACGTCCTAATCTACAAAAAACCCAATGGCTCCGTAGGACACAGCATCTACCGGAAAAAACACACACCAACTGCTACTTAAACACACAATCCTATCACCACCCTGCACAGATCAACTCTGTAGTCAAGACCCTCATCTCCAGAACGAAATGCCTAGCTGACAAAGATCACCTGAAAACTGAATTACACACTCTCACAAATGTATTAATCTCCAATGGATTTCAAAGAAAAACAATTACCAACCTAATCCAAAGGGAGACACCCCCCAAGAACCGAGACACAGAACAGGACAACGGCATCGCCCTCCTCCCTTGTATCAAAGGCACCACAGATAAAATCAGCAAATTTCTCCACTATATCAAGACAGCCTTCAGCACTGACCAAAAAATAACCAACATCTCAAGAAACCCCAAAGACAAAATCCAGCTAGGAAACCAAGGAGTCTACGAAATACCATGCAAAATCTGCCCTGCCACATACATTGGAAAAACTAATAGGAGAATAAATGCATGCATCGCAGAACACAAGAATGCAGTTAGAAAAAAAGAAAAAACTTCCTCCCTTTTCAAGCACCTTAAAGCAACAGGACATGAAATTGATTTTGAAGGAACCAAATTAATCTCCAAAATGGAACACTTCAACAAGAGAATAACTATGGAAGCCATCGAAATAGAGAAACACCGCCACAACATGAATAAACATGACAATATCTCCCGCCTACCAGACATCTGGAAACCAGCCCTAGTTAACAAACAAACTCCACCCACTACCCAGGTTGTTACAACACAAAAGAACAATGGACACACATCCAGCACCTCAGCCACACAGGATGATACGAAACAGCCCACCAATCTACAAACATCAACTCCATCTGCCAATCAGGATGCAACTACACAGCCAATCAACCCATTTATAGCAACAAAGCCAGCACTCCACACCTACCCACCAAGACTTATAAAAAGAAGACAGCTCCGACCACGCCTTAGTCGCACAAGCACGAAGTCGAAAACACCAGCCTGAAGATGGTAAGTGAGTGAGGCAACGTCAAAATGTTGCCAAGACAATCTCAATCTTACATGGAAAAAGACCTGAATACAACAAGACCAGCGTGTATGTATGTATGTATGTATGTATGTATGTGTATATATATATATACATCATATATATGTGTGTGTGTGTGTGTGTGTGTGTGTGTGTGTGTGTGTTGTATTTGTGCTGAGTATAAGTTTAGGAGAATCCCCTCTTCATCCTTACATTTCCTTGTTAACCTCTCCATTTTGGCACAGTCTAATATTTTCTTTATTACATTTTCATCCATAGGTATATTTCCATATTTAATATTACATGTGATAACAGCAGCAAGAATTATGTACACACAAAATTGGAAAAAAACAAGGTGAAGTTATGTCACATCATAGGCACAATTTTCAGGGTTTTGTTTAGCAAGATTTATTGAAAAATAAAAAAATGGGATTACAAAAATGTTGGAAACTAATTTATTTCCCATCTAAAGCTACTACATCCCAAAGCTCTACAACAGACCTGTATTTCCTTTTTAATTGGCTTCTGTGAACATCAAACTGCTGGGTCTTTTCAATAATAATCAAGGAGCTTAAAGTGCTTATTTAAACAAATGGTTTTCTGAAACATCATTGCTCTGGAAACTGATAATTGTCGTGGGTGAGAATGGAAGTTCAGAAGTAGCAATCTCATCACTTGTGAAGCCCTCACTTCACTTCCTCCACCCCCACCCCAACAACCCCTTGATATGTGGAAAGAGGGAATAGATGTGTTCAGTTATCAGCATATATTCTGCATGTGATTCTTAGAATTTGCCACTTCAATATTTCATAAATGTGTGCATTTGTTTATAAAATTATAGTTTTCCTGTTTTTCAGCTTTTCCTATAGTTGCTCAATTGTAGAATATCAGCTTGAAACTACTAAAGAAAGCATTTTTCATTCTGCAGAAGAAAAGAATGGCATGCCTGACATCAAGAATTGGTTATGACAAGCTATTTGAAAAATATGTATTAACTCAATAACAACACATTTTTAAATTCACACAATTTAACAGGGAGAGAAGTGGTTCAGCTAATAGTATTCAGAGAGAAAATAGGGCAGTGGGACGAGGTTGCCAATCCGAGCACAAAGTGCATCTGGAGATAATAGAAGCTTGTTTATTCTGAAAATTATTTGATTTCAAACATTTTATTTCTATGGACTATTGACTACATAAGAGGTGAAGCTCTTTTCTCTTTTCCCGATTTTTCAATGGAGTTTTTTTTATTTCATTAAGTCTCTCCAAGGTTTGTGATATGTAATATAAAATATTGCAAGCAAACAAACCACCAGCCTCTTATTGGCAATGTAGCAGGAGGGGTTTTGGAGTCAACTTTAGGGTCTTGATTTGAATCCTAAGAATTCCCAGAGGGTTTTTTAAAGCACTGCTTCAACCAAAACAATTATCAAAGAAGGCAGTGAAATGTTACAATCATTTTCAGCTGTTGACTTTCTGCACAAATAAAAATATGGCACATATAGTAGTTAAAAGGCGGTTCAACGGGATCTGAAAAGCAGTTTTTGGATCTAAATTGTTCAATATTCATAGGATTCTCAAGCAACCCTATTTGTTAGGGACATATACCCAAGTTACTACTGTGTGATAAATTGAACAGAAACTGACAACCACATGTAATTTGGTGTTTTCTACAGATCCAGCTCATGTGATTAGGGGAAGTTAGTGTTTGTTGTAAACACAGAGGTCATTGGTCTAATTGAGTAAACATGATTTTGTGACATAAATTTAGTGAAGCATTTCTGGAGTTAGAACATTGAGAACTATTGCCTAAGGCAATCAAAAACAAAGACTTTTATTGGTCTTTTATATATTTGACAAAACTGTTGACAAAAACTGTATTAGTAATACAGTTTCTTATTTATAGTGTATAACCACAATATATAGTTTGGATAAAGAGTAAAATCTGCTTAACAGATTAACATTTCTATTTAAAAATCTTTTGCGTTTTCAATTTATTTGATTTATTATCAACATTAAAGATTTATTTACATCTATTGCACTGAGCTCTTTGAATTTAAATCCCATCCCTCTCTCTGCATCCTTTGTAACTACAGAAAGTCAAGGATGTCTTGCCCTGCACTTGGAGGGATATGACTTGGAGGCATCTCCTGTCGGGACTGTGTCTGATTGGATCATGTGAGGGACATATGGATGCTGGGCAGGGACTTGAAATTTCTTTTGGGTGGGGAAAACAGGAAACTTTCAGATTCGGGTTTTCCCAGATATGCCTATATGACATCTATATAAATAAAAATGCAATGTTTGTTTGTCAAAATCTCAAATCTCCGAAAGTTCTTCACCGATTGCTTTGAAATATGTATATTATATAGATGTCACACCTGTGACAGGTAAAAACATGTTTTTTTGTAAAAACATGCTTTTTTGAAAACCAGCGCCATCTGCTGGACGTAAAAGCAACACACGCTATACCATAGCGTTCATTTCTGGAGTATAGTATATTCTGAACAATTCGGCCTCTCTCCAGCTTCGTCCTGATGGTCCCTTTATATGTGTGGCTGGGCTGCAGCTGTACCCTTTCCCCTTTCCGCCCCTTCTCCGACGAGCTTCGCCATTTCCACCAAGGGAAGCCAAACCCTTTCAGCCTCCCCCTCCCCTCTCTCTCCTCCGCTTTCACCAGGCCTTTGTTGTCTGTACTGGGGCGGCGCCTACCCCATCCCTTGGCCGCCTCCCCCCACCCTTAAGCTGGCCTCCCCCCGCCCAGCCCAGTGGAGCTCCAGAGGAGGTGGAGGCAGAGTGTCTCATCAGCCCAGCCAGATGTGTGCATTCTCCACCCCCCTCACAGGGAGCCAGCTATGGCCACGCCAAGACGGCTCTGACGGGGCGGCGGCAGTGTCAGCCTGAGGCACAGCAGGGCTGGGGTGGCCGCTGGGTGCCCCATGAGGCAGCGACTGCAGCAGCAACGGCATCTCTGGATGGGGCCATGGCCAGCGGGGGCTGCCTTGCGTCCACGTCAGCTCCTTCCTCCTCCTCCTGCTCCTCAAGGGACGCCGGACGCCTCCTCTAGCCACCACCGCTGAGGGAAGCTGGGTCGGGGGCGGCGGCCGCCTCCTCCTCCTCTCCTCCTCAGCTCTCCCAGGCCAGGGCCTATGTGAGCATCCTCCATGGAGGCTCTTGCAGCGGCCACCATGGCTCACTTCCATGAGGGGGCCGTCCCCCTCTGCCGGGAGACTTGCGCTTTCTCTTCTCTTTCTTTTCCATTTAACCAGACTGGTCCACAGCAACCCGTGCCTGGGTACAGCTAGTCTCTAATAAAATGGAACTTTGAAGAAACTCAAGCCTCGGAGTCTTCTTTCATTAGTTGTGTTACTTGGAACCCTGACCTTCAGCTTCTCCAAAATCCACTGGGTATAACACCAAAACTCTTTCTCTGGCTATTGTGAATCAAATGCACACAAATAAAATCTTTGAAGATGAAATTCTTGCTTCTGGATATGCTTTCCTAAGCGTCAGCAACTCCTCCTCCCCACAACTGGCAAATAATTCCATTAAAAAACCCCATGCATGCTCTGAATCACATTTGCCCTTCAATGATTTGACAGATCAATGCAGAGTTTTGTCCTCTGTTGTAGAAGCTCTGATTAACATTCAACACAGCAGCTTGAGACCAGATTGCAATTTTACAACTGTTGTCTGTAGATAGGCATATGTGAGTGCTGACAATTTTTATACAGCTAAGCTACCTAGCCCTGATGGATATGAATAAGCACTATAATATTTCATGGAATCTCAGGATGATTTTATCAGATAATTGAATATATCTTTTCTTGAGTTGTGATATTGTTTTTTAAAACTGAATACTGTTGCGTGTTTGGTAGGTGTTAAAAATAAACAGTTATACAAATTAGGTAACTGTGGTTTAAGATAAAAAATAATGTTGGAATCTATTTAAAAATCTTCATGTTCCCATTTATTTAAATGCAATCAATTTAAATCCTTAATTTAAAAGCATTCTGGAAAGTCCCACTAGTTATTCCCTGGGGAGATGGAATAAGTAATGCACAGTCATGTATACAAAATTGTTATAAGATTATACCCTTAATTTATCTGAAGTCTATTGCTATTCCTGTAATATTGTACTTGAATTTTCAAGGAAAGTAATGTGCAGTTGACTATCAGTTATTTGATTAATTTATGTCAGCCAAACAAATTACGAAGCTCAAAATTAAACAACACCATTGTACAAGATGTACCAAAACAAGATGCTTTGTACCGCAGGCTGCTTCAGCTGACTACCGGCTGCCTACAATTCGGCAGTTCAAATCTCACCCGGCTCAGCCTTCCATCCTTCTGAGGTGGGTAAAATGAGGACCCAGATTGTTGGGGTCAATATGCTGACTCTGTAAACTGCTAATGAGGGCTGTAAAGCACTGTAAAGTGATATATAAGTCTAAGTGCTATTACTATTATGAATCTTCCATCAAATCATCAAAATGTGGCAAGAAACAGTCTATCAACTTTTGACCATTATGATCACAGAGAGATTAGAAGTAAAAACAAATTCAGAAACTGCTTGCAGCATTGGAGTTTTGGGTCCTTCACTGGAGGTTAAGAAAAGGATTCCATAAAACATATCAAATCCTGGGAAATTAATTTATAACAAGAGCCATACAAATGTTATACTAAACTGTGTCAATTTCACCATCAAGAAACATTAAGCATAACATTATTTCAAATCACACATCTTCATCAATATGAAATATTCATGTACAAAACCTTAATTTATCCTACCCATATCCTTCTCATGTTCTATGGATGCCCCTTTTTGTAATGAGTCTTATTTTCACTCCAAGTGAATAGAGAGATCCATTGTGTGGAAGGCTGCAGAATTTTAATGAACTGCAAAATATAGCTAATTATGAGGGGGGAAAGCATCTTCTGCACTTTCTCATGCAAATTAGACACATTAATTGGTGTTCAGAGACTCCTTTAAAAAAACAGAGAGAGAAAACCTTAAAGGGAAAAAGAGGAGGGAGGGAATGACAATTTGCTCTCTTGTCCATATAAAGTAAATGAAGATAAATTGAAAAAGAAAATGTTAATAGGCTAGACAATCACTGTTAGAACTCTAGAAATGTGTTAGGTTTTAAAAAACCATTTACTTCCCAACATTCTTATGTTGAGCTTTTAACAAATAAGTCCTATAATCAAAGCACCTCATTCACAGCAATATGATTTTCTTCCCAGTTCATAAGGATAATATTGGAAGTTTCAACTTCATTTAGATAGTTCACCATGCATAATGAGACATGTTCTAGTAGACTGTAATATCCCTTGAGTTTACCTTATAGGTTTTAAAATATAAATATATTTATAAACTTCTTTCTTCTTGTTTCAGATATCATCTAAAATTGGCTCTTAGTGCAGTGGATATAAAAATATTTTAGACCACTCTGTGGGTTGGGAAGATGGAATATATGTAGATGTCCAGTATAACATTCATCCAATTTTTGCAGCAAAGAACTAGAGTGGCTCATAAGCCTCTATTTCTGCTGCAGAATAACTCAATTTCAGGAATGTTAGAAGCAAATCCAGGCAATAGCTAATATAAATGCAACATTGTTCTTTAGTGATTGATTAGCCTAACCTAATAGCCATTTTGTGAACAGACAAGTCCCCCAAAACAGCCATCATGTGAGAATGCTCACAATAAAGTCTTAAGTTTCTAAATTTGTCTAGCTCAGTTTTACGGAATTATATACATTTTATGTTTTTCTTGCTTCTGAGGAATGCTATAATCAATACAATGTGGGGAGCCATGGCTTAGTAATCCTTGGAGGAACATTCCTTATGCCATATGTTTTAGAAAAGGGTTTATAAAATACTGTGAAAACCAAGCGTGAGATCAGTATAATATCTTGCGCATCCCAGATGCTCTTCTGATTAACTAATTCACTAATTAATCTTCACAGCATCCCCCATAAGGCATATACTGGAAGCAAAGTTCATACTTTAGGGAACAGGGACAGTGAACTGTTTCAATGCAATAAATCCCAGTTTTTAGAGAAAATGAAACCTCAACATGAAGAATGAACATGAAAGATGAAAAAAAAAAGATACATGCTATATTTTTATCAAGGTAACACAGTTCAAAGCAAAGCCAACTATTGCTGATATTAACTGTATGGAAGATGGAGCAGCCTACAGATATTACATCTGGATGTAATGAAATGATATATATATCATTTAAAATAAATGTATTTTAAAAAATCAACATAAACAGATGTATTTTAATAACAGATTGTAGACTCTAGTATAACAACAACAACACAACAACATCTCAAAAGGAATTGGTAGGAAATAACAGAAAACTAGCTTCCTAAAATGATGCAGATGTTAAAACATAGTGAGGGTTTTATATCAGAGAGCTTAAACAGTTTCACTGATTTTTGTAAAGCAAATTATTTACCACAATGAAGTACATAATATATACAGCAGAAATGTATGTGCAAAGTCTTCCTTTTTATAAGATAATTTCACTTTATAGAAAATGATAGGATACAACAACCTTGAGTTTCATTAAAGAAAGGCACAGCTGATTATGTTAGCTTGTATACATTTGTGAACAATAGCTGTCCCAATAAAAATAATCATTTCAAGTATATTCTAAACTAAAAATGTCAAACCTTAATGATAGCTTGTTGCTTCCAAATATCTATAAATTCCACTGTAATGCTTATCAAACATGGTACTAGAACAAAAGAATTTCTGCTTTCTTCAATGAATAGAGAAATGATGCTGTTGGACTGCAAATGAGGACAAGTTAATTCTTAAGATGTACATAAAGGGGGCGTGCATAAGTGCACCACCATGCCTACCATCCCTGTCTTATTGTCCCCATCTAGCAGTATTTACCTCCTTTGTTCAGGTTTATGTTCTTACCTATACTTGTTATCTTGTACATGTTTGACAAACGAACAAATAAATGAATGAAAAAATTAAGGAACAAACCCCTATTTCCTTTTGTAAGAATGGAAATGAATAGAATAGAATTCTTTATTGGCCAAGTGTGATTGGATACACAAGAAATTTGCCTTTGGTGCATTATTACAATGCCTATCAGCTTTTTTAGGATTATGGGTTCATGCACTGTCGGCAACACATATGTAATAGCATTTAATAAAATACTGTAACCTTTTTCAATGTATACTCGTTTAATCCTCATGTCTATATTTTCCAATATTTAAACTGGGATTTTGTACTTATCTAATTTTTATAGCTGCCCATCTCACAAGCAAGTGATTGGGCGGGAAGCATCCCAGTCCTGCAATAAACTGCAATCTTAAATTCAAGGCAAAGTTTTCTCAGCAATAATCAATCATAATGCTGTTGATTTAAAAGATGTTTTTTCAGTCCTCAGTCTGTAGAATCAGGGACAGTGGAAACAGAATCAGTCCGTCAGACAAATTAAAGTTCCCTATAAATAACTATTATACTAGGCTTATGATGATTAGAGGAAGCACTGTGGAACAGTTTAAAATTATAAAATCTCTAAAGGACATATGAATGTCAACAAGACTATCCTACAAGACAATTCATGACAAGTGTAATTTTTTCAGAGTGTGCCTTCAATGAAGATAAATTATTTCAAGTTTTTTTTATTACAGAATCTTTTCTTGAATTTGATGAGTTCTAGAATTGGCCAAATGTCATTGTGGCTATACATTTGAGAAAACTACTGGTAATTGGTATTGATGGTTGATTATTACTTATCTGAAAAGCATATGACCTGCTCTATCTAGTGATAGCCAAGAACACATCTGTCTCATGTTGTTACATTGGATTATAAAATTTATAATTGCAAAGTGGCTTGGGCATATAAAGAATTATTTAAAAGAGCAAGTCATCATCTTTTCAAATAGGAAAAAGCACAGCAGACAATTTAAAGCCTAGTCAAATAATGCAACCGCTAATTCATGTTCTCAGATGAAGTTATTACCATAAGCACTGCATTCTTTAGGCAACTTGCACTCACCATCCTAGAATTTACATTCAAAGACCAACATATCAGAGGTGGGTTGCTCCCGGTCCAGCCCGGATCGGGTGTATGCTTCCGTGCATGTGCAAAAGTGGCACATGCGCATGGGAGCGCACCTAAATAAGTAGTAAAAAAAATTGCAACCCACCACAGCAACATAGCCTAAAACCTAATTACTTTTAGGCATAGAATACTCCTTGAATCCTGACAGAACAGCTGTTGAAGCTCTGCAAGAATGTGGTACAAGATGATCCATTACTGTATCCATTAATATCCAGTGTATTAATTCTTCATGCTTTCATGAATCCTCTTATTTCTAGTTACTGAAATGGTGTTGCAAAATAAGAGATCTATTTCACTAATTTGCTATGAATAGAGTTCAGTATTTAAATTCTTAGCTCTGAAATCTCAGAATAATATCACAAGACTAACTATGGGGGTTTATTTATTTAGGAGATTTATATTGCTGCCTATTTACACATGGCAACTCAAGGTGTCTTACAAGAATATAAAAGCATCATATAAAAACAATAAACCTAATAAAAGAGAAAATCATATATAATGAAATAAAATAACCCCCATCCCCACCCCGGCAACACCACATCATATGAGCCATTTAATGGGCTCCATCCCGCTCTGCATTCCCCAGGCCTGCTCGCAGAACCAGGTCTTCAGAATGTTAGAGTGGGGGGGGAGGCAATTCTAAGTTACTTACTAAGCTATGCAAGGCAGCTTGAGTCTCCACTGATGAGAAGCTTCATGCAGCAAAATGAGCCAAAGGACAGAAAGAGGGAGTAGTGAGCTTCCTCCCATATTTGGGCATACCAGGGGTTGTAACACAAATACATACATACATACATACATACATACATACATACATACATACATACATACACACACACACACACACACACACACACACACATATGTTGCATTTGTGCTGAAAAGGGAAGCAGTATGGTTCTTTCCCATATTTGCATATTTGGGCATACCAGGGTTTGTCACAAAATACGTGTGTGTGTGTGTGTGTGTGTGTGTGTGTGTGTGTGTATGTATATAGGATTAGATTATTTGGAAGGTGAATAGAAAGAGACATCACCCTCTCATCCTATCGAGGTTTAGAGGATTCATTAAAATTTTATCAAAAACAAATTCAAAGGGAAAATATTAGTGAAAATACCTTGAAATAGGTGCGTAACAAGAGTTGCATCTCTTCAAGTGTCTAAATTACTTCCTAGTTGTCAGAGAGAGTGTCTCAGTCAGGAAACAGGGGTCAGCCTGAAATCATTATGTACACACAACAGGGTAAGATCTGAGCCCCCTTGAAAGCTGTTGAACTTCATCTAATGTTTTCCAGGGACAAATTGCCAGTCTGAGAAAATTGCTGTGAAATAGGCATTAAGCAATAAAGTAGCTGGCTTACAGTACACTCCACATGTGTGGGCCTAGTTGTTTGTGCCTGACATTAATTCACTCATGGTTAAGTACAACAAGATTCCTATGTAAGATTAGTAGCAGACCCAACATAATTTACAGGAAAAATCAAACCAAAGATAAGAAAGTTGAAAGTCATTCCTAGACAAATGATAGCCTTTTCAGTCCATATACTCAAATCATGATGACTGCGTGACAAGCCATTAATTTCTAAAAGAAAAAGAAAGCATTGCTTTTCAAGGAAAAACTAAATTATTGAACTGAATGGAAAAAAGAGCCACATTTGCTACTTCAGCTTCCTCCAAGAAAGGAAGAAGTATACAAGGGTTTCTGTCATTTTGTTATTGTTGTAATTATTGTTATAATTGAGACAGTGCCATCATCTTACACAAACCCTTTTTAAGATGTAAAGACATAAGAGAGAATATCTAAAACTGATAATGGGGCAAGTGTATGCGAAACAAAGCCTATGTGGAATGAATAGATCATTGAGAATAAAACTTCTAAACTACAAACTGTGAGGAAAAGGTAGGCTCTGAGGAAGGATTTGAAAGAATGGAAAGTGGCCCAAGAGATTTCTATATCTGATTTTCCAAGTGGGATTTTTTTGCAGCAAGACCTACACTTAGAATGTTATGTTATATATGTAACAGAATGTTATATACATATATAATTAATCTTGTAAGCTGTCCAGAACAATTAGAATAGATGGAACATATATTTATAAATTAAACATTTAATGATTCTCTAAATCATTTAGCCTATCCTCAATGGGCATAGGAAAGGCTAGCTTTATATTCCTTGAAAATCCTTTGCAGAGAATAAGCATTTTCTGCAGTTATAGGGAATATAGAAAAAAGAGAGAATCATCTTATGTAAAGGGAGCTTTCTGCAATGAAGAATCTGTTGATGATAATCACCTTATTTCATTTCTAATGATATCCACTTCACCCTTCTACTGGTTATAGCTTAACTCCCTTCTCAGTTCAGAAGCTTCCAAACTTTAAAAACAATTTGGAAGAACATCTGAAGATGAGAAAAGGGAAAGGAAAGACTGGTTGAATGAGCTTCCTTTTGTTCATGCAACTAATGGATGGAAGGCATCACATGTTCCAATCCATTTTTGTAATCCTGTATTTCATTGAAACCAGTAACTGGCATGCTACTACTCAAACAAAATTGAGCCTTATTCAAGTCTGACTAACAAAAAGCATTTTAATGCAAACTTCTAAAACTTCCTATGCCAGTGAAGTGAATTTCAGTACCATAATTATCTTGGATATTATTTTAAATATTAGCTATTCTGTTTCTATCCTATAACTTTAAATCAAATTATTTGAAATTACTGCATGTATTCAATGTCAACAATACATTACTATAGACTTCTATGCCTTCGTGTTAAACCTTAATATGTAATGCAACGAAGATATGCTAAAATATATACTGTATTTGATGGATTAATATCATGCTATTTTAACTGTGTTATCTGATCACCTTTAGACCATATTAATTTTGATCCTTCAGTGCCATATTTTGAAATATATTGTTAAATTGTTCTTGCAACTTTGATACAAAGTTATTTAAGGACAAGTCAATTGGAAATAGAAGAGTTAATTCTGACTAATGGCATTCATATATATGGTATGTAAAAGACAGTTGTCATCTCTGTGATTCAGTTCTCAGTTAAACAGTTACAGTTTACAATTTAATGTTCAGCAATAAAATGAATATTGCAAGATTAATTTAATGTTGACTGTGGCATCAACTATAAATGTCACTCTTGAGTTCATAATTTCTATTTCCCCAGAAACTCTGGGGACAGTAAATGAAACATATCACATATAAAAACTATAGTAGCTTAGTTAAAGCTTGCAATAAATCAATATATTACAGTTCTGATCTTGGCCTTCCAAATTAAGACTGTGCTATAAAATTAATGAGAATCTACAGAACTAAATAAGAGGCCATCATTTCTAAAGTAAATGTCATTTAAGAATAAACTGATTATACTAGTTTTATTTATTTTTATTTATTTTATTAGATTTATGTGCCACTTTTCTCCTCTAGAGGTGACTATGGTTATAATCAGAGATGGGCTTCAAAAATTTCAGCAACAGGTTCTCTGCGAAGTTGCTGGATGGGTGTGGCCATGGTGGGCATGGCCTAGTCAACCTTCTGCACCATGGTGGGGGCAGATTTTAGCCTTCCCAAGGCTCAGAGGCTATCCTTGAGCCTGTGGGAGGGTAAAAACTGCTTCCCCCAGGCTCTGGAGGCCCCCTGGAGCCCCGAAATGGACCTGTTTCCAGCCTTCCGGAAGGCCCGTTTTTTCTCCTTCCTGAGCCTCTGTGCAGGCCCTGCATTTCCCTCGAATCCAAAATGGGCCACGTGGAGACTCCTGGGAGAGGAGAGGAGGGGGGATCAGCCAAGGATGGTGTTTGGAGGTTCTCCGAACCAGCCATAACACTAGCTATGGATTCTCCCGAACCCGGCTGAACCCGTTGCAGCCCACTCCTAGTTATAATTAAATAATGCAAAATTTGCAATTATATTTGCAATTATATTATATTTTTTAAAATATTATATCAGATTTCCATGTTTTAAATATATCTTAAGACTGAAAGAAGATGATGTCACCAGAGCGGATTATATCTTTGTTTCTACTTGAATATTACAAATGCAGGTTCCTAATATAAAGATCCCAAGTGTTTTATTGCCAAGATCTAAAAAAAAATAATCAGGAAAATCTTAGGCCTGTCAACTTAATGTCAGTTCTGAGCAAATTGATTGAAGTGGCAATCATTTTTTTTTAAAAAAACATGCACATAGGAAAACACACCTTGTTGAAGAAATAGTAAAACGAGTTAGGCAAAATAAACCCTGAAATCATGAGATACATTTTTTTACTATAAAGAAAATGAAAGAAGAAACTTCGCCTCCCAAAACACTAGTACCAGGGGTGGTCATTGAATTAAGGTGTTTGAAATATAGCTAGATACAGACAGATGATGATACAGAGAGAGAGAGGTGGTGGGGAGAATAGATGGCTATGCCGTGCAGTATATTTCTGAGTAGCTTATTATTATAGAATTATTACAGAATAAGAGTATTAGCCTTTGTTCAACCTAGTCTGCTTTGTAACTAAGTTGGATTATTACTGCAATATAGTATTTGATCTGCTCAATCACAGTTCTTGTCTTCCTATAACAGCCAGTTTCAAAGAAGGAATTATTACTGCAGTGCCTTGCAGGCAACATTTATGGCAATTGCTGTCTGAAAAGTGGCTTATTACCACAGGTAGCTCTACTGATGGTTTTATATTAGTAAAGAGATTCAATCCCTTGCTATAAACAAGCGATTTTTATCACATTTTCAAAGATAGATTCCAGCCCTAAAGGTTACCAGACTTCATGTTTAGGAGGAATTCTATCAGTGATAAGATCAAAGTTGGTACTTTTCCATTTATCATTCCTTTTCATTAGGTTATCTTTCGCAAGTGCTGTATCCAGTACTGTACTGCAATGAAGTGCAAATCATGTTTCTTTATATAATTCAATTATTATTTAGCCTCTCTGCCAGACCACTCTCATAAATATGTCTTTTTGAATGTTTTGTTGAGGTACAGGATACAAGAGGAAACAAATTAAGCAACAAGGTAGTAGGCTAAAATTGAGTGTTATTTTATAGTAGATTGCTACACATTCATGAACTTTAATTGTTGTTAAATTCTTTTTTTAAGTAGAGTTGTTTTTTAACTATAGAAGTTGCATCTGCATTCCTTTCCCTCACCTTTGGTCAATAATTTATTTCTACATTGTCATTATCTAAAATGAGCACAATTGCTTAATTACACTAACCTCAGTAAAAATAACGTAATATTACTATAAATTTATTTATAGGAAAATAAATAAGCTCCCATCCAACAAACATTCTCTGGGAAATTTCAGTGCTCACCAATTTCCAGAAAATTTATCAGATTAAGTATTAACCTGATTTCAATGTGGAATCTTTTCCATAAAACAGAAGCTGTCCATGAAACCTACCATCTGATATTTTGAAATTGGGAGACTATTAACACATCTTAAAGTGTCAAAGGATGAAAAACACTGAGCTGTGGAATGGAACAGAACAGAATTTCTGGTGGAAAATGAAGAGAGGATTGATAAAATTTGCCTGAGGTTCTGATGATACTTAGGAGCTAAGTCATAGATTTAAGTTTATACCATCATTTTGAATCACATCTGGAAACCTATTAGCAGCCAGTTCAGGAGTCATAACAGAGATGTCACATGGCTGCAGCATTTCTCATTCATCAATAAGTAAACAATAGCAATTCACTCATTCACCAATAAGTAAACAATAGCAATAGCACTTAGACTTATATACAGCTTCACAGTGCTTTTCAAACTTCTCTAAGCCGTTTACAAAGTCAGCATATTGCTCCCAACAATCTGGGTCCACATTTTACCAACCTTGGAATGATGGAAGGCTGAGTCAACCTTGAGCTGGTGAGACTTGAAATGTAAACTGCAAGCAGTCAGCAGTCAGTAGAAGTAGCCTGCAATTCTGCATTCTAACCACTGCACCACCACGGCTCAAGTAAGGTTCTGCATTTTACAACTGCAGTTTCCAAGTGAAATTCTAAAACTGTGCAATGAAAACTGAATGGTAATAGTTCAATCACAAGGCACTAATAGTGCGCTTGTCACTTTCAGCAAGTAGGCATTAAACTAATAGACCAACCAAAACTGGGTGAACATCCAGTGGCCACAGCTTCCATTTATGTATCTATCTAGCAGTAGATGTGAATCCAGCAAGGCTGTCCCAAGTCATGGGGATGCATACTTCAGGATGATTCTTAATCTACTATTTCCATTACAAATGGACCTGACTGAGACCTTTCTAAGCAGTAGTTCTATATTATTTAAGTTTGATGGCAGTGTTTGTTGTCCATTCAAGATTTCAAAAGACAATAAAAATTTATTAAACTTCTCAATAGTTGCATGTATATATTATGGAGTAGTAGAGAAAGAACCGAATACTGAGGCTGACTTGGATTACTTCACCTATTAGGAAAAAGTTGAACCACACTAGGGGAGTGCCACTTATTCCCAGCACTTGTATACTATCAAGAGGTCTAATGTAACCATGTGATACAGGCTTTTGTAGGTTTACAGGATCTTGGGTTGTTTTCCCATTGTATTAATGCAGTAGTGCAGGAAAATTAGTTCAACATTCTCTTATAAGAGTTCCTTAAAATTAAATAAGCCTGAAGTCTTATCTTTGCCTGCCTTTTCCCACTTGATTGATAACAGCGATAAACTTACACTGAAGTTAGAACTGACTGGCCAAGCACTTTTCAAATGGATTGTTCTCTTTCAGAGATACAAACACCCTAAACAATGGCTAAGCATTTCTAAGGCATTTTTCTACTATTAAAGTAAAGCTTCCAGCAGCAAGCAATGTTTGCCTTGTTGTATATGTAAAGCATAAGATAATTAAGCGCTGCTATTTCTATATCTAAATTCCCTTTCTCCTTTCAACTTTGAGAAAAGAAAGAAAATATACTGGACACATTCTCTTTTTTTGGCTGGCTTTAGCCTTCCAGCTGGTAGAACTTTCTTTCTTTCATTCTTCAGCCTCTTCCACCGCAGTGGAATGGCAGAAGATTGGCAAGGAGCAAGGCTCTTTTGCTTTCCATTCATGTAAGTTAATTGCTCTAATAAGCTGCTGCAAAATTTAGCCAAAATTGTACAGTAAATTCCCCCACACGAATGCTTAGAGTTACCTAGCAGGCTTTGCAGACTGCATCACTGTATTGTAAATCAGTATCATTTTGGAACTTTTTTATTTATACTATACTTGTAACAATTAAGATAAAGGGAACAACATGAGTTCTGTGATTTAATATCTGCTTGGAAGGATAGATGGACAAAATAATATTCAGTACAAAAACATCCTTAGCAATGGGTCAACTGTCAGAATTTTTGATAAGATAGTCACATCCCCAGATGTTGCTTGCTAGAAGTAATATTTATTTTAAATATCTCTGGCACAGGAAAAGTTCATTGTCATTTTCTATTCCAACGTCAGGAGTCAAGGCTCCCCACGTCACTGAAGCCTAAGAGCTGATATAATTGAAAGGGAGACATCACCACCAGATGTTGATAGTACTAATAGTACTAATTTTACTCGTCCAACCACACCAGATCAAGGGTGAACATGGTCTTTAAAAAAATGTCTTGGTATTTAGTGACAGCAGTTCGAATCCATGTCACTAGCAATCCAGCCTCTTAGACAAAGGACTGAAGCATTTTGATAGAGAGTCAAATTGTTTGTCTCACTTCTCCTTTAATAGCTTGCCCAATCCTCTGGCTAGAAGTAAATATCTGCGCTTTTTAATGTGTTAAATAATGTTATACAAATCTACTTATTAATGAGAATGCCTTGAGGTTTGGGGGCACTGACAACAAACAGTTGTCTAGTAAGCCCCTCCCTTCCAGAGCCATCATTATAATTTCCTACAATACAATCCAGCAACTTTGGGAAACACAGTACTTGCTCCCACATGAGTTGTCATTTAATGAAAATAGCATTTAGCATTGTGGAAATATAGATGGCAGTACAAAGCCATTTTAAAGAGTACCGTGGCTAGGTGTGTCATTTAGATGATAGATGGATGCAAATTTACCCATTGGATTTCATATCTACTTTAATTTCACATGTCTCACACAGAGTGAAACGCATGGAGATACCCATTGAGTCAGTGTTAACTCCTGGTGACAACTCCTTAGAGTTTTCATGGCAAGATTTCAGAAGTGCTTTGGCATTGCTTGCTTCCTATGGCTGAGAGAGTTGACTAGCCCAGATATATTTGGTCAACCAGTTGGGTTTCTGTTTAAGGCAGCTTTAGAATTCAGAGTTTCCCAATTTATAGCCTGCTCTAATTATTACACAAAACTGGCTCATATTTACACATTCTACTGTATCAAGAAGGTGTGAAGCTCTTCATGAGTAAAAATTACATCTATGTCTTGCATGGTAAGATGCTAGTATCTACCTTTTTACTCATCTACCTTATCTTATAATGATTTTCACTATAAGGATATCTATCTTTTCAATGATTATCTTTGTATCAGTCGCAAAAAGTAAAGTTTTGGTTTGGGTTCTTTTAGAGTGATAGGTTGGCTCTTACTTTCTGCTTGTAGAATTGTCTAACAATGGGGCTTTTGTTCCATTAGATAATTTTATGATCCTGTTCTGGAAACAGCAGTTTAAAGCTAGGTTCACATACAGGCCAAAATATCATTTGATATTTTGTAGTTCAATGCATTGTAGGTACTCACATTTTCTTAGCATGCCAGCATTGATAAGATTTCCAATCACAAAATTTAACTGCTTGATCCATTAGGGCAGGTCCTCCCTAAATATCTTTCTGTGATTGTTAAATTTTAACTGCTTGATCCATTAGGGCAGGTCCTCCCTAAATGTCTTTCTGTGATGGTTAAGCTACTGCAGGCTTCCAACTCTATAGTTTCCTAGGCAGCATTCCTTACTTAATTTCTCAAGGTCACCTATAGACTCCATTACACAGAATTATAGATAAAAAACGGTGACCACCTGTTTCCATCTCAACAACAAACTCGCCAATGCCGTCCCGAAGGCCTACCTGAATAACAACCTACTCCCTTATGATCCTCACCCCAAATACCTCGGAATAACTTGGATTGGAGTCTATCCTATAATAAACACCTAGGGAACATGTCTTCTAAAATCAATACCAGGAACAACTTACTCCAGAAACTAAGAGGATCAAGATGGAGAGCCTCAGCCTCTACTCTCAGAATATCAGCACTAGGGTTGGTCTATTCCACAGCTGAATACTGCACCCCTGTTTGGCTTAATAGCTGCCATACTAACAAGATCGATGCTAGACTAAATAATACAATGAGGATCATAAGCGGTTGCATAAAATCTACTCCTACTTGCTGGGTCCCTGTCTTGAGCACATTGCACAACCAGCTCTGCAAAGGCAGGAAGCCTTAGTGAAGGAGTACAACAAAATTATGAAAAACCCACTTCTTCCTGTGCATGCTGATCTTCCTCATTTATCAAATGGCAGGCTTAAATCCAGAAAGCCCTCTCTGGCACTCGCTCAACAGCTGTCTAGCAACGTTGACATCAATACACAGTGGAAAGCCAAATGACTGCTGAATGCCCAGATACAGGCAGTTACATAGATGACCCTACACAAAAGGTGCCAAGTTTTGACCTCCCTCACTACCATTGGTAAACTGTGAACAGGATCCATACCCAACATGGTGTCTGCCAGGACTCGTTTAAGTGGGGTCGTCTCTACCCCTAAGTGTGACTGTAGTGTTCCTCGACAAAATATCCATCACATTGTGTTCAAATGTCCATCAAGAGTTTACACCGGTCCAAGGTCTGATTTTTTTCAACGTAGGCCAGCCTTTCCTTGAATCGCTGGGTGGACTGGAACATTTGAACCACTATAAGTCCAGGTATTTGCCGTACGCTAAATAAATAAAGAGGTTTTTAAAAAGTGGAAGTGGGAGGAACTTTTGACTTCTTGCCAAAAGACTTTCCTTGTAGCTGACAGGCAGCATTTGGAAGTGCAAATCATGTGATTGTGGCTGACCACAGCAGTGCAGCAGCACTAAAGTGGCCACCCTTTTGCCAAATTTCAATCCCACAGGATTGAAATGGATCCTGGATTTTGGATACATTCTGTAAGTTAGCCATTTGACGTCTATTGATTAAAAAACTGTTGCTCTATGATGCACTATTTCACCCAATTGAAGGTTATAAAAAATGAAACAGACACGAGAACTTTAGTAATATGTAGATATTAGCCCAGCTATAATTTAATGCAACATTACCCTTTATCAGTCTTCTAGAAACTTTTTAAAAGTTTTGTTTCATGTCCAGTGTTCATATAAACGGTTTATTTGGAAGCTGTGCTTTTCAGTAATTACTCTCAGAGAAAATCTTCCTACAATGGCAATTTTAGCTGGTGAAGCTGGGGTTGTTCCTGAGGACTTTAAGCAAATGAGGTTGCTGCATGATGACCTGATTAGTTAGACTCTTTTTATTATGATGTTTTAATTTTTTAATCATTGTTTCATTTGTATTTATTTGCATTGTTAACCACCCAAGCCCTAATACACCAATGCAATGTATAAATACACAAAAGAGAAGTCTTACAAGAAATAATGTATGTGAAAGAAAAGAAGATAAATGATATTAGAAATATGGGCTGTGTTTACTTACTGTGTGTAAAAAAGGAACTTCTAGAAATCAGATAATCAGATGGGAATTCCTAGCATTTCTCTTCATCTGATTATTTTCTTGGCTTTTCAAACGATGTCAGGTTTTTAAAATTTATTTCATCTAAAAGTATGGCTTTGTTCTGGATTTGGACCAATGTAATTCATTGTACATTGTCTCATGTAACATTCCAGCCAGTGGTTAAACCTGGAGATGATTGAATTAGCTATAGTAATTATTCCAAAATAAGGTGTGTTCCCCAAATATCTTCCATTCTTTTACTGAATGTTTCTATCCTGATCTTCCGGTAAGATGATTAACTGCCAAATGCATATGAATTAATATCATGAAATCTATGAAATGCTATTTATACATTAGTACGCAATTTATCACAATGCAATTGAATAATACATAGGTTAACCATTCATTAACTTAATGAAATCTATTTTAGCGTGGCCAATATCTAAGTTGGAATGGGTGAGATAGAAGATAAAAATGGCATATGCAGTTGGTATGCTGATGACCCAAACTATGTCACCAGTTTTAAGGATTTGCAGATTGATATAAATTTCATAGATTTTACTGCCCACTTTGCAGGACAGATCTTTGCTTTTGTAATGTCGTGTTTATGTTTTTATTTAAATCTTCATCATTATTTTCTTTGTCTGTATATGGACAAGGACTTCTATTTATTTTGAGCATGGGTTGGGCAATGGGATTCTTGACCTTTGGGTCATTTTCAATGCAACATACGTTAGAGGGTGGGATTCTCTGCACATCCTGTCCTTTGCAACATTTTATGGAATTATCAAATGAACACACAACACTTCTGCTATTAAAGTGATATGACACATTATTAACAATAGAGCCAACATTTAAAAAGAAAACAATGTACAAGGTTTATCAAACCATCTACAATTCAGGTCTCCTACATTTCTAGACAGCTGTCTTACACCATATGCTGATGGTATGTTAGGAGCAATTAAACAGCTAATTGTATAAAATGTAATTATGCAGGAAATATAACATTTTAAATACCTTATCTTGAATAATGTCTATAATTAAACTAAAGTGAAGAATATTTGCAACAACCCCACCATCAGGAATTTGGGGTATGTGTGATAACAATGAAATATGAAAAAAGGTGCTAATTACAATGAAAAGAAATTTTTGCATTTTCCACTGGTTGGTCTCTTCATGGTAAATGTTCATTTAGCCAAATTTGATAGGTATGCAGAACTATGTCAGGCAAAGATTTTATCATGCAGGAATGTTATTGAATTTTCATTCCAACAACAAATATGGCAAAATAATGAAGGCTGTTCTATAGGATTGGTAGAGAATGTTTGGTAAATAATTGGCATGGACGATGAAACAACAACAAGCAAGTAACAGAAACAGTAGAGTTTAATTTTTTGGTGTTGAGCAGATATTTTGAGAGAACAAATAAGAATAAGAGGAGTCACACTGGCAAGGAATCTGAATGCCCCCAGTTTGCAAAAAGTTTAGGTTTCTGAGGATAAAATGTCAAAAAGTGTCAAATGGGCAAATAATCATGTCAGCCTTAATCTTGCCACCAATAATCTTTCATCTCTCTTTGATTAGCACAGGGCCGGTACAGTGGTGGGTTTCAAAATTTTTTAGAACCTCTTCTGTAGGTGTGGCCTGCTTCGTGGGAGTGGCTTGCTGGCTATGTGACTAGGTGGGAGTGGCTTGCTGGCCACGTGACTGGGTGGGAGTGGCCAACTTGTAAAATGTGGTGAAACTCACTGAACAATGCTTAGCAACCAAAATGTTGGCTCAGAAACTCTGGCATTTGAAGCACGCAAGTCTTAAAGCTGTCACGTTACAAGACTCTTCACCCCTAACCCTTTAGAAAAAAAGCCCCAGGGGTGTTCAAACTTGACAGCTTTAAGACTTGTGGACTTCAACTCCCAGAATTCCTCCTCTCGCTCTTCATCTTGATGATGTGCGGATGGGCGGGGCGGGAGGGAGCTGGAACCGGTTCTAAACGGTACTGTAGATTTGTGGAACCTCTTCTATAGAAGAGGTTAGAACTGGCAGGAACCCACCCCTGGGCTGGTATAATGGAAATCACCCCCTCTGATTTCAAAAGTATACAAAGCTATAAAAATGGCTCCTGACTATTCAAAATAATACTTATAATCCTTTGGTGAAAGAAGTTAACTCCTGTGAGGTTCTAAGTCAGTGTTAGCGAAACCTTTTGGCACCAAGTGGTGAAATGGGAGTCCGTGTGCATGCTGGAAACCAAAAGAGCAGCTACCTGGTCTGCGCATGAGCACCAGCCACCTGGTCTTCTGGTTTCTGGCAAGCATGCGTGCATGAAGACCAACTGGCCAAGACCAACATGCACACACTGGAAACTGGAAGATCTTTTCCCAGCACGCACATGCACACCGGGCAGCTGCTCTTCTGGTTTCTGGTACTCCTGCGCATGTGAAGAGCTGATGGCCGGCACACCGGAATCCAGAAGAGCAATGGGCGATGGCTCGAGTGACCATAGAGATGGCTCTATGTGCCAGTTTTGGCACACATGCCATAGGTTTGCCATCACGGCTCTAAGTTCTCTGGATTTCTTTTTTAGAAACTGTGCGCTAGATTTGTCTTTTATTTCTCTGTACTTGCCCCATAGATATTTCTATTTTATCCCACTTCCCTGTTCCATTATAATTTTTTATGCATAAATAAAAGACCACATTGCTTTACAGCTTTCAGTCTCTTTGCATAGTTCAATTGTAATTTAGAATAATTCTTCAAGGATGCTGAGTGAGTAAAACATTTTGGTCAGTTTTATGCCAAACAGTCACAACAGAGATAGGGCTGAATACCAATATAGCTAGATTAAGGTTTCTTCTCCTTAGATAGCACTTGCAAATTATCTGAATAATACATGCTGACTCTCAGGTTATAGGTCTAATAATGCACATCCTTTCAGAATCTGCCTGCGGTGATTTCTGAGGATCTGAATATTCTGTGGATAAATCACAAAGCAAATAATCATTTCGTATTAGAAGTTTCACCATGGGATATATTGGGTTTATTTTCTCTTGCTTCAGTATCTGGAATAGTTGATATCATACTTAGGGAAAAAAAATTTTTTGGAGAGCAGTAAAAGTTTAGAATGCCTTTATTATAAAATTATATGCGCCTCCCTCCCAAAAGCAACTGTGCATGTGTGTCCCGCATGGTGATCATTTGATCTGAGTTACTTTTTCTGTGCTCTGTTGTTTGAGGGCACTTTAGCCAAAAGGTTACATTTGCAGGAATATAAATGGACCCCTTATGAAACCTGCTTAATCCTTCAGGTGTCACTCTTATGCCCCTCCAATCAGTCTTTTGTTTTGGACAAAGCTTCTGATTTCTCAATTTAACTTGCTAGAACTTTGAGACTGTATTATCTCCTATCTGTTTCAGTTGTCTAGATTAATTTTGCAATTAAAAATATAAGAAAACCTTTAAAGGACAATATGTGTAGCTCAGGGTTCAAATGAGAGGTCCTTGGTGCTCTCTGAGCTTGCTTGTTTTCTTGCAGATGTTTCACTACTCAGTGCGAGTCCTGAGTATTACTGGTACTACTCTAGCACTGATGATGTTACTAGTTAGGGTAATGAAATGTCTGCAGGAACCTGTCATGGAGTTGACAAGAAAACCTGTCATGGAGTTCTATAGGTGCAAAGTTGGAGGATAATTTAAAATGGATATTTCCACATACATAGGTCAAAATGTAGACTTTGTTATATTACTGCTCACAAGAAAACTTTTTTTTTGATGAAAATGAATGAAAAGGATCAGATTTTTGCCAAAACTATGTATGAAGAATGTTTAATGCTAGTAGCATTTTCAAAAAGTTATATGCAACTACAAACCCAAATTTTCCAACAGACAATAAAAAATAAATTGAATAAATTGGAACAAAAATATAATATATAAAACTCAAGAGAGTTCCCTTAAAGGCTTAAACAGATATGTATATTTCCTATAAAATATACCTGTTACATGAAAAAATGAAATATTTTTTTCATTTTAATTATTCTTATATTATGCATTCAGTATATATGCTGCTATTTGATTCTGTCACCATAATTCAGTGTAGCGCTCTGACGTATGATTACTTTTTCCTAATGATCACAGAAAAGCCCACACAAAATGTACATAATAGGTCATCTGGGCAAATAATTCTTGAAACGATTTGCAAGACGAATGATTCAATAATACCTGTATACCCAGAGAAACAGCACATGAATAATAAGTAATCACTTAGGATTATATATTTGCTAGCACATAATAATAAAATAGAGAGAATTTATATTAAGATCCTTTTTTCTGTTAAAATGTGTTTGTGTTTAAATGAGACATTTTGCAGAATTTATACCTGGGGTATAATCTTCTGTTTTTAACTCTGAAGCTTGTTAGTAATCTTTAGTTTAATTATAGCTAAAGTTTCTGTTTTTTACAAAACAAACAGAATATTTGTAGTTTGAATTACATCAAAAATCCATTGACAGCACTAGAAGGCAGTAAATACTTTTCATACCAGAATGTTAGATTAAGAAATTGCAAAGAGTCCAAAAATATTACTTATGCAGAAAAACAATATATCCACCTTGATTTTCTTACTTGACGTAAGGTAAATTTGGGGGCTTTTCAACTAAAATCTTTTCATCTAAAATCTCCCAAATGACGGAATATCGTTTCTGGAATAAATGATATTTCAATCTAACAAGAAGTTAAGCTACAGGTGCAATATCTAGTTAAATCTCCATAAATAAAAGCTTGGCAGTGGTAGAGGACAATTATTTTTATTTATTTTATTTAGCTAGTTAGTTTATCAAAACATGTACAGGTATAAGTATAAACATGGACATGAGTGCATGAAAAGAAGAATATTTGCACTTCTACCATCTTCCTTAGTCCATGATATTTCTGTATCTAAAATTCCAAGAAACCAGTTATCAGAAAGGACAAATCAGGGCTCTATGGAAAAATGATACGATTTTATTATTTTTAAACTAAGGCAGTTTCTGTATCATCCCATAAATATGATGAAAGGAAGATGCTTGGTTGCATTTTAATGCAACCTATCCAATTTGAAGCTTAATAACAAGGACCAATGCAATGACAGATAAAAGTACAAACTGTTTCTAAAGTACTAAAATGACGGGGGATTAGGAATAATCACTTTTCTAAATCAGATGCAACTGTGCAATCTTCTGCTCAAGTCTATGAAATCTCACATGTAAAATCACTCCATGTCTAACGTTCATTCACAATACTTTGAAATGTTGGTGGTTTTTCAAGTTACTTATGGAGCTGAGGTCGATTTGAAGTTCTAAGCAGCATAAACACATTTTCCTAGTTAACCCAATTTTACTAATTTTTAGACCTAGGAATAGGATAGTGAAATCTCACATTAGAGAGAATCAAATGGTGTATGCAGATTTTTTTTCCATAGGCTAAGCTCAGCAGGGATGTTCTGAGGATGTTGAATGGAACTATATTTTAAAGCAGGACAAAGACTTAAGACCACACATTTATCGGGTATACTAATGTTTAGTAATCAAACTCAGGATTTTTTTAGTATTTTTTGATACGGCAATACAGTTGAATCATATATTTATCATCAAACAATTCTTTAACTGAGCACAATAGGGGTCAACACAAAATTCATTAAAAAAAAATTCCCTGGGATGTGGACCTGGCAAGTACATGCCTTTTAGTTTTCATGTAAAGACAGCACAAGTTTAAATAATTTAAACTTATTGTCAACATAAAGATAATGATAATTATTTCAGCCTATATAAATAATAAAATATATTAACTACATATCTTAAAAGGTATGTAGCAGCATGGTGGCTCAGCAGTTAAAATGCTGAGCTTGTTAACTGCTTCGAGACCTGAGCACCACATGATGGAGTGAATACTCCCAACCTTACCTCCTGCCAATCTAGTAGTTTGAAAGCATGCCAATATAATTGCATAAATAGGTACCACTGTGATGGGAAGGTAACAGCACTCCGTGACAACTTGCTGGCCACATGATCATGGAAATGTCCTCGTACAGTGCTGGCTCAATGGTCTTGAAACAGAGATGAGCACCATCCCCTATAGTCGGCAATGCCTAGCGGAGTAAAATCTGCAGGGACTCATTTACTTTTTAACTTATTAAAAGATAGAACATCCTTGGATTTCAACTCTACTCCTAGTGATTTACTGGATACGTCTATGCAGTTTTCTTGGCAGTTTCTATTCATTGAGCTGTGAGGAAAGCACCCTCTCCAATTCTCCCTTGCAACACTCATGCCCTTCCTGTATTGTTTCAGAAAATGAGTATGACTTACTTCAGAAGATCTAGTAAGTAGATGACAGGAATTTTCCTCTAAAGTAGAAAGTTTCTAGTTTGTAAATTGCTGCCATACTCAAAATTTAAAAAAGAAGAAAAGGAAGAATATTCAAGATAGTTTTTCATCAACTATTTTATATATATAATATAAACCAGCATAATATATATATGCTGGTTTTGTTGTATTCGGGTCTTTTTCCGTGTAAGGTTGAGATTGTCTTTGCAACGTTTCGGCAGGATCTCACCTGCCATCTTCAAGCGTGGGCTTAAAATGGGAACGGAGCTGCCGTCTTTCTGTAAGTCTTGGTGGGAGGGGATGGGATGCTGGCTTTGTTTCAGTAAGTGGAATGATTGGTTGTGTGGTTGTATCATGATTGGTAGATTGGTGCTGATTGGTGCAGGCTGTGTGTGCATTGTTGTTTTGTATTGTAACGGCTTGGGTGGTGGGTGGTGTTCGTTTGTTGGCTAGGGCTGGTTTCCAGATGTTTGGTAGGCGGGAGGTATCATCACGTTTGTTCATGTTGTGGGGGTGTTTCTCTATTTCGATGGCTTCCATGATTATTCTCTTGTGGAGGTGTTCTGTTTTGGAGATTAACCTGGCTCCTTCAAAGTTGATTTCATGTCCTGTAGCTTTAAGGTGCTGGAAAAGGGAGGAAGTTTTTTCTTTTTTTCTTACTGCGTTCTTGTGTTCTGTGATGCGTGCATTTATCCTCCTGTTTGTTTGTCCTATGTATATTGCTGGGCAGATTTTGCATGGTATTTTGTAGACTCCTTGGTTTTCTAGCTGGATTTTGTCTTTGGGGTTTCTTAAGATGTTGGCTATTTTTTGGTCAGTGGTGAAGGCTGTCCTGATATTGTGCTTGTGGAGAATTTTGCTGATTTTATCTGTGGTGCCTTTGATGTAAGGGAGGAGGGTGATGCCATTGTCCTGTTCTGTGTCTTGGTTTTTTGGGGGAGTCTCCTTTTGGATTAGGTTGGTGATTGTTTTTCTTTGGAATCCATTGGAGATTAATACATTTGTGAGTTTGTGTAATTCAGTTTTCAGGTGGTCTTTGTCGGCTAGGCGTTTGGTTCTGGAGATGAGGGTCTTGGCTACAGAGTTGATCTGTGCAGGGTGGTGATGGGATTGTGCATTTAAGTAGCAGTTGGTGTGTGTGTTTTTCTGGTAGATTGTGTGTTCTAGGGAGCCATTGGGTTTTTTGTAGATTAGGACATCCAGAAAGGGAAGTTGGTTGTTTGCTTCTATTTCCATGGTAAATTGTATTTTGGGGTGTAGGCTGTTGAGATGTGTGAGGAAGTTGTCCAGTTTTTCTTTTCCGTGTGGCCAAATCACGAAAGTGTCATCAACATATCTAAGCCAGAGTTTGGGTTTGTGTTCAGATATATATATAGGGGATAATGTACATGCGGTATTCAGGATAATACTGGGGTGTTATCCATTATAGAATAATAATGAAATATTATGATTTATACTAGAATTCCTGAAGATATCTATTCATTAATGGGCCCAATTAAATTTAACAAACATGCATATAAAATTGCAGCCTTGCTTATCTTTCGAGTGCCAGCTTTTGTTCATTAATTAATCCAACTCTAAGATAAAAAAAAGATAAACTACTACATATTTTAAAAAGTAGAATCTTCCTTGATTATTTTATCTGTGATAAAAGCTCACTAAAATCATGAGAGGAGTAATTAGTAATGCTTAACAATAAAGCTTCTTAAGGCAATAATCAGTATTTTCTTTAATTCATGCAATCAAGCACCATTTTACAGAGCTGTGTTTGTTAGGGGGAAAACATCACTTAACAAATGTTTTCTCTTAAAGGTCAAAAGAAAGTCACAGAATAAACCTTTACTTGATGGAGGAGTAATTGAAGACAGAATGTAATGTTATACCATTCATGGAATTACTACTTTTCAAGTGCAGGTTATGTTCTAGTGTTGAAGGCCAGGATCTGAAAAGCTACAGATGGCATCCAGCAGGCTGAGCCTAATGGAATACTTAATGTTTTCTTCCTGCAAGGCTAGTCCAAGACATTTTGTTGTCTGAGCTGTAGAATAAGAGAATATCCTCTTCCGTTCCATGGATGAAATTGAAGAAGAAATCTTCTTTAACAACGGTTGCGGGATATTCTTTCCGTTGTTGTATAAAGTAACATTCTAATTTACGAAGTGCAAAGGAAGAGTATGTGGCTCCTAGGTATTTCTTCAAAATCTCATTTCTCATCATCTATCACCTAAGGGAATATATACGAGGGTGACTTTGTCCCTTTGTATGGCAGGGCATCTTGCCATATCACACATTGCTTTTGATTAAAAAAATATAAACATTTGCAAAGTGGCATCAGATTGGAGATAGGTTTTTGTCAACATAAAAGACTTCTAACCTCAAGTCCCAGAATAAAAAGCAAAAGCAATGAGTTATAAGAGACACACTGTTTGTCTCTTTTTTTTACATGAATCAGCACAATCAACATTACCACTAGTAGCAACTGTCAAAAATTGCCTACCTTCTAAGGGAGAACAACTGGGGAGAGATACCCTGTCATTACCAACCCATAACAACACTTTCTCGAGTTGGACAAGGAAATATGCTTACATTAATGAAAAACAATTTCTGTTAAATATGGTAGGTTGTTCTAGCTAATTTGGACTGACAGTGCCTACACATTAGTGCAATGTCATAATAATACAAACTTTAATATATTCAGTATCAAGGGACAGATCAAAGTTCTCAGCAGATGGCTGCACACAGCTCTTGGAGCTCAAGTGAATAACTTGACAGCACAAGTTCATGATGATTCTGACATGCCTACTGGCAGATCATCTTTTGTTCAGAAAAAAATACTTTCAGGAAAACTTTAAAAGCTATTTTAATAGTACCCCATATGGTTAGTGGAGGATATTTTGAAATCTTACTGCACTGTGCCATCGTAAACAGAGTCTAACTCTATAGAATTTTCTATATTATGAATATAAAACTATTGGAATTTTACACACATTCAACTTCTTGGACCACCATAGGAGTTTATTGTGACTTTGCGTCATCTTGCCAGGTCAGTAGACAAACTCTAAATTAAATGTATTTCTTTTAAAAATTGCTGAAAAGTCAATGCGGATAACCTTAATTATCTCGCAATGTGTGTTTTAGATCAGTTCAGTTAATTCAATTCAGGTCAGGTCAAGATTTCTAATGGACAGAATACAAAATATAGCTATGTTCTGGTTATTCTGCACCAAAAGAGGTCACTTCAAATGATATGGAGGGCAAAATCGTTGGTATTACCTTAACAATACTGATGTAGGCATTCTTCAAAATTGTGTGAAGAAGGGTTATGGGACCAGCCTTAACAAGTATAACACATGGTCCTCAATGAAGATGTTTCTTTGTTTTTCATGTTTCTAGAATGCTCACCTCCCTGTAAAGTATGGAGTGAGATGTTTTCCCTCCAGTGTGCATGTGCATGGAAAGGATGAAGAGGTGGGCAAGAATGGTCAGTAAGAAAAGGCACACAAGAAAAGCTTTTACAAAAGCCTTTTCAGTTCTCCAAACATAAATACTTACCTGATTAAAATGTTTCAACTTGTCAATTAAATGACTTATCTGTGGATCCAACCCTCTGACTACCAGCTCTGGATTATTCATTTGGGCTTTCAATCCATTTGTAACCACTCTGCTTGTATAACTGTAACAGAAAAAGAAAGGAAAGACTGATATTAATGAAATATATTTAACTACGGGAAAACAGAATTCTCAGACACCTATGAATAATGTCTTTTGATGGATTTTTGTTTCAGTGAAATAGGAGCTTCTTTAACACTCTAAGGGGGAAAGATTAAGTGCCCTTCTGCCATTGAATAAATTATGTTTAATCCTTGCATCTAAATTTCACCAGTACCTGAATCTGTAGGATGGTAATATCTTTCTTAGATCTATACACTCATAAAATAGTTGTTTTGTTATTAAAATATAAAGAATTTTAAATAAATCAAAAGAATATAATTTCATCCAGTTGGTTGAACTCCATTTGTTGAAACTAAAAGAATTAATCCCTGAGATTAATTTGCAATTGTTTTTATATAGCCCTTGGTTATTCATAAGTTTTATCTTCCAGAGAAAATAAATAAATGTTCTAAATTGCTGCATTGTTCTTATATAATAACTTTTCAGATCTTCAAAATTATTTTATGGTAAACTTTCACTCATCTATGATTTATTTACTGATATGTATATTAATGATTTAATAACACAAAGGAAATCAATGAGCTGTTTAGATGTTAAGACCGCGGAGGAAAATTCCATGAAGAAGGCACAATGTTTGCATACATTATTTCTACCTGCATTGTCTCAGGAAGCTTTGTCTAACCCTCTCTAATTTCAATTCTCTTTCAGTGGTTGGGCACATCTACAGTATATGGACTTTACTTGAAGGCATACTTCAGGGGTGAGATCCTAATGGTTTAACAACTGGTTCACTGAGCATGCGTCCTTCACCAGAATGCACGCTACGCACATGTGCACAATTTAGAGAATGCTTACCTTCGGGATCAATGCTTGGGAAGGAACACAGCTGAGATGCGGCAATCCACTCTGCTGTAGGACTCAGCTGAGACGATAAAGATAGGTATAGCACAGGGGCAGATGGAAGGGGCTACTTGCTCATGGAAGTGAACAGTTTCACTCCCAGCTGATCTTCAAAGCTACCGGTTTGCTCGAACCGGTCCAAACTGGTAGAATCCCACCCTGGGCATCTTCCAAATCTTATTGGATGGCAGCATTTAAAGGAAAGGATATGGATTGTACCCATCCTATCTAACCTGATAGAAGAGGCAGATTATAGGAAAATAACCTACCTCATCCTAAATCAGTCCATTTTTCTATCTACAGCATAGGCAGCAATTACTGGCAATAGCTCTCTAGAGTTTTGCACAATATATTTTCTCAGCCTTACCTGGAAACGTTGCTTAAAATCCATCTGCTTTATTACTAAGATATACCATCTCCCCACTCTAACGTTAAACTAAAATAAGTGATATATTGGAGACATTTCAAAAATTTAACATATGGAAGAAAAATATTCCAAAGCTTTATGAACAAAGCTCTTATGGAGGGAAACTTGCCTAAGTTTGGATTGAAAAAGCTTGCCTGTAAGAATCATACAGTTCATTTCATTCATCATCTTTCATTTAAGATGAAGCAGGAACTGATCAGGCATTGATGAAAAAAATGGTATGACTTACTATGTTTTCTGCAACAATGAAAATGAAGAACACAAATAATTTCAAACAGTAAAGAAATGGAAACTAAAAGTTGCAGTATTTTTTTTAAGTTGAAATTTCATTGAAAAAGCAGTCTTGGTCTAGTCATGTCTAGTCACATTGGTCTCAGGGCTACACTACCTGAAAATATTTCTACTGAGATATTAATTTTAACATTATTGAAACCATCAGTTAACTTCAATCCTAGCAAATGTGTCTCAGTTTCATGCTATAAAGCGATTTTGCTGTCTACAATTTACCTTCATTTGATATGATTGGTCAAAGTGTTCTTCTAATCCTTGTTATTTCACATGCCAGTATTGCTATCTTTTTCTAATGTTGATCTAAGACAAGTCTTATGTGCCTTTAGTTTTGAATAACACACAATTTGAAAATAATGAATTGGTTAGGGTGAAATTGTGAATTTGGTACAGAATCTGCAGGTTTCTTGTATTTCCCACCCAGAGATTGGAGTCAAGGTAGAAATCTCCAAAGGGCTCATACCATAGATTGAGGCACAAAGGACCATGTAGACCAGGGGTGGGTTCCTGCCAGTACTAACCTCTTCTATAGAAGAGGTTCCACAAATCAGTGCCGTTTATAACCGGTTCCAGCTCTCTCTCTCCGCCTGTCCGCACATCATCAAGATGAAGAACGAGAGGGGGAATTCTGGGAGTTGAAGTCCACAAATCTTAGCGCTGTCAAGTTTGAACACCCTTGGGGTTTTTTTCTAAAGGGTTAGGGGTTCAAGGGTCTTGCAACTTAACAGTTTTAAGATTTGCGTGATTCAAATGCCAGACTTTCTGAGCCAACATTTTGTTTGCTAAGCAAGAGAGTTGATAAGTGAGTTTCACCACATTTTACAAGTTGGCCACACCCACCCAGTCACATGGCTGGCAAACCACTCCCACCCAGTCACATGGCCAGCAAGCCACTCCCACAAAGCAGGCCACACCTACAGAAGAGGTTCTAAAAAATTTTGAAACCCACCACTGATGTAGGCTTACACTTTAACATGTGCAAGTGTTGCAGAGTAGAAATAAATTTGTCTACCCTTAACTATATTATACCGTACATAACCTCTGCTTGAAAAAAAAATCAGATTCAGCTCTTTTCTAAAAGTGATATGAGGCGAAATATCCTTTTTCATTTTGTCCATTTTGTGCTCCCCATGTAATAGCTTAGAATAATGATCAGAACATCATAACAAGACTCAATCAGAGACCCTTTTTTTAAAAAAATATAAACAAATAAAAAATAATGTCCTTAATAGTTAGTGAATCATTTAAGAGGATTCACTAATTTTCCAAATCAATGAACCCATGAGAGATTTTTTAATATTTGGCAATACAAATTCTAATTAATTATGCAGCTTTGACTACATCTGCATCAATGTTTGCATATTATTTAGGCACACCATATTGAATGTGTCCATATAATTATTTTTGCCTGGCTGAACTAATTTCAAGGAGACCAGTATATTGTATATACTTTGTTTTAACAAGGTCATTTCTAACATTTTTCCTCTGTCTGGTATAAAACAAAGTTTAGGCAGATTTCCCATGCAGTCATGCCACTCACCAAGAACTCCAAGAGACGCAATGAAATTGCAATTTTTAATGTAACAGAAAGAGAAAATTGTAAAAGTCATGACCTATAGAAATTACATTTATTACAATTTTAACTAAATTTAAATTAGTTAGGGTAAATGCAGACAGATCAGATTTAGTTTCTTTCTCAGTCTCATCTCCAGCTTTTTGGAGTATTGTCCCACTCAAAGACCAAGTACAGCTTGGAAAAAGTTATATAAATGAATTTGTCTACCATAGGAAAAACTAAAACAAAACTAAAAATTAGGAACCAAAAGAAAGCAATATTAGAGAATCATCAGGAAAATATATCTACAAACAGTTATAATTTGAAGGGACTTTTCTGCCATTGCTAAATAGAGAAGCTGTTTGTTAAACATAATTTTTTAGAAGTCATCATTATAACCTTGACTCTGTTTAGTAATCTAGTTATTCATAAAAACTAGTTATCAAATTATAACATTTTACTCACATATAATCACTTATATCAATTACCACTTACCCATGTATTATACTAATTTATTATTAATAAATTGTCAACTATCTTTAATGCTGTTTATTGTTAAAAATATTATTTGTTGTAGACTTAGTAGTCTCTTATTAATCATCATGTAAGAATACCCTGCTCTTACCTTCAACAAATAAGCGTCAAAACTGAGGCACAATTATTTTTCATAGTTTTTCTAAGTTTTACTATTATTATTATTTTCAAAAATCATTCCCTAATACGTCGATTACAGGGAAAGCATAAATATGTTGGAATTTTTATTCCTTACCAAGTTTGTTTGTTATCTGGAATAAAACAAACAAAAAACAAACAAACCCCCAGGCAATTGCATGAATTAAGTTCTTTATTTTTCAACCAAAAGCAATAAGACAAGCTGTTAGGTGTGTGACTACAAAGTCCCCTTCCATTCAGTGCAGCTTATATATACTTTACAATTAACTCCTCCTATAGGATTTCACTCTTTGTCCAGTTACCCATTTCCCATTTCAACAATGTTTCATATAAGGAAACTTCCTTTTCTCCTTACAAAGATCTCTGCCTTTTCTGAGAATTGATTTATCTAAAGAGAAGCTATGTACACCTTATATTACTTATCTCACTTCCCTGAGCAAGCTATCTCCAAAGCCTATAAATGGTGCAAAGTAAAAAAAGGCAAACAAAAAAAAAAATCTTAAAATAAAACAAGTTTCAAAGTCTTAATAAACATATGAATGCACCAATAAAATATTCTAATACTACAAAAGGTTTTAGCGGATATTTTATAAGACTCTAAAAGGTGTAAGTGCTATTTCATCATGAACCGGAAGAATGCTGTTTGAGACAAGGTCAGCAGACTGGCATTGTTTCCTTCATACTGGGGGCTCTTTCAAAGCCTACGAAAAAGGCTGTCCGTCTTTTTCTCAACATATGCAGACTCCAATATTTAAATCCCTTCAAGCTTTTTTTTCATGGAGGTTCAGCTATTGTCTGCAGAGACTGCTCTGGAATCAGTAATCTGAAGACTGTTACCCTGAGATATGTATAATTAAGGTCTTTAAGATAATAGCTTTAAAGTACTCATGGGAAAATAGTAAATGTAAGCAAAGCAATGAAGATATATATATATATATATATATATATATATATATATATATATATATATATATATATATATATATATATATATATATATATATATATATATATATATATATATATATATATATATATATATATATATATATAGTAAATGTAAGCAAAGCAATGAAGATATATATATAAAGATATATATATAAAGAAACTGTGTCTTAGTCTGGCTACCTTTACAGCAAACAAGTAAACTATCAAGCAAAGTTTAAACAAAAACACTTTTGGGAAAGTAATAGAAAAGTCTTATTCATTTCAGAATATATAGTACACACATATACTGAGAGAATGAGAGAGAGTGAGAAAGAGAGAGCCAGTGAGAGAGTGAGAATGTATTTGTTTGCATGTGCATGTGTGCATTGTGTGTATAATTTATGCTTATAAATAATCATTTAGATGATTGATTTCCTGGAACAAATAAAATTGGAAACCATATTCTAAATGCTTCCAATTGTCTTTTATGAAGAGTTCAAATGATGTGTTAGAAAGTCTGTATATCAGATTGACAACTTGTTAGAGTCTGCCAATTGTAATTGTATTATTTTGGTCTCCAATGGTTATAGGGTGCACATCTAGTCCCATAGTAAAGAAACAGGAGCAAGGCCAATTCCCCCACCCCTGTTTTTCTCCCCCCCCTTTATGGAGGCTTTTTAAAAAAGAAATATAACTTGTAGCAACTTCTTTTATATGACTGAAGAAGTGTTGATCTAAGATGCTTCTGCTACAACAGACTAATATTTCTATTTCTTTAGAATAAAATAAATAAGGAGCCTGAAAGATTCATTTTGAAATTCTTACACAGATAGACACCGGTGGTATACATTTCATAGCTGTTCAAAAAGAGTAAAACTGAAGTAAAATCCCATTACAGAAAACTGATGGGTTTTCTTGGCAGAGAAACAGGAACATTTCCAAATATTTTTATATAGATAATCTGGTTTCATAAAATTTATCTAAAAATGTAGACTGTCTATAAAAATGAAGGAACTATGATGAAATTGGGTCATTTATAGAAAATGAATGCACTGATTTGCATATATATATATATATATATATATATATATATATATATATATATATATATATATATATATATGCAAATCAGTGCATTCATTTTATATGTGTGTGTGTGTGTGTGTGTTAGATAGATAGATAGATAGATAGATAGATAGATAGATAGATAGATAGATAGATAGATAGATAGATAGATAGATATGTATTTGTGTTACAACCCCTGGTATCAGCACAAATACAACACAGTATATGGATCAAAAGGAAAGGAAACACCAAGAAAATAGTAGTTGGGTGGATGGATGGAAGGTGATGAGATCAATTCCATTATATTTATCTTCATCCCTTTTTTCCATGTAGACATTATAGAATATAATACTCTGTAGAGCTATTGTATAGAAAAAAAGACTTCTGTATCTAGCTCTCAAATTATCAGCAACTGAAGTATGGTAAAAATAAGATTATGCCTACCAAGTAAATGTAGGGATTAAAGGGGAAAAAATAGCACTTTGAATTGGACGTGAAAGCAAACTTGAAATCAGTGCAATTCATGAAGCTGAAATGTAATGTGTGTATTCTCATGGGCATACATAACTGCCTGTGCTGTTGCATCTTGCATTAGTTGAAGCTTCCACACACACATCAAAGGCACCCCATGTAAAGTGCATTACAATAGTCTATACAGGAGATGATTAGGACATGAGTAACTGGGTAACTACAGCCTCACAATTCAGGGTGACATAACATTGTGCTGGTTCTCTTCCTTCCTCAGTCAACACCAGTTTGTGTTGATAAGGACTGAGAGATCTCTTCCTTAGCCATTACTATGTGGGTTGCTGAAGGATTTGATGCACTGTCCTTTGGGGGAAGTCATCCATTGCCATGAGGCGTGGTATCATCAATATGCTGATGATGCTCAAGCAAATTAAGCAAAACTGTGGAAGTTATGTCCTGGTGCTTGGAAGCTGTAAGGTCTGGATGGGAAACAACAAGCTTCAACTGAACCACGGGAAGACTGAGTGGCATTGAGTTTTAGAGTTTCCAGACTCATGAAGTTTTGCAAAGCCCCTCTTGGTCTCTTGCTTCAGGAGGAATCATGAATCTGGAAGGACACCCAGATTGTGATTCAGTGTGTCTGGGACAGTAATCTGTACATCTAATCTGTACCAAAGATGGTACAGACCAAGATATGGAAACCCTAAAACCCAATGCTATGCCACCCACTTCCAATATCCAGAACCTATCCAGAAGAATATCAACGCTGCCAAGAAATTAAGTAGAATGGATGCATTACTCCACCTTGTTCGCACCAGAGACCACCCATAAGTACAACCAATACTGTTCCTATCTCTTGTCTAAGTCTGAATCCTGACTGAAAAGGGTTCAGATAATCTGTTTCATCCCAGTCCACTGAGGCACTGCACAGTCACCCTCTACACAAACTTTCCCCAAAAGTAAGGTAGGACACTGGAGGAAAACTGTCCAGTATGGTAGGATCCAGAATGACTTCTCAATAAGGAGGTGAATCAACACCTCCATGAAGAGACAAAGAAACAATCTCCTTTCCCAAGGATGAATTAACCACCAAGAGCACCCAGCCACATGTCCTCTTCCAAGCAGCCTTAGCCAGCCAGGTGGGGCATGGATTTAAGGAGAAGGATGACAAGCTCATAATCATAAGGACTTTGTGTAGTGTCTCATGTACAACAGTTTCAAACTATTTTCAGATAACAGGTCAAGCCTATGGAACTCCACTGGACCTGTACCAAAGCTGACATATAACTGGGGATGAATTTGGGTGATTTTTGTCTGATAGATGCTCCAAAGATTCTTCTGCTTGGCCTTGCAAATAAATCTCTGAGTTTTCCTTACGCAAAACAGCTCAGATCATCCAAAACTTTTTCTCAAGAACAAAGGAAGATATGCAAGACTGTTAAATCACCTGAATTTCCACTCAATAGTATTTCAAGCTGTTTTAGGAAACAAGATTCACTACACAGCTTTTTTCTCTGGCAGTTGTGCAGAGCTTCCTTGGATGACATGATTTTAAATTCTTACTTCCTGCTATATAATGTTTTTGGATAGCACATTTCTACAACAGCTGTCCTAAAGTACAAAATCATTGTTAGTTGAACAGATAAAAATCATACTCAAAATTGAGTAAACTAATCAAATTGATAATTTGAGTCTTGGAATTAATAGAAAACGATGATGTCCTAGGAATGGATAAAAAACACCAAGATTAAAATGACCCTCTGTCATTTTAAAATGACCCAGATCTCAGGAATATGAATTGTTAAGATAATAGAATAAGTCAGCAGTGACTTCAGCACTTCCACAATAATAGGAACTTGGCCATCTAAAATCAGAAATCAAGCCAGCTGCAATACTATATATTTTACCAGTGCAATCCTCATGAGATGGACCACAGGTCCATAAAACTAAGCTAACATCCCTAGGGATTTTGAAAATGATACCTACCAGTACAATTGTAAGGCACAGATTGAGAGGAGTGATGCCTTATACAATTTCAGCTTTAACCATTTTAACACACTTTCTATAATTTTGTCTTTTTTAAAAAAAAAAAGCATCTAGATTTAATAAATTATGGAATACAAACAAACAGAAATGATCAAAACTCATCTCTTCCCCTAGCATGTGGCAAATGTATGATAGTCAGTAGCATCTTTTCATCTCTAGGATAGACAACTTTAGAAAACATTTAAAAACCAGATTCTATAGAACACTTTTTTTTTCAAAGGTTTGTAACTGGCTTATTTTTACCACCACACTTCCTTTTTAAAGGAAGGTCACATAAACGAACACATATACTATGAAAAATCTGAAAAAGGAATGATTTAGGAAGTCAATTTATCAAGCCAACATTTTCCAATCTTTTTGCTGATATTGGTGAAGATTTATGACTGATTATCATTGCCCTCCCTCATAGTGTAGGTTCTCCTTCTGCAGAAGACTCATATTCCCGGTGTTATGGTTTCAGAGTTTGCTGTCATAGATGTAACTTATGCCAGAAATTTAGCATTATGTATTCATTGCAAAACTAGACTGAACAGATACCATTTTTTAAAAAAAAAACCTGAAAGCACTATATTGAAAACATTTTGAAATACTGAAAAAAGTCTTTTTGAAAATACATAAATGCTCATATTTAATTACCAGTATATTTTTATGATATTGGTTCTCCCTTACGAGTATATCCCTTACCATAAAAGTGCTACTTTTGCAGTAAGACTATAAATAATACAGAGCATCTACTCTGCATTTTTTTAAAAAAGATCCTACATCCCATTTCCAGCATTTTTGAAAGCTATTGTCAGTTATTGAACACAATGTTGGACTGGATGGAAAGCTTTGTATTCAGTATAAGGCAGTTTTTAGGCAGTGCTTAGTAATATAGTTAGAATTTTAGTACAGTTTTTTAATATTACTAAGCAGAAATGCATTGAAAATTATTTCCTGAATTCTACGGAAAAAATATATACAACATAAATACTTTTAGATATAAGTTCAGGATGTTGCAACATTCTGAACATATTATATTAAACAATATAAAATAGAATACATAATTTCTGGCCCATTAAAAACATGCTCCTTTCTATGGGAAAAAGAAGATACACTTCAAGCCAAAGAGTTAAGCATGCGAAATGAAAAATCAACATCTTCATAAACACTTGATATTCTTTTGTGCTTGTCAAAAACAATGACTATGTTGTTTTTTTGTCTTATGCAATCATTATTTTGGGAAGGATGAGAGACATCTTCATTATATCAGATTTGAAGTTAGATTTTATTTACCCAATATTTTAATTTTTTTCCTCAACTGTCTGTTATCTTCCCAAACTCAAGTCACCCAGAATACAATTTATTCCAATTGTTGTTTTTGTGGTTCTTCGGCAGCAATAGAAAACATGCCACCCACTGCCTAATCTGCACCATCCTTAAATGAAACAAGCTGAGAACTTTGGCAACAGTGATTTGCCCTTATGCTCTCAGACAAAAGGGTAAAGGTGGATGTAATACAGGAGGGAAGAGATTTCTCAGTGCTTTCACTTTTGGCTTTTCCACCAGGACCTTGGGCATACTTGCTGTTAGCCCTGCAACAAGTTGTGGCTTGAGAAAGCAAGGCTTCCAACTGACAAAATAAAATTCTCCTAATGTATGTTATCAATAGTTCATTGTACGCTTCAGCAAATGCAGTAGATGAAATAGTCAATTGTGCTACATATGCACCCTTGTCCAAATGCATGTAGTTATATATGCATGCTATGAAAATAAAATATAGCTCTCAGTCCTATTCAGATATTGATTGCTAAAGTGGAATTAAACCAGAAGAGTGACAGATCTAGTAATGCAGCCTAAGAAAGCTGAAGACACTTCCAGACAGCAAAAGCAAAACAAGATAAGGATTCCATTTACAAATAACATACCCAAAAATGTAATGTCTGAATAGGGACAATGGGGAAGGATAAGATTTGACGGCATTTATGAATGAATATCTACTCCCTCATTCATAAAAGGCCAAACGGGGGAAGTTGTGGTTCAGAACTGTTTAAAATTCAGTGATGACCAACTGACCTATTCACTGACTGGCATTAGTATATCTCCTGAATAAAAGAAGTGACAGTGAAGTGAATTTGTCACGACTGAGAAAGCAAGTATCTGATTTATGCTGCATATGTGACCTGCCTACTAGATAAAGCAGAATCCAGAGTCCCATCCAAACGGGATTGATGCACTCAAAGCTGCTACTGCAAATATCTCTTCATACAAAGACTAGTTAAATGAGACAAACCATAATGACATGATTCTGCTACTGCAAAAGCCTTACAAGAAGTTTATAACATGCAAATCATTTTGTTAAGAATCATGGATATAAATGAAATTTATAAAGACAGAAGCAAGTTACCTCTCAGAACTAGATATTGGGCACAAACAGGGTGATCATCATGAAAGATATTTAGTTTAGTGGTATCCCAGATAAACTTTGAATCATCATCTTCATTTTTCAGTTTGGTTCTAATGGCATCAGTTATTTGGATTCTTTGTTTTGTTCTGATATGATAGCCTCATGTCTTCCAAGTCTCTTTCCAATTCTTCTATGGAACCCTCTAATATTTTTTCATTTCTATTTTGATCCGGAATCTTTTCTGTAGCTGAATTGATTATTGTATTGTATTCCATAAGATGCTGACTTATTTGTTCCTGAGCCGAGGTGGGGCAGTGTTTGGAATGCAGCACTGCAGGCTACTTCGGCTGACTGCTAGTTGCAGTTTGGCAGTTCAAATCTCACCAGGCTCAAGGTTGGTTCAGTCTTCCATTCTTCCGAGGTCAATAAAATGAGAATCCAGATCATTGGGGGCAATATGCTGACTCTATAAACCGCTTAGAGAGGGATCTAAAAGCACTGTGAAGCAGTATATAAGTCTAAGTGCTGTTGCTATGAGAGATTGTAAATTCTGAAAGATTAGACAGTTTGTATATCTAGCCCTACATTATCTTATTAGCAGCTCTATGGAATCCCATCATCTGGTTCCTAGTTCTTTTTATTGAAGATATCAAATATTGAACATAAGGTACATTCATTGAAGAGACATTCACTGACATTTATACCTTGGTGCTTATATGAGGTTTTTTTTTAATGACATATCTCTTGGTGCTTATATTGGCTTCCTGTGATATCTGTCTAGCTACTATAAGGCAGGTATAGTTTGATGGACTTTTGCCTGACCATCAAGGCTATAGTTCTATTAGGTGCATTCTTTCAGCCCCCAAATAAAATTGCAGTCGGAAGAAAAGACAGATTTCATTGAAGATTTGAAACAATAAGTCAGCTTTTAAGCTGACATACTGGGAATGCAGAGTATGCAGAATTACATCATTATTCTTTAAATCATTTCGCATTAAGAAGAACAAATTCCATCCCATCCATCCAAGTTCTCCATATGTTACAGGCTTCTTCGTTGGCTCATGCTCTGTCCATCACTGTAATTATTATCAAATTTTAATGGACTTCAGGTAGACACTGATATTCAGCAATATAATGATCTGTAATCTATTTTTCCAAAGAATACTAGATGAAGCCTCAGTGAAAGCTTTCCTGTGAGTTTATGATGTAAATTTAAGAAGTTGCTTGTGGGGAATAGTAAAAAAAATAGATCAATGTTTTTATTGGTTGTATTTTGAATAGAGCAGTATGCTGCCAACATCAACAGAGAAAATAAAAATCTATGAGAAATGTGCATGAACCCAGCACAGAAGCTAAGCATAGCAGATAATCAAATTATATGACTAATCCTGTGTTATATCTACAGAAAACAGGACAGTCAACCTAAAAGTGTATAAATAGAACAAATACTATTTGAGTATTTTTGAGAAACACATATATTGCATTTTTGTGAATGTAAAACAAAAAACATCATTTCAATTACAAATCTATCAGCAAGTTAATGCTACTATTGATGAGAAATGCATTTCTGTTCATTGTAGCCAGAAGGCCAAATCTCTGATATTAGAGGATTCCAGGTCCGCCATTTGATTCCTATGACACTTGCGTGGAGACTCACTGCCTTTGGAAGTTTGAAAAAAGTCCAAGTACCTGGATTAATGGAGCTGAATCTAGGATGGAGCTATATGCTAGCTTCTGCAATGAATGAATTAAGATTAAATACTATACCAAGATAAGCCTGAAATTTCTCCCTCCCTAGGCCTGTTTTCTGCAAGATCAAGGGATGTATAAATGTGGAAAAGATATTTTAAAAAGCAACATTTCAAATGAAGAACAGTCTTAATATTTTATTTGGGCAATGTCTGGAGGAATAGCATATCAAGCCTCTTCATTGAGCCTAATAATTAGCAAGCTCGAATGCATTTTTGCAGTAAGAAGACTTACTTATACATAGTTGAATAAAAAGGGCAGAACATTACTATTCTATGCTCCCTGAAATACAAGCAATATTCTAAGTTTGCCAAATGCTGCTGCAAATAAAACTCATCATGCTTAGCAGACAAATACAAATCAAACACACAACAGCTGAAGTTGTGGCTGATATCAGCATTAACTACCAAGTTCAGAAGGTTTTCCACTGAATTATCTTTTATTTCTTTTTAAATAAAGTCTGAATTCTAACTAGTTATATATTTAGCTAAAATTTTCAAAGTGCTGTGAGTTTTCTCATACTATGTATGGGGAAAGATTTACCTTGCAGTAAGAATGGAGTGCAAACCTGAAATGCTTTGGGCCAATAGCCCAGATAACCAGAGGAAGCAATGATAGGAGATTAAAACCATTTAATTTTCCAGCATGTAACAATACTCTTCCTGCATACTGTTACATTGGGTTCTATAAAAGAAATCAGGAGATCTTCTTAGATTGAGCAAGATGATATGATATGATATGATATATACTGTAGAATAATACAGGTAATCCTTGGTATTTCCATAAGCAATGCAGTTATAAACATACACAATACACATATTTATCTGAAATAGACACGGGTTTAATCATATATACACATTATAATTTTAAATATTACAATTTAAAATATGACTTTTTTCAATGTATATCCCTTTAAAATAAAGTAGCTCATGATGCAGGCATTTTGAATGACTCCCTTTTGCTAGAATGAATTCCATCCCAATGAGATTTAAAGACCCACATCTACACAATTGTTTTCACTAAAGGCTCAAAGTGCCCTATCTGTGATAAGCAGCAGTAATTAATCTCCCAGCTGTAGCATAAAACGAGTGGAAATGAAAAGTCTTTTATTGGCACTCTCATTATTTAATGATAATTAAACTCCAGAGTCCCATAACTGCCCCTAATTTTTATTTTACAAATATCCGTCAGAGACATTACTCTTCCTACATCTGTCTTACAAATCTGTTGCCAAGCCCAAATTGAAATGGGGCACAAAAATACACATAATCTGGGCACATCTGAAAACATTAGCATTTATCTCCCCACTTTGCTGCCCTTCAGCACTACCTTGAATACTGATCATTTGTAGTCCAACGATTTGGAAAACAGCAGATGGAGAAGACTGGGTTAAAAAGTCTTAACTTACTTAATTATTTCACCTATGATGAACCATGCATAATTCTACAAGGGCTTAGTTATGATCCCGCAGCCACTATTGAATATTTCAATTACAAAAGCAGTAAAGCAATCTGTACTGCATTTAAAGTTTCAATTCTTAAAATATTTTATGATTTTCAGTGATGAATGTTAATTTATATTTAATATATATTTATATATAACGATCACACCTGATAGTTGAAAAGTATCAGGTGAGACCCAGAAGAGATAAAATGTAAAGGTGAATTACATCTCATACAGTATATTAGATTTGAAAGAAAAACAGTTGACCTTAAGGGTTCATAAATAATTCAATAATAATTATTTGTCCAAGGGATATTTGCTCATTTCCACTCCCTTGAGCTTTGGTTTTCTCTATAGTTATATAAACCAATCAGCAGTGTAAGTAGACTTATGAATTACAACTCTCTCCAAGCTGGTTCATCCATTTCTAGAGAAAAATTAAGACATTTTGTTTTATTTGGCCAGTATCAGAACTTCCTGCATGGAATACCATATGGTATGAAACTTTTAGCTAAATCGGGAGAACTGTTACTGGCAGAATGTAATAAAATGTTATTGTAAGATTAAGAGACTTGCAGCTGAAGAATTATTTGTGCTGCTACATGCTCTGTTATATAACCACTACTACAGTTACACTACAAATAAGGAAATAAAAATAACTTTAAAATTTGCATCCTTGTTTATTTACATGCACCAATAAGGAACTCCCAATGCCCTTGGCATGTTCTTCAGCTTTAATTCCCAATGGAAGAACTCACATCATGATGAATGTTTTCTGGAGTTTACATTATACTTTTCAATGTGTGGACTCAGGATTCCTTAATTCTGCCACAAGGGTTTAAATAAGTGCAAATATCTAGTAAATTAATTATTAAAATATATTTTTTTTCTTAAGAAGAATTAGCTTATCCTTGTATTTCATGCGTATCAATTCAAAAACAGGCCACTATTCATTTGTTTCAAATACATTTTTAAAAACTAAAAAATCATCACTCTTCTTCTAGTTTCCCAGTTGTGTGTCTTTCTCTGTGTCTCTTTCTATATTTATTCTCTCTCGCCATTATAACAGAACTTTCCAGGCATTAAATCATGGACAAACAGGAGGTGGAAGACATTCTTGGACTAGAACTGAAAATATGTTTTGTGGTAATGCCTTTTTACTTTCAATGTTCCCAAATTGAATAGGGAAAGTGTGAACACCAGCTCTATATGTAGGGGTGGGGAACTATGGTCCTTTTATGACTTGTGGGCTTTGTCAGCTCAGGAATACTAGGAGTTGAACTTCACAAGTCATAAAAGGGCCATAGTTTCCCACCTCTGCTCAATAGGGGCAGGAGCTTTGTACAATCAGAATCAAGAGGTACAAAGAAATGTTACTAAGTTTTCCAAGACAAAATAGTGGGATAACAACTAACGTTTTGTAGAGTGGTTCATACATTGCACTGAGCTACAATGTAATCATTTTTGTGAGTTAGCAAGAATGGGTGGGGTTCACTACTTACTAAGCTATAACTGTGTGGCTCAAATCACACATTCCCCCAAGCCAAAAAGCAGCAAGTAATTTTGTAGCTTAAAACAATATGGCACTCTCTAATTACAGTAACTACTTAATAACATTGCGTACTAAATGAGTGTAAAGGAATGGGTTAGTGAAGTAGAAACCTGTGGTCAGGGCTGGATTTTCCTATAGGCTAACTAGGCTTCAGCCTAAGGCCTCAAGTTCAAGAGGGGCCTTTTATTTTTATTTATTATCCGTGCCACATTTTTTATAAAGGTTAAGTACCAATTACAACATGTTTCATTTAATATATTGATATATATCACAGTAATGATGTATTTTATTATCTCTCATGTAATTTACAAACTTAAAAATGGGAGGGGAAAGGGCCCCATAAGTGGAATAGCCTAGGGCCTCTTTTCATCTAAATCCGGCCCTGGCTGTGGTTATACCACGGACTGACTTTAAAATCACTAAGCACCGTGTCAACTGTATAGGATAAAAAGCAATACGTTATATTCTTCACAGTATGTGACTGTTCTTGACTTCTTTGCACTGTACTGGCTAATCAACTGTTGTTTGTATGGCTTCGTTTTTGTGGCTTCTGCCAAGTCCAGTGAAAAAGCTGAATTAAAGGGAAGCATCCGGAGGTGAATGATTAACGGATGAGCCCAGGTGTTAAGCTGGCAGTGAGTCAGGCATTCCAATTTAAAAAACAAAATGAAATTGCACAAAGACTTTGACAGTCTTCCCACAGAAATCTTGCAGAAGAATAGAGACCTGGCACAGTTTGTTAATGTCATGAGATCCGTTAAAATAATTTTACCTTTAGAGAACTGTGAATATGAGTTTTATGAGTGCTTCGGTGCTGACTTCATACCAAATATAATAATGCAAAAGCCCTGTTCTTAAAGGATAAAAACTTCATAATGGAATTGGTGTCGAAGGAAACATAGCTTCATATCAAGTATTCTCAAAAAATGGCAACAAAAGCAGATTTATGTTGACTTTTTCCATTTACTTACCTAGACATTCCTAGCATGTCAATCCAACTGCATTAGCTGCCTTCATTTCTTATATTGCTATTAATGCTAGAATAAGTCTCTCCAAATTCCTGGCAATTAATTGGTAGGTCACTCAAGGTGATGATAATGTTTGCACTAAAGGTCATTTTTAATGAAAGAAAGGAGTTCATTTTTTAAAAAGAATATTGTATAATTATTTCTATAACTTCTAAGGCGTTCTTGGTGTTACCGAATGGGAGCCATCCCTTTTAAGTTTGTAATATTTTATAGGAGCAAAACTATTGTTACAATTAGTACTGTGATCTCAGTTTCAGATGGTGTTGTAAATATGTCCCATTAATGGTGACTGATTTATTTTTAAAAAATATCTGGAGTTATTTCTAGAAGTAATAATCCAAGATATGCAGTTTATATACGTGCACCTGATTTTAGGGGAAATATTTCTTCATACACTAATGCAACATTTACAACATATAAAAGCAACACTTGCTATTTTCTAAAACGCTTATTGTTTGAAACAGGCTGGAACCGGAGCTCCCTCTAGTGCTAAAAGGTTTCATTACCATATGATTGAAACATTTGTTTTTGTAGAAAAGGTCAATAATATCTTTTTACCAAAAGTCACCTTTTTCACAGGAGGAAAAAAATGTAGAAAGGGGAAAAGTCCATGCAATTTAACTAATCAGCAAGGTGTAGATTTTTTTTTTTTAAATCCCACAATTGACATTAGTGGTGCAATCAGTAGAAGAAGAAGTAAAAGAAGAAAAAAGAAAAGGAACTACATTCCTGATGTATATGAACAACATATTCAGAATTTGTTTCCACAGGTATCATCACACCTATCCAATTTTCTTCCCAGTTATAGTTCAATTAGGCACTGAAGGGAAGTGCCAGATAAGTCGACCTGCTCAGCAGGGAAGAATTAAAGGACCAATTAATCTCAACTCTTATTTTATTTGTGCAATCCACTCTCTTGTTAGGATGCTTCAGAATTTTGTTTTATTTGCATTTTTAAGTGAGTTGATCTGGTTGGATTGGATCATAATTCCCCAGAGCCTTTTTCAGGGCAGGAAAAAAGAGATTCTAATTTAACTCTTATTGGAAATCTGCTGTTCATTCCATGAATCTATATTCAACATAATATAGTGGTGAACAGAACTTACCACATCTATGCTATTGGCCTCAAAGGAGGAGAATACTTAACTAAAGAATGTACCTGGCTTTGGTAGAAAGCCTCTGTTTCAGACCTTTATGCCTTCGTGATAAGGGGAAAGGAAAAGAAGAAGACAGAAGGAGGCAGGATTAAAAGAAGGAAGCTTGAGAAGCAATCTAAAAAGAAGAATCTAAACATATCACACTTTCACTAGGGGCAGGAGAGGGGGAACTAAAACAGAGGAACTTCCTTTCTTCCTCTGCTCCTAATTGCCCTAAGTGATCAATAGAATAAAAGAGGCAGAGAATTGATGGTTCTGGACATGAGCACCCACAGTTAATTATCTGGTAGCTGCATGTCTGACACTGTTTCTTATGCACTCCAGGATCGCCATCAGGATCAAGAAAGACAATTCCCCAAGCCTTATTTGGCACAGGTGAGCCAGGAAAAATATAATTAGTACCCAAGACGCTCAGATGGGTTGATACTTTGATGAAGCTAATCAGTTACAGTGTTATCCTGAGATATGGTAGTATATTAGATTTCTTAACACATGACATGTTCCTATTTACTGGACCATTAACTTCTGCAAGGAAGGAAGAATAAATTGATGTAACATATAAAAGGGAGCTGGAAAGAGCAGCTCAAAGAGTTCCTTGCTTTGGGGCATCTTAGAATCTTAAAAATGGTTTGATAGTCTCAAGATTTCATAGTTCTCTATGTTTTTATACATATTGTATAATTCAATATTCATGAAGCAGTTACTTTGTTGCAGGTGCCCTTGTTCTTATCAAATTACAGATAATTCTCAATTTACAACTATTCATTTAGTGACCAAAGTTTCAACAGCAATGCAAAATGTGACTTGCAACTTAGTCCTTGCACTTACAACCAATGCAGCACTTCCATGGTCAAAATTTGTTTGCTTGGCATCCTGTTGGCAACATCTTGGAGTCATGACCACCTAAGCTGACTTCTAGCAAACCAACAGGGAAATCTGTAGTCACTTAAAGAATGCTTAATTCACTTAACAGCTGCAGTGGTTTGCTTAACAACTACGGCAAAAAGTTATAAAATTGGGTGCAACTCATTTAACAACTATCTTGCTTAACAATGGGCCTGTACAGTTTTCCTATCTAAGCCTTGCTAAGTAAAACATCAAAATTCCTTTCCTTTATATTAGTTTCTATTTTATTCTGAATAATAGGCCAGAAATAGGAACAAAATAATCCAAATTTGGTTTTAATAATGTACATGTAGGGGTGCAAGATAGTTTGTTAGATTACCAAATAACACAACTGTGCCAAAAGCCATCCATTTAGATTACAGTGTCCAAGAAGAAGCAAGATGGAGAGATTAACAAAAGAAATCTTGTGTGCAGCATCACAATATAAGCCCCACTTCTTTTCTATATGTGTCATATATTCTAACCATGTTATAAATCGCTAAAACTTGTACTGCAATGTTGTTTTCATCATTTGAACAAAAGCCACAGGAACCTACAGTGGATTCGATTTACTTACAATCCTGCCCCCAATCCTCCAGGTAAAAGAAGGAAAACTGAAGCTTATAAAGCAGAGAGGAGTACAGCTGCAGCAAGTGAACATAAACTAGGTTATCTTCAGTTATAAGTTTCAGACTGCAGTCCAGTTCTTTCCCTTTAGACAGAAAGAAAGCATCAGAATTTGGCTTGGTCTGTGTGGTTTCTGAGTTGTCCAAGAGAAAACCTCTGGTGTTTAATGGAGGAATAACAGATCTTCAAAGGTCAGTTAGAATATAAAGGTTACTCCATTGCTCAATGCCAAATCTTTATTAAAATATCTCCAAATGTAACTGTCCAGGATGTAACACAAACAGTATAAGTGAACTCACTATCTGAATTGGTTCTACCATCAAATACCTGTTATTGTTAACTAGAATTTTCTATATGTTTCTGTTGTGGCCCAGCAGGATTCAGTTGAACTGCTGATGGACTCGGATAGCGAGGAACTATATGAGTCGGCCCTGGACGATGTGAAGGACCCTGTGCAAACTCAGAGCAGGGACCACAGAGGCTGGTTTGCCACCAGAAGGCGCTTGAGGCATGGAGCAGTGGGGAGGATCAAAGGCAGTTTGTCCCTGATGCTAGATTGAGAAGGGCTGAGAAACAGAAGCAGCAACTCACAGAAGATGATTAAGCACAGGTGGTTGTGATTGGCCCCTCCTAAGAGAGATTATAGGTGAGGCGTTGGGAGGGGACATTTGCAGGAAACAACCATTTGAATTAGTAGTTAAGAAAATCTATCTGTGTATTCTAGCCGTGTCTGTTCATTTGGACTATCTGCGTTGCTTCATTTGAATTATCTGGGTTGCTGCAGAGCTACTCTATTGAACGTGAGTTGTCTGGGCCCTCAGCCAAAGGATTCGTTATCTCAGTAATTAAACAGTGGCAAACAGCCAAGCCTGTGTTCTGGTTTATTCACAGGTGTTGAGGGGGGGGAGGTGTCAGAACACGTCTCTAAATTTTCTAATTTTCTATAACTTACCTTGTATCCTCAATTTTGGAAAAGGCAAATTTCAACCAGCATAATCCCAATGATTTTCACCATTATCAATCAACACAAATGGAGGCCTTAAAAAAAAGCAGTGGCATCAATTGTTACTCTTCTTCTTCAACCAACCAACAGTAGCTGCAATTAGGCATGAAAGACTTCATTTCACCCTTAACAAATAATTCTTTTATTTCCTGAAGGCATAAAGATTTTCATGCAATAGTCTGAGACTCATTAACTAGATTCATTATGAGTCACAAAGTAACTGTCTTCTTCAAAATAATAACCTGGCAGCTATTTCTGTTCTTTGGCATTAACCTTTATTACTGTAGTATCCAGTCTTGATTGATCAACTTGAAAAAACTGGGAGGTTATACCCAGGGCATTGCAATAAATCTCTCTTGAAGATCTCCAAGTGCAATGCGTCTCCTGGGAGGTGAACACATTTCATCTTGAATAGAGAAAGGACTATATTGGAGAAATAGGTAGTGCCGGTAGCTCCGAAGATCGGTGTCTACAGAGTCTAAGAATTTAGCTACATATTTATGTCCCAAGGTTTAAATTCTGAGTTTAATCTTTCAATGAAACAGCTTTTTTTTGTTAAGCTGTTAATGTTGCAGGTTCTGTCTCGTATTTGATTCTCCCCTTCATTTGCAGAAAAAAATGAATATATTGTTTGACTTTATTTTTTAACAGGAATGTACCAATATTTACCTTTTTAAATAAGTGGTACAGATGTATAGATATAGATATATAGATATAAATAAATGTAAGATGTTGTGTGGCTAAACTCATGAGAGACTGAATTTGAATCCTTGAGTATTAATCCATGTGTTTTTTCCTCTTACATGTTTATCTTTAACAGTTCCATGCCACATAAGATAAAATCTGATGAAGGGCTCTTTTTAATCATAATTTTTACTAAGTATTTTAATAATAAAAACTAAAGAATATTAGGCTTCCATTAGAGAATGGAAAGAAGGAATAGAAGTATGGGAAGAGAGAGAAAGAGAGAAAAGAAAGAGAAAAGAAATATATAAAGTGATTTCCATACTTCATCACAACCAGTACAAACAAATTAATAATTCTTCATGCAGATATGTCTTCACCCTATATCCCACCACTTATCCATAAGCAGTCTATAAAATTCAAAGTTTTCAGTCCTGGTATCAGCAAAAATTCCATAAATAGTTCCACCAAGATTGAATAAAAAGCTTTTATTTTAATCTTGATAAAATAAAATAAACATTATATCCTTTCCTTTTACTTCTAAAACTCTATGGGGACCTTCTCACAAATTGACTAGATTGTCAATTTGTTTCAAGTCTGATAAATTTTTCATTTCTTCCACTTTCACTGCTGCCCGATATGTAATAATGGGTGTCACATTAACTCAAAATATTTTTATAAGCACATGACATAGAAATGATCATAGCTAATTTACATGGATAACCTGTCAATAATGAAATAATGCAGGTTTGAAGTTCAAGGTCTATTTTGAGTCTAGACTACACGAGCATGCATAGGTTAAGGATCTTAATTTAGATCATCTATGTCAATCACTCACATGCCGTTTACATCTTAACTAAGTTGTCAACTCGTTTTTTTGCCCACATAAATATGAATTTCATAAATAAAAATGTGATCAAGAGGCTATACATGTGTTGGTCCAAATCCAGTGTCATTGAGTCTTATTTAATAATGACGAGTACTCAGTAGAGTATTTATGGAAAGTTAAGGCTTCACTCTGTCCTTTCTTTGGCTATGAGTTTGCCTTTTATTTGTGTAAGAGCTAACTACTAATCTGAGTTCACTCTTGTATGCCTTTCTTTTCAGATGCACATAAAAATAACCTTTGACTTTTCTCCTGATAGGATGTTGTTGGCTACGTGCTGGGCTTCGCCCGTCCCTATAAGGCATTTCCTGAAAATAAATCTCTTTTATATTAGAAAATATGTTTAATCATGCCACAGGGCAGATTTCTACTCTTGGGAATGCACAAGCTCTCTCGCTCTCTCTCATATTCAACTTCTAACAAATGGATTTAAAGACAGCCAAGAAAATCCATAACAAATGTAAGATGTGTGCTAAAATAGTGAAGTGCAAACAAAAGCACTTCTTTTTGATGGAGGAATCAAGAGAGACAACATTTTAAAAGTATTGATAAGACTATATACAGGTTAGAAAACCACAATACAGACAAAACTGATTCTAGTTTTGCAAAAGAGTGACATTTGTCTATATGCTATATACTCTTCCTTCATTTATTCTGTCTATATGTTAAATATATATTAAGGGAATATGGATTGGAAGATAAATGTAGAGGAAGAATTGGAGGAAGAAACATCAATAACTTGTGCTATTCTAAAGGCGCTACTCTCAAAACTGAAAAAGCAAAGGATCTGCAAGCTCTAGTAATAAAATTGTCTGTGTGGTTTCTAAGGCACAACCTCAATCTACAGTATATTCCATGGGAAACCCATGAAATGGCAGTACCTAATCCACTCATTTCTGCCTATATATAAAACATTTTTGCTGTTTTGAAAGGGTTCAAATGTTAATATTCACTAGACTAGTTAAATAATGCACAAAACCCATTAGGAAAAAAGATTCCCAGTCTTACTATTCTAAAAAATTCATGCAAGATGTATTTTTCTGGCCAACAGAGACAAATAATTTCAAGGGAAATTTTTTTATTCAAAATCCTCAACAAACAATCAGAGCAATGAGGAAATTAAGGGAATAGTCATCTTCAAAGCCGTTTACACAGATTTACAATACAAATATTGAATGTGTTGGTAGCATTCAACAAAATGCTTCAGATCAGGGTGGGTTTCAACTGGTACGGCTGTACTGGATGGTGAAATTTAGCGTGCCTTCACTTACCCATTGGTTAGGAGGCCCCGTACCAGAACGCTCCCTTCCCTCGTTCGCTCTTTCACTTGCCCCGCTCATACTGACTTTGCTACCGAATTCTCAGAATAAGTACCAGAAGAAGAAAGAACTGATGAGTGGCTTGGGTGGAGGGTGGGAGGATGTTGAGGAAGAGGGAAGAGGCAAAGGGACTGCTAGAAGAGTGTGTGCATGTGCACAGGCTGTAGGTTTTAAAAAAACATCTGAGTGAATCCAGGAATAGGGAAGAGGCAGAGGGGCTGGAAGATACTATAGGTACACATGATTCCAGCCCCTCTTCCTCTTCCCTCTTTTTGGATTCACTCAGACGTTTTTAAAACGCACAGCCTGTGCACAATCACACACTTCCAGCCCCTCTGCCTCTTCCCTCTTCTTGCATTCACTCAGACGTTTTTAAAACTCACAGCCTGTGCACAAGCACATAAACTTCCAGCCCCTCTGCCTCTTCTTTCTTCTTGGATTCACTCAGATGTTTTTAAAACTCACAGCCTGTGCAAAATCACATACACTTCCAACCCCTCTGCCTCTTCCCTCTTCTTGGATTCACTCAGACATTTTTAAAACTCACAGCCTGTGCACAAGCACACACTTCCAGCCCCTCTGCCTCTTCCCTCTTCTTGGATTCACTCAGACGTTTTTAAAACTCACAGCCTGCACACAAGCACATACTTCCAGCCCCTCTGCCTCTTGCCTCTTCTTAGATTCACTCAGACATTTTTAAAACTCACAGCCTGTGCACATGCAAACACTTCCAGCCCCTCTGTCTCTTCCCTCTTCCTGGATTCACACAGACATTTTTAAAAGAGTGGAAGAGTGTGTACGTGTGCACAGGCTGTGAGTTTTATAAACGTCTTGTGTGTGCACAGGCTGTGAATTTTAAAAACGTCTGAGTGAATCCAGGAAGAGGGAAAAGCCAGAGGGGCTGGAAGAGTGTGTGCTGTGCACAGGCTGTGGCTTTTAAAAACGTCTTGTGTGTGCACAGGCTGTGAATTTTAAAGACATCTGAGTGAATCTAGGAAAAGGGAAGAGGCAGAGGGGCTGGAAGTGTGTGTGTAAGGTGGTCAGTAATGTTGAAGACCAGCAAGGACAGCCATATTTCCTCTGTAAGTAGCTGTTTTATTGTTTTGTGTACTTATTTTATTCTTATTTAAGTAGTAAGTGCACAAAATAATAAATTCCTTTTTTTAATATCTTCTTTTTTTAGGTCATTCTTTGGGGCAAAGAATTCAGTGACATCGACTTGGCCACTCCCACCCAGTCACATGACTACCAAGCTTCTTCCACCCAGTCACATAACTGCCAAGCCACTCCCAGTCAGTCACATGGCTGCCAACATACTCCTACCTGGTCACGTGACCACCAAGCCACTCTCACAAAACAGGCCACACCTACAGAATAGGTTCTAAAAAAATTTGAAACCCACCACTGCTCCAGACACATAATAAACATAATAAATTTACTACTTTCATATTCAGAGTATATAATGCCTGACACATCTGCCCTTCAGTGGTCTGCTGGCATAACAAAACTGTATGTAGATCCCAACTCTGTAAATATAAATGTGGCACTTCTTCAAATGTATTGTGAAAACATGGTTTGAAATATTTTCTTTAATTGGAGATTTTCTTTCACCTCAAAGAGAATTCCAAAGCTAGCAAATTTTATTGGGAATTATTCCACAAACAAAATAAAATAAAAACATTTTAAAATGCTGTCAGCATGGTATGAAGCTAATAGCCATAATAAATAAATAAATAAAAAGAGGCCGGGAAGGAAGAAACACAACATTTTGACTATGAGTTATCTTCACAAATGGATCTGCCATTGTTGATTATCTACTCAGCAATAACTCTTTTCCATTACAGAAAACAATTCCTCATATTCTAGCTAAAATCTTACTTTTCGTAGTATTCAGAGATTAGATCATTGCCATATTCCTTTTTCTTCTTTTTTATGCAATACATGAAAATAGTATTTTCTCTTAAAGGAAAATGAAAAGCAATAACAAACTGTACCATGGAGAGTCTGTCATAAGACCAGTTAAATAGTTGTGCATGTATTCATTTTTTACATACTAAGATCTTTTCTTCTCACCAAAGCACTCAGTACTGTACTGGTAAGCCATCTCAAGTGAAATCTTTAAGACTCAAATAAAGAACATAATGTTATAAAATGAAATCAGATACCTCTGTATCTGATGACTTTAGTTTTGAAGATAGGGTCTTCCTGACTTTGAAAAGATCCTGATACTAATCCATCCTAATATACTTCTCAGAAGTGTAACTATAAATGTAGTGGAATATTTTTAACATTAAATGTTTGCTTTTAACTTCTTAAAGCAAAATATTGTAATTGCATATACAAAAGTCAAGATGAAGAACAAAATATCTGAAGCACCATTATAATATAGACAAAAATATACTGTGGATCATATCCCCAAATTTATTGCTTTTTTGTATAAACTCGGCATCATATGATTTGACAGCAGATGCCTTCTATGGACACAACAGACTTACATTGCAGATAGTAGACTATGAAAATGTGTGCAATGTATTCGTTCCAGGAAGACTAACTTGAACTTGTAAATTTATGGATTGTATCCTCTATGGGTTTTGGTGCGGGAATGATGATAATGTATCATCGGTGTGAAATAAGCCTCGGTTTTCACATTATTCTTTAATATTGCTGGGTAATAAAAATGTTTCAAAAGATTTCCTTTGATGTATTTTCACAATATTGCATCATTAACTGCAACCTTACAAATGTAGCCAAGCTTATTTAATAGGAATTTATTCACTGGTAACCCTATACGAAATTGCACCTCCAGTATTATCTCAGTGTTACTTAAGTGCATCCCAGTGGTATCTCAGCTATTTGGACACGAACCACAAAAACAGAATTAATGATCTAACAAACTATCCTTTGCTAACACAGTTATAACAGTATCTTCTTCTAAAATCAGGATAGGATTAGTGTATAGCAACCAAATATGCTTATGTTCCAAGATACAAAAAAAAAAAAAAAAGAAATCCATAGATGCATATAAAAGCCTTACTTAAAATAATCAAATCAGTATGTGTAGTGGTTATTGTGACTTATGAAACACCTCAAATAAGGAATTTTTTTTTAAAAAAATCCCATAGTAAAATTGAAATGCAATCAATCCAACCTGAGAAGAGTTGTTGAATATTTAATATTTTAAATTTATTACTGCAATTCATATAATCTATCTCATGGCTTTTATTACCATACTGCTACAGATGCATGGGACATGATATTCCTACTGTAAGCTTAATCAAGGCACAGAACCTGTACATTCTTCTTTAACAAAATGTTATATGCATTGTGGAATGGACAAATCCATCCATTTCTTTCTTTTCCACCTTCATCATCTTACAGTTAAGAACATACGCTTTTCTTCCATGTTGCAAAGTAGTCACTTAGGATAACTAAATCCCCTTATAAGGACAATGGAAAATGGAGCGGCTTATAACGAAGACTTGAGTGTTTTCTTCTTCCCTGTGGTGATAAAGTTTAATACTGGTATGAACTGAGTGTTCTAGATTACAACTCTAGTTGCCTGTAGTCTCTAATTGTGTGATACTTCTCTATCCTTTAGAAAGAAAAGAATCATACAAGCAAGAGCATCATCAACACAACTAAACAAACTGAAAGTGTCAGGATTGCAGAACAAATTATGAGCGCTCCTTTCCCATCAGAAATTTGAATAGTGACCAAGATGTGTGCATGCTTAGGTCTAAACTAGGATTGGAAGTCTTGGCTCTCTAGAATTTGTGCATTTAACTCTATCATCTGCAGCTAGCTTTGATATTGATCAAGCATGGAAACAGGGTAGCCCATCAAAATCTGGACTATCACATGCTCTCATTCAATTTTCTAAACAATATAAAAGAGAAGGAGTTTGTCCTACTTTAGCCTCCTTTGTCCTCCCCCCATTGATAAGAAAATTTCAGTTTTTTTAATCCACAATAAGTGTTTTCAATGTCCGGTAGAGAATATCCCAATGCTTTCAACCCTACTTGCCCATTCCAGCTGTCCTTTCAATCCTGAATGCACTTTTAGGAATCATGTAGCACTCAACCCTAAACTATTCAATACACCCCTTCTACCTGCATGACAAATATTTTTCTTACTTCAAAAACTGTTGCTTTGTTAAACATTTGATCATAAATTTGTATTTCTTAGATTAAAAAGTGGAATGATATGTGAAAGTGCAAACACAGATATTGGCTACATAGCTGTCAGATGGAAGTTCTGTTGGAAAGACATATTTCTTTCTTTGTGTTAAAATGTCTGCTTCCCATTTTAATGAAGTCGCTGCTCAAATAAAACCTATCTAGGGATTTTGGACAGAGACACTTTTCTGATGGAATACACAATGAGCTTAGCCTACTAAGAGTTATCATCTCTCACAGAAGAGATTTTAGATTACATATTTCCTTTTGCAGGAAATGGCAGTCAAGAAATGACTTTATATATGAAAGGTCAGTGACAATTCTGAGAGAGAGCTGCAGGATATACGATTTGACTCTTGTGTATAGGAGATGAAAAATTAATTATATTTAATCAACAATCATGCCAAATGTACAAATGGGTTCAAACAATAAGGAACTCAGTAATTGAAGGAGACCAAAACCATTTATTGTGGCAACAGGAAATTAAAAACCAAAGTGACACAGAAATTTAAAATGTTAAAATCCATCTTTGTATAAGTTGGCTAATGGTATTTCTCAAACAATCAGACCAGTATTTTACAAGAAAAAAATCTTTTCTGATCACGAAAATGAACATAAGGAAAGCATCTCTGAATAAAATTAATGGATAAATCTTTTTTCATTTTTTGGTTGATGTTAGTGTATCAAGAACCCAACAGATGTTTTTCTTGATAACAGTTCACAGCTCTTCCCAATATGTCTGTGGCATCCAGTTAAAATAGATGAAAGATATGATGTCACTATATTCAAATGACTCTCCATTCCTTTTGTCTCAAGTGGGGAATAGCTGTGTATGATTTCATTATATCACACATCTGCTTTAAATAAATGTTTAAAATCTGGGAAAAATAAGCTGTAACCTGTGTACCATATTTATTGTAATTATAACTGTACTTTATTTGGTTGGATATTATTTAAGTAAAAGTAAAAGAAAGTTATATGGTATATCATATTATATGTTACAAATGTATAAAGTGCTCATTCTAAAATGCTTCTGGTTGGCTTACAATACCAATTTAAAATGTCTAGGAGCAGAAGGTCCTTCAATCTCTAGATGAAAAGTAGAACGAAACACACACACACTTCACACCACTGTACAAAGAAGGGCACTTGCTTCAAATTCCAGTTTGTTTGCCTACATTTCTACAGAAAAGTGTATAATTTCCTGTCAGTATTAGGAGAACCCACAATATGCCTCACTAAAGATCTAACATCTGGGGTATTCTTGCAGGGTCTTGTAATAACCTATACTTTTCATCTTTTTATATCAAAATCAGAATCATAAAATAATCTCAAAAATCATCTGGGGACTATTCTACTTGTTTAAACGCAGGAATGATGTCTAAAATTAGCATGTCTTGATCAGCCTCATTTTCTGTTGACGGTCTTCAAAACCACCTCATAAAGAGTTCATTGTAATAATCCAACCTTGAGATTATTAATGCCAGCTTTTTATCTTCAAAATTGGTATAACTGTTTTAATCAAAGCTAATATAACCATTATTAGATCTTTTTGTTAAAGAAGAATTCCACAAAACAGACTTATCATTTAAATCCTGATATACAAGTGAAACTCGAAAAATTAGAAGATCGTGCAAAAGTTCATTTATTTCAGTAATGCAACTTAAAAGGTGAAACTAATATATGAGCTAAGACTCATTACATGCAAAGCAAGATAGTTCAAGCCATGATTTGTCATAATTGTGATGATTATGGCATACAGCTCATGAAAACTCCAAATCCACCATCTCAGAAAATTAGAATATTACATGCAATCAATAAAACAAGGATTGTACATAGAACAATATCAGACCTCTGAAAAGTATAAGCATGCATATGTACTCAGTACTTGGTTTGGGCCCCTTTTGCAGCAATTACTGCCTCAATGCTGCGTGGCATGGAAGCTATCAGCCTGTGGCATTGCTGAAGTTTTATGGAAGACTAGGATGCTTCAATAGCAACCTTCAGCTTTTCTGCATTGTTCGGTCTCATGTCTCTCATCTTTCTCTTGGCAATGCCCCATAGATTCTCTATGGGGTTCAAGTCAGGCGGAAGGAAGCATGAAGTGATCCAAAATCTCCTGGTAGACGGCTGCGTTGACCCTGGTCTTAATGAAGCACAGTGGTCCAAAGTCCTGTTGCTCAGTGGTCCAAAGTCCTGTTTTCTGATGAGAACAACTTTTGCATTTCATTTGTAAACCAAGGACCCAGAGTATGGAAGAAGAATGGAGAGGCCAAACAAGCACAGTAATTCCACGGTCATTGAACCAGTTTTTGGTGCTTTTGGAAGGAGATTTTGGAGCACTTCATGCTTCCTTCTGCAGATGAGATTTATGGGAATGCTGATTTCATTTTCCAGCTGACCACACTGCCAAAAGCACAAAAACCTGGTTCAATGACTGTGGGATTACTGTGCTTGATTGGCCAGCAAACTCAACTGACTTGAACCCCATAGAGAATCTATGGGGCATTGCCAAGAGAAAGATGAGAGACATGAGACCGAATGTACATGATTATTGCCCCCTAGAGTCCAAAATGACTTGATAGGGGAAGCCTTTACCTTTATATAGTCCCTGTAATTAGCAATGGTTCCATATGGCCCAAATTCCTCTTCATTTCAACCAAGTTGCTGCTATGGGTCCTTCAAGTTACAGAACAATCTGCAGAAACCAATCAGTCTTTGTTATGGTCCAACTTGGTCCTTATCCCTGAGAAGGAAACTTGCTATGATAACCCAATCTTGACTAAATACTAATCTAATCAGGAAACCAGTTTGGGGTTCCAATAGAATAGAAATTCTACCAAGGACACCAATCCAATGGAGGACATAACTTGCCCCAGAGATTGGTCCCAAAATAAAATGTATAAAACTCATGAACTCCCATTTAACTATCCCAAGAAGAAAAGCTGTGTAGCTTCTAATGCTATATTTGAGAGCATCTATATTACTTCAGTCAAGGATTAAGCCTAATCTGAATTGCTTCTTTCCCTTGTATTTCCCTCCTCCCCATTTAGATAGTGACACTACAGCTTCTGGATGAGCCTGAAATATGCACATATAGGTTACATGAATCTCCTTTCCTGCACCAAAACCATTTCAATGTCACCAAAAGTAACAAGCCTTTAAAATACACTAAAAAGAGGAAAGAAAAGGGGAGAGTGGAGATAGAAAGAGAAAGACAGACAACTAACTAAATTGGAGAGCGCTAAACTAGAACAATCCTTGGCTCTGCTAACAATTTTAAACTATTAGAATGCCTCAGTCCAGCATAGACCAAAATGTTATTGTACAAAGAAAAAGAAAGAGGAAGTGTTGTATCTGCTTTCTTGAGCATCTGGAAGGAAATTGAGATATACTACAATCAAATGATTCTGCTTTCTTGCCTCTATTCTAGCTTTTTTGTCCTTGTTATCCCCTCTCCTCGCTGCTGTTACAGATCACTCTACAGGGCTTGTAACAAATCCTGCTTCCCTTGCCAATCCGCTTGTATAGAGCAGTTACAATCCTCCTTTGCTGGCCATATAAAATAATGACTTTCCTATAATTCTAAGTGACTTGAACATAGTGACAGGTTACATGAATCAACAAAATGATTTGGATCATCTTAAAAGCCAGGCTTACATATGGGCAACAGATATGTCAATAGGATATTTAGAATTATAGGCTTGAAATTACAATCTATGAACTGCTGAAGATTCAGTATGAACTGTTGATATGATTCCATAGCCGTTTGATTTAAATCTTCGAATTCAATGCATTCAACTGAATCAAATATGCGTATGTATATTTACAAAAATCATAAAAAATTGAGTCAGATCAAAGGCACCAGAATCAATTCAGTGATTCAGTCTAAAGAGGTATTTAAATCAAATGCCCTTAAATCAAAACTTCTATCTATTAAATATTATGAATGTTAATGGTTTTAAACACAGCCTTGAAAATAGACTTATTTAATTAATGTATACTAAAATTTTGAATCCAAAAATAAAATATGGTGTTTTGTAGTATAAACTGTGGTAGTAATGTCTTCAAGAAAGACAGTATATTGTGGCATCATCAGCAACAATATACCCTTTGGGAAGGATATTGTTGTGTTACATGCAAAAATAATTATATAAAATCATTTTAATAATCTACATCTTTCATCCAAACGAAAGTTTATTATGGAATATTCTTAGTATCCTGTTGAATTAATGAAAGAAATTATATGCCTTTCTTTAGTCTTAAATTATTCCATAAATCAACTATGATCTCACTGCTTTTTTGTCCAAGTGACAGGAACTGAGCTCTATTAATCTCAAAAAGATTATCAGAGACCCATGTTGTTTCTGCAGCAAAAGCCAAATAGATCTGGGTATAGAATTGCAAAAGATTTTGAGAAGCTGAATTGCAATGTGTTCCACAGGGAAACTACTACTTGAGCAAAAATGATTTATACCTTTGTTGGAAAAGCTATCACTGAGAAGCTATCAATGACAGAACATCTGCTTCAAATATGCGGGTCCCAAGTTCTATATACACTATATTAAAGGATCTGGTAGCTAATGATGGGGAAATACCTCTGTTGGATACCCCAGAGAACCATTGCCAGGCAGAATGGCCTCATTGGCTAGATACATGAATAGACAGGTTTATCAGATTTGTCATTTAACAAATGATGTTAAAGAATACAATTACAGTATAGGTACCACACTACTATTTAACAGATGATGCAGTATCAACAGTATACAATGAATCAAATGGCTGCACATTTTCTAGGAACCTTCATTAAAAATTTTCCTTTTCTTTCTTTCAGACCTTCCTTCCCCTTCTGAAAAACAAAAAAAAAGACTAATAATTCATTTTAACTTTCCAAATTCTTGTATGTTTTCCTTCAATTCTTCTCCTTCCCAGAATAATGATGCTACACAGCTTTTGCCTCTCTTAAAAACTTTCCTTTCTTTTGTTGACAGGAATGGAGTGGGAAAATATGACTCTATAAGTCATTCCTTTCATGAAAAGTGAGTATATACCTGATATCTGCCATGATACCTGATAGTCTAGGGTATTTTGAGTGTAAACCAGCTTTATATAATACTTGAAATTAATAGATCAGTCCTATGTGATAGGCTAATATCATTATCTTCCTACTGCCAGTTCACCAACAATCAGAGTTCTTTCTTTCCTATGACCTCATCTTAAGCACCACTGGAGATCTATTTCCCAGTGCAAATGTTTCTGCATTTTCTCAAATCATTTCTTTTGTTTCTTTTGCTTAGAACGGGGCATACATTTAATATGGGACAAAGATGAATGCAGTTAGTTGAAACATAATCTTTTCTTTGCTTGTTTAGCTGGTCTCTGTACTTACATTTCTGATAATTATATTGGAAATTTCAGTTTCCTCTTTCTACAGACTCTTTCATGGAAGTTCTCATTAGTAGGCTGAAATTTCCTACTCTTTCTCTGTGTCATAGCTCACTCACTTCCTTGGAATTTTAGAAATTACCTTGGGGAATAGGGGAAGAGTTGACACATTATTAGTAATATGCATATATTTATACACAATTGGATTTGCCAACAGCATCATTTTATTAAAAGGTTAGGCCCTGGTATTCAGAAGCTCTAATACAATTCTACTCTATAATTATCCACAGACCTATATTTGGGTTTGAATATCTACATGAATATTTATATTAAATATTTCAGCATGTATTCAAGAGCCTTTAATTTACTGCAATGGCAAATAGTTTCCATTGACTAAAGTATAAAGAGCTGCTAATTTGTAGAGAAATAAAGGACTTTTGTATTAATAAAACACTAAAAATGAAACAAAAGAAAACATTACTTTGGTAACAGTGCCATTATCCAGATCAAATATTTCACAGTTTAGTTGTTTTTATACATGGTCTAATTCCAAAAACTCATGAACACAGAACAGGTATCCCCTCAAAATATATTTAATATCAAAGTCCGTACGATTACTACTTTACCAATTGCCATAATGCTCTGTCCATAACACTCTCATGAGGTAAGAAAAATAGCACTTAAAAACATTCTACCTAAGGCAAAAAAGAAAGAATAAGTGACAAAGAACCACACTGGATATTATACTAATTGCAGTTAACACACGTTACAAATATAAAGAGTTACCACAGAAAATAAGAAAATAAATACACAAAATAAAAACCGAGTTGCCACTTGGAATCTCTGCATCCATTTAGTTTAACTAGAATAAACAAGGGGGAAAAGAAAAGACGTTGTTGTATTAGAGCTATGACTGTCCAAGAGAAAATGGCCAGATTTGCTACAGCATTAGAAAGCTTTCTTCTGATGAGAAACTATCAAAGTACCCTCCCATGTGCATTTCCAAAGTCTGCTTCTTCGGGCAGGAGAGAATAGAATATTTTATTTGGCCAAGTGTGATTAGGCATACAAGGAATTTGTCTCCAGCACAGAATCACTCAATGCACTTGCAAAATAGCAGAAAAAATATATTAAAAGAATGAAAGCAGTAGAACGGGAAAATAAGAGGCAATAAAAGGATAAATAATACTACTGTCATACTCTGTGAGTTAATATACATTATACATTAGACAAACATTATTATATTTATGTTGATAATCTGATGACAAACCTTTTTAAAAGAGCATTGTCTTTTAAAAAAGAGATGTTTTTTTATGTAGCTCTCCCAGATGGATTCTGCCTTGTCAACTGTCCTTCAGGCCTTTCTCTTAAACTTTTGATGCTACCTATTCATTTGTTTTCATACTTATTTATTTTTTCCAACACTAAAGCAGCCTGAGATTGCATTTATATAATCTCCAGCTAGAATGGACACTATTAATTGTTAGTTCAACAAACTATATTTTTGAGCCTTTTAAGTACAGTGAATCCAGGTTCATGAACTGGTTTGTATAAACATCATGCTATATTTTAAAAAATTATTCTATGCAACACATAAATACTTGGTCCAATTACAAACTTGTATATATTTTGATGGGTAACATTAATAGTTTTACTGGGTTGACACCAAGGGTGGGTTTCAAAAATTTTCAGAACCTCTTCTCTAGGTGTGGCTTGCTTTGTGGGAGTGGCTTGCCAGCCATGTGACTGGGTGGGAGTGGCTTACCAGCCATGTGACCAAGTGGGAGTGGCTTGGCAGTCATGTGACTGGGTGGGCATGGCCAGCTTGTAAAATGTGGTGAAACTCACTTAACAATGCTCTTGCTTAGCAACCAAAATGTTGGCTCAGAAACTCTGGCATTTGAAGCATGCAAGTCTTAAAGCTGTCAAATTACAAGACCCTTGCACCCCTAACCCTCTAGGGAAAAAAATCCAGGGGTGTTCAAACTTGACAGCTTTAAGACTTGTGGACTTCAACTCCCAGAATCCCTCCTCTCACTCTTCATCTTGATGATGTGTGGACGGACGGGGGGAGGGAGCTCGAACCGGTTCTAAACGGCACTGTAGATTTGTGGAACTCTTCCATAGAAGAGGTTAGAACTGGCAAATACATTTCCTAAATAATTTATCAATCTAAATGAATTATTTATTTTCTTTTAACACAGAAACACCTCTAAGACCATAAATCAAATGATTTATTTATTTTAGTAAAATTAATTTTATCCCACAAACTTAAAGGAAGTTAACTCATCAATTAACCTTTTTTTTTAAAATGCCAACATATCTACTGTAAGTACATTGCTTGGTATATTAAGTCCCAGATATTTAAAATAATCAGTAAAAAATCACAAAATCCATCTCTTTATATAGCTGTATTGATCTGTTAGAGCCCAAGGGAAGTAAAAATTATTATTTATGCCAATCTATCTTATTGTGCTGTTATGAGCCACGGTGGCGCAGTGATTAGAGTGCGGTACTGCAGACTACTACTGCTGACTGCTATTTGGCAGTTCAAATATCATCAGGGTCAAGGTTGACTCAGCCTTCCATCCTCCTGAAGTGAGTAAAAAGAGGACCCAAATCGTTGCGGGCAATATGCTGACTCTGTAAACTGCTTAGAGAAGACAGTAAAGCACTATAAAGCAGTATATAAGCCTAAATGCTATTGCTATTATGTTATTGTGTTTTCTAAAATATCGTGCTACCTTTATAAAATTAGAAAAAGAGGTAGAGTACTGGTTCCGAATTTTAGAATATCATCATCATATAAAAATAATTTGTAGTCATTGCCTTAAAATCTAAAGACTGTCTCACCATGAGGGTCAAAATTCCAAGGAGCAAATTAAATGGCATAGGTAAAAGTGGGCAAAGAGGTTTCTTTCATGAATATCTGACTGGTCTTAGATCTGCAGAGATCCATAAGCGAAACATCTCTCTCACCATCACTGGCATTTCCAATAATTATTGTTTTTCAATATTTTCTCCGAATCACATACTTGGATAACACTACAAAAATAACCTCTGAAATAATTAAAAGGGACAAATCCTCCATCCTCCAGGAAAGGAAATAGCTAGGGATAATAAACTTCAGTATCAATATCAATACCTTTGGAGTGCTGTGAGTGGCAGAAGATGTGAGCAATTGTTTGCAAAGAGATTATGCTGCCTTACTCTCCTTCTCATCACTAAGTCAGTTATATATGATATAATTATGATATTTATAATATGAGTATGGAAATGAACAAAATATTATTAACAGGCCTTTTCTTTTCACCTATTCTATAGCAATGATACAGTCAACAAGCTGTAAAAATTGGTGACATTGCGCATTACATCTTCTCTTTTTTAAGTTCTTCCATAAGAATTGATGAACTTGAAATAATTCAATGATTTTGTACTTGCTGTTATTTGATATTTCCATTAGCCCACAACTAAGATATTTTTCTCTATTAACTTAATAGAGCACTTTTAAGAATTTAACGTGAGGCTTAACAGATCCATTCTATGGGAATGGGTAGGAATCAGGAGGAAACCACAACCCTCTTAGGATAAGAACAGACATGTTCGTGTAAAATGATTTAAGTCACTTAGGGACTTATTTGTCAATAGAAACCCATGTACATTTGTGGAGTCATCTGTTATAAATTATTCAGGAATCCTTATAATAGTACCAAGAAATAGAGCGTGCTCTATGAGCTCTCCCTGGTATTGCAACATCTAATTTATCCCAAGAGAGCTACATATTTGTCCCAATGTCACACAGTACATACAAGTGCATAGTTTATAATTCACCACTGGGACAGAATACCAACCAAATTAAGACTTCTTTTTAGATTTTGTGCAAGTCTACTAGGCAATTTTTTTTAAAGAATATTCTAACATTCAATAAAATTCAATAAAATAAATAATCTTATGCAAACATGATCTGAATTTCAGATCTAATAGCAACCTAAGTTGCACATCTGTTGATTCTGATTCCTCAACTTGAACTAAACAAGGCCTATTTATATTAAATATTTCTGTTAAAAAACTGCAATCATTCACTTAACAAATGTGGCTAGAAACGTCATAAAATGGGGCAAAACTCACTTAACAAAAGTCTCAACAACATAAATTTGGGTACAATTGTAAATCAAGGACTATCTGTATGAACAATAAAACAAAGAGGTCTAGTAGGCTTTAATAAATATATCAGAATATATATATTCTGAATATATATCAGTTTTTTAAATAAATAACTTAAGTAGTGGAACCAGTGAATGATAATCATTTTATTAGGATTGCAGTTAGAAGCCTATTTCATTACAACTTTGGTTTTTGTTCTTTGTTCAGACCTTTTAAATGTAAGTAAAATAAGTATCTCTGAGTTGTAATTGGAGAACCCACATTCTATACATATCACAGGAATTTGACCCTGACCTTCAGACTATTCTGTTCCTATTTAATGACATTTTTTCCTCCTGCTGAATTTGTTTTTAAATGCTAGCACTGAAATTCCTTTGAAATTCAAATTCATTTGTCAGTTTACATTTGCATTTGAATTTATACAATACTTCTTTCAAAGCAGGTTGGGGGGGAGACAAATCTCAGGACAAATAGGGATTTAGCCCCACAAAGTGAATAGCATCAAGTACAATGAAGCCATGGCAACTGTCAATTTAAACAGTTTAAAAGAAAATGAATTAGTGCAACCAACTCTTGAACTTCTGTGTTTTATCACCATTGAAAATGCATAACGGTTTCTATATCATGAATTTCATTATAGTGAAGTTAATCTCAAATAATTCACTATTATTTTAATCAATTATTTCTGATCTAGTGTCAGTAGTTTCCCCCAGGATCTAAATCTGTAATATTAGAGAGAAAAGTATAGGGTTTTTATTTTTAAAAAAACTCTTTATTTATTTTCTGGTGTCAGAAAATACTCCTTTTAAAATAACACAGAGTGGAATGAATTAAGAGTAGATTTTCCCTGCAAAATAATACAATGTCCATCCTCCCTTATTTTGCAGAAATATTAACAGCAACTGAAGACTAAACAAACATATCCATTTATTGAACTACAGTTATGTTACATTGCTAAATCCCACTAAACATATATACAGAAGCCAAACTTAGAGCAGACATGTAGAAATTTGCAGTTAGCAGAATAAATTATCATTACAAATTCTAGGGCAAAAGGACAGGGTAATAAGGGCAACAAAATAGGTAGATTCTTTCTATTATGTTCTGATATGCCTAGTTTTTAATATTCTAGTAGCATTTCATCTGCTACTCCGAATGTGGGAATCTACGCTTCCAACTTTGAGCAGTCAAGATTTTGGGACTTCTTAAAAACCATCAAAATGGGCTGTTTATTATAGGCTGTTTTCTTCTATTCTAGGATAGCTAAATTAGGACCTCCTGCTTTTTTGAGGGAGTTGGGGTAATCACATTCTGCATTTCAATTCTTGTGACATTATTCAAATAATAGTAAAATCTAATACACAATTAAGCAGTTGTAGTAATGAATAAGTCTTGACCAGGTAAAGACTTAACCTTCTGCATATTTTATAAACCATTTTCCTAGACATAATATTTTTGCAAGTACTTATAAATGAATAATTAGATTATTAGTTTTATGAATGTAAAGAGGGATAAATTTGCCCTATGTTAATAAATCACTTTTTAAAAAGTTAATTAAGATGTGACTAATAACATAATAATAAAAACGGTTAGCAATTTAGCATTAAATACACTTCTGAAGGAAATTTTTTTTACAATTTGAACCCCAACAGTTAATTTTTCTAAGGTCAATAGTTCCTGATGATTGCCAATACCTTGATAAATTCTTTAATGGTGATAAAAATTGTGTTGTTCAAGTTTAACAACATGTTTTAATTAACACTGGCATAATTTGATATTTCAAAATAAGGCATGTTTATTGCGGTTTTGGATATCTAGCCAAAAATCTGATAAATACTCCCCCCCCCCCCAGATGCATACACTTTCTGAAATACTTAGTGTAGATTAGCACTCCTGAAATATGTCAAGCTTTTCAAAATAACTATTCTGTTCTTTGCTAAAGCAATCCTATGCTTCTTCCAAATACTCTAATGTAGTATTTCTCAACCTCAGCTGGAGAATTCTGGGTGATGAAGTTCGCACATTTTAAAGTTGGCAAGGTTGAAAAATGCTACTTTAATATCAAATGTTCTAAGTAACATACAATGTTAGGCTGGTAAGAAACAACTGAGATCAAAATATTTAATGTTGCCTACCCTGGAATATAGAAGAGCATGCATGCTGGTTTGGAATTCATTGAGCCCATGCAGCTGTGCATCTTTGTATCCTCCACTGTGTTTCTTTCTCCACCTCCTGGCACTGGGCTTCGCCATGGAGGAGGTGGGAGAATTGCATCCAATATGAAATTTCCCTGACAAGAATGAAGTTCACTCATTCCCTTCAGTCTCAGAGGCAGAATTCTGGAAAATTCATCTTTGTGTCACTGTTCTATGAACCTCTGGACTGCGGACTAAATTAATGTTATATTTACTTCATTTGCAACTAACCAGGAACCTATACATATTTTACACACATTTGAAAAAGGCACATAGGTAGACGTCTATGCAAAACACAAAGAGAATTTTTTTTAAAAAGCTGTCAGAGGCTGCAGGTAGATTTCTCTGTCCGTTCATCTTAATTTTTGTGTCAATTCACCATAATAGCTCACGCAGAACTCTTGAATTTTTATATTTCTCAAATAAGAAAAGGGCAAAATTCTTCAGTTGTGGATTAAGTCCTAATTTGAAAAAACAAATCAAGATGTAAAATACAAAGTTTTTTGGCAGTGACCTCTAGTAATCTAGTTTTGTTCCAAATAGTGATAGGAAAAAGAAGCTAAGGTCATAAAGTTCCTTGTATAATTCACTGTATGTAGATACTATTTGTGTGCAATAGCAACACTGAAAATATTATGTAGATTTTTGAACTCAACACACTAATATTTATATTCTTATAGAAGTAGTTTTAATATAATGAATTTAACATCAAAATTCAAGTTGAGCACACGATATTAAAGCATATGATTAAATCTAAAAAGTCAACATAAATTTAATCTGTTTAATTTTTGGTGGTTTTATTAGTCCCGTAATAATAAACTCCAAATTTTAAGCAACCCCTTTTTTCTTCTTAGAAAAGAACACGCCTCTCAGGGATGTGACAATTTAAGCAAAAGTACAACACTGATCCCAATTAGTGCCACATGTTATATGGGACCTGTCCTTTGAGATGATGGAGCAGAGAGTTATAAATACAGTATAGCCTGCTACCAAAAGCATTTGATGATATGTTTCCTGCTGTTAATTCATCAGAATGTGTTTCTACTGTTTATGCTTCCAAGTCATGATTCTTGTCTTTCTTTCCAACTGATTAATCTTTCCTAGAACTTGTTTTTCATCTATTGTCTCCTGCCTTTAGGTTCATTTTGAAACTGAGGGTTGAGAAAGTTATTTCTTTTTTATAAGTTATCACTACTGAATAATAGAATGCATTGTCATTATTTAAAGCTAAATCTGGTAATCTCAATTTCATTAAGGGTGGCTCTCTGTTCAATTACAAAGGCAGAAGTGGTTGCAACTATGCCAGGGGTGTCAAACCCATGGCATCATGGTGTCGTTACGTGTTATATCAGGACTCCCCCCCCCTTCGCTAAATCAGGAGTGGGCATGGCTAGCACATAACACATCCGGCCCGTAGGCCGGGAGTTTGACAGCCCGTAGCAATGTGTTAATCCACATGTCAGAGACCTTGGTCTGAATGCTTACCTTGCACCAGGCAGCCAGAAAATATTTTACTTTGTTTGGCCCAAATGGAAAAGCTATTACACATATGGAAGGAAGAGACCTAAAATATCCTATCATTTTCAATTGATTCTTCTTTTAGAAAAATCATGGTATCTTTCCAATGGAACAGCTACCCTCTAATATGACTGTCAGTAAAATTCCTTTTAAATCTTTCATTCTCTGCTTGGAAGTTTTGTGGTGGGAAGAGAGGAATAGCCAAATATTTACCAACTCGGGAGTTAGATTCTGTAGGAGTGATTTAAAAAGGAATGTCATTAATTTTTTTAAAAATATAAATTCTAACTCAACTTATTATTGAGAACAAAATGTAGGTATGCAGGTCCAGGAAACAATTTGTTACAGCCAAAGTGGAGATGATGGAGAAATGGTCTTTATTAGATAGACATCTCTTTGTACATTTGAAAAGTCTGTTTATAATCAGCTGCCTCCGTGGGTGATAAGGAAGCTTTGGGTGTTTTGCCAAAACTCAATGTGTGGCCACCATATGAAACTAGCTAATTCAGCCCACTTGGAACTTAAGAGGATGCTTGGTTTAAAGGCAATGGAGAGAGAAGTGGGAATGCTGAAGCACATACGTGCTTGAAGCCGAAGAAAATTAAATCTAAGAGTTTGTAGCTGTTTCCACTGAAGTTCTCTGAGGCATAAATGCATTTTGCATAAGTGTTAATTCTGTTTCTACTTAGAAAAGGAAAAGTTAATGACACTTCACAACCACCCAAGCTCTAGAAATCACTAGTAACTGAACGGAATTATCTTCTGTTTTAACTGTTGCTTAATAATAGGTGCTGGATGCACAACTGATATAGGCACCTAGAGGTTTCAAGTCTTGCATCACACCCCAATCATGGGATTCATAGCACCATAAGTTCTAAAGCAATGGTATTTTTAAGTTATATTAGAATCTGGAATGGCCTGAAGGGGGACTTTTTAAATGGTAATATATAATTTCAAAATGTGATTATCAGCCATACTAAAATCGGGCCTTCTCTTTTCAGGTGAGTGACACCCAGGGAATTCTGTGAATATAGATATGGTTTGTATTGTGCAGTGGGTTTCAGTAGGCAAGAACCAGACCAAATGGAACTGAGGAACTGCAGGCAAATGCCTGTGATTTATACTCTAGGCCTACAGTGCCTTAACCAATCATAGAACTAGAAAGAAGCCTGCCCAAATATAAATCTTCTAAATTTCCCTCCAAAACAGTTGGGGTCATCTAAAGGTTAGTTTCACTTTAGTACAGTTAACACAACAATATACAATTCAACCGTTTGTTTATTGTATGAAGAAGAGTTTCTTCATGAATATAAACATTCTGAAGATAATATGGCAGGGTACATATACCAATGACTCTTTGATGCCATAGCTATACTTTCATTGGCATTCTCCATTGTGTTTCAGTACGGCAGGTTATAAATATTCCAGTAGACTTTTTCTTACTGTAAGATTCTTATTATAAGAATCACCAAGGACCCCATACAACTATATGTATATTTCATGCTATATTATACAATCATCAGCTGTCATTAAGTGGGCTATTACTAACTTATCAGAATCAGCCATATTCATCTTAGTTTAAACAAACATGGTCATAAATATATAAAACATAAGTGGTCTATTAGTTTATATATAAAATGTGAAGTAAAATGTTTGCATTGTATAAATAAACAAACTAACAAATCCATGCATGGCTAGAAAGCTCTGTTCTTTATAGAGACTCCTTATTCAGGAATTGACTCATTCAACACAAGGCTCAAAGATAACATTTCGCTGCAAGAACATAGCATATCAGTTACCTGCAAAAAGAGGATTTATGCTCTTTTCCTTCGCTTTTAAAATAGGGATGGGAGATAAGATCAGAAACATATCTGGGGTAGACACAAAGTTTTTACGAGATGAGAAAAAAATCCAGCCATTTCTACCCATGGAATGACTGAATTGGACTTCTGTGGATAGATTCTATTTAATTTTCATGGCTCCTATATTTTTAAAACATAATTTTAAAAATATGAAACAATCTCTAAATCATCCTGCCTTTAGATCCAAAACTATTGTTAATTTTTAAAAGGTTCTGGTTCCACTATGAAGTTCATAGTTAAAGCAATTTTTAAACAAGGGTTTCTCCTATCCTCAGTTTATCTTGGCTAAAGCAACATGTTTAAAACATACACCTGCCAGGCTTGGAAGCCATCTTTTACAGTAGGCCTCAAGCCTGCCACATAATCAAACATATTCTACTATGGGAAACTGGGAGGCTGGATTGTATGGAACATGGGAGATGTGTAGCCATAATAACATTCTTTCACAGAGAGTCAAGGTCATTTTGTCCCTGCACTTGGACTGACGTTGATGGGAGGAATCTTCCTTCATGACAGTGGTTGATTGGGCATGTGATGGACATGTGGGTGCTGAGGCAGGGTCTTGAACTTTCAAGTGGCTGGAGAAAACCTCAAAGCTTTCAGATTTGGGTTTTCCCAGATGTGCCAACATGGTTCTTCTAATAAATTGGAACTTTGAGGAACAATGCATTGGAACTAGCCTCGGACTTTCATTTTTTGGATGATGCTATTTAGAACCCTGACAGCTCCATTACAATATTCTGTTTTATGGAGAGAATGTATCTACATTATATAAAACATAGAAAGGGAATAAAGAATGGTAAGAAAAAGAAATTAAGGCCAAAGCTTTAAAAACGGCAGTGAAAAATAGTTAAACCTAATTTATACTAGAAAGTCAGACTGGTATAATGATTAAGGTATCAAGCAAAAAACCAGGACGCTGTTCTAGTTCCTACTATGGCCCAAAGCCAGCTAGGTCACCTTGTATCAGTCATTTTCATCAGCCCTAGGAAGCAAGCAATGGCAAATCACTTTCAAAAAGCTTGCCAAGAAATCTGTAGGGCTTGTCCAGATGATCTTTGAGAATCAGACATGATTGAACAGAAGAAAGAAAGAAAGAAATTATACTAATACCAGCCACTTTATCTCTCTCTATTTTTTATCATGTATCTTATATTTAACATATTCATAACCAGTGGTGGGTTTCAATTTTTTTTAGAAACTCTTCTGTAGGTGTGGCCTGCTTTGTGGGAGTGACTTGCCAGCCATGTGACCAGGTGGGAATGGCTTGCCAGCCATGTGACCAGGTGGGAATGGCTTGCCAGCCATGTGACCAGGTGGGAGTGGCTTGTTGGCCATGTGACCAGGTGGGAGTGGTTTGCCAGCCATGTGACTGAGTGGGAGTGGTTTGGCAGTCATGTGACTGGGTGGCGTGGCCAACTTGTAAAATGTGGTAAAACTCACTTAACAACACTCTTGCTTAGCAACCAAAATGTTGGCTCAGAAACTCTGGCATTTGAAGTCTTAAAGCTGTCAAGTTACAAGACCCTTGCACCCCTAACCCTTTAGAAAAAACCCCAGGGGTGTTCAAACTTGGCAGCTTTAAGATTTGTGGACTTCAACTCCCAGAATCATCCTCTCACTCTTCATCTTGATGATGTGCAGACGGGGGGGGGGGGAGCTGGAACCGGTTCTAAACGACACTATAGATTTGTGGAACCTTTTCTATACAAGAGGTTAGAACTGGCAGGAACCCACCCCTGTTCATAACCCACTTCATGCAATGCCTTTTGCATTCTTTAAATTAGGGGTTTATTAAAAAATGAAATCCAGACTGATTTATTGTATTCAGAAGCAATTGGGTTAACAAGGTATTGGATGGTAGCCTTAATTGTTCTTTGTTCCCCTAAGGCAATGGTAAAATTTAGTTCCACCAAATTCAGTAAAAATCAGGATGCAATCATGAATATGACATCTGGCATATTTTGAAACTAGAACCTCCTGTCGCTATTGTTTCGCAAAACAAAATTATTACTACTGCAATTTTTGGCCTTGGACAGCATGGGAGTCCATGGCATCCTTTGCTATTTTACCATAAGAAATTAATGGAATCTAAATTCAGACAATTTGCAATTCTCAATCACAGAAGAGTAAGCAAATAGGCCTTCAGTATTACACTTCCTTCAGTGCTTTGATGAAAGTAATTCCTGTATATGTATCACACACATGGCATGCTGAGTCCAGCACAGCAGCCATCAATAGTACTTCATCTATTAGCAAAGAGTCACTCTTGTGTTTCCCAGAAGCATTTTGAAAAAGGTGTTTCATTTGCAGCTTCACATAAGTAAACTCCAAAAATTCATATAGCCTGAATATCTAATAGCTCAAAAACATATGCTTAAAACACATCAAGCTTCATATGAAAAATGCCCTTGCTTGTTTGATCATATTGCAAGAGCTGTATAACTACTGTTTGCTCTTTCAAATGGAATTCTAAGATGCATCAATTTGAGTTTCAATGTAACCTTTTGGTTAGCTACTGAACTGTAAAACCCGACATCAGATTGCCTTGGTGAAATATATGCTACCTCAATGTCAAGTAACAAAGACCCTTTATTTAAAACAATCCTTTGTCTGATTAAGTCACATTATTCTGGTAAGTTAAATGTACATAACTAAATCGGCAGCATCTAGAAAGCAAACACACAGCAAAACGGCACACAGAAAGACGCAGATGTAAGGATTGTTATAGGTAAGATTTTCATGCTCTGATGCTGCCTGGGACAAAAATGATCTTTATTAAAATGGAGAAGTCAAAGAGTGTTTGTTATATGCATATGTTATATGGATTACACCAAGTTAAATACCAGTTCAGCAGGAATTTCATGATACATTATTCATCTATGTCCCTTTGCCCTAACTCATTAATGGTACGTATTTGTTTCAATTCACAAATTAGAAAAAAAAGATTATGATGATTTTGGAAAAATAAAATCTTCGCTAGACTGAATTTGTTGTGTTGCATAGAGCATGAGGAATATGACTGTGGCAGCTATTGCCACTAATGACAGAGTTTAAAGCCTACCTGGCTTTAGAAATGAAGAAAGGGAGCTGCTAAAGAAGAAAAGAATTCATAACTTTGTCCAAGACTTCCTCAAACTATAAACAATCCAGTTTCCTTTCCAAATATTCTCCGTTTCAGTGCCTGAATATTCCGATTTCCCACTACTGATCTTAATCGTGGTTAAGAATTATACTTCAGGTGGATAAAATTCCACTTTGCTCTTTAAAAATGTATACATTAAGCCCACATTCATTGTCGTAAGTCACAGTAATAGCATAAATAATATTGAAGGTCATCTTAGAAAAACAGAATTTTTTTTTCAGTTGACTTCAAAGAAAATAATAAAAGAAAAGCCATACAAATCTTGTGATCAGGAAATGGAATTTTTTGTTGGGATCATACTTTCACAGCTAACATTTAGGGCACAGGATTGTGTTTGTTTTTCTGAAATGTACTGTTGCTGACAAACAAAATAGAATTATTTCTACTCTGTAATTGTATTCATATTATATTGTTTGCCAAATGCGATCTACTAAGATTCATATTTTCAGCCAAAGAGGCAAAGTACTGTATTGATAGATTTTTTTCCCCATATATTTCTTCACTTTTTATTTGCAATTCATTGAAAATAACTATTTTGTAATTTTATGGTGATACAGCAAGATTTACATTGTAATATTACATCTTGATTATCTTAGCTACCCAGAAGGGCAACTTTGTAGATGCTGGATGCTTCTAAAATCATTCAAATATGAAATCTTTTGAATGATTTCAATTATTCAAATCATATCATCCGTTTAAACAGTTCCAAGATAGAACCATTGCCTATTTATTGCAACATATTTTATTTTTTTAAACGTTGGTGAATTTAAAAACTCTCAATCTGTCAAGAGATTGTGTTGTATCATAGAACTGTAATGGTACAATGGTTAGAATGCAGTGTTGCTGGCTAATTCTGCTTATTGCCAGGAGTTTGATCCTGACCAGCTCAAGGTTGATTCAGCTTTCTATCCATCCGAGATCAGTAAAATGAGGACCCAGAGTGTTAGAGCAATATGCCGATTCTGTAAACTGCTTAGGGAGTGCTGTAAAGCACTGTGAAGCAGTATATAAGTCTAAGTGCTATTGTTATTGCATGTGGAATCCTTTGGAGAACATTCTAGAAACTATCAGCCTTTTAAGACAAGCCTTCCAGACAAGAAGCATATCCATAAGTACTAGCTGTAATTTTATTATAAGATTAAATTAACAGAAAATATGAAAATACATCTTGCCTTTCCAGTGCAAGAAACTAACCCTGAACCTTCCTAGGTATTTGTCATACGCTCGTTCCTTCTATGAACTTATCTGTCACTTGGCTGACCATTTGTGTAATCATATCTCTTCTTCCTGTCTACCAACATCATCCCCACATACCATTACAAAATTTCAGTTAGCTCAAACTAGAATTAACTGAACTGTTATCAGTTTTATCCTGGTCCATAAATCTATTTATACACTGGTTTTAATCCCTTTCTATATCCAATTCAAAATGCTGTATTTGACCTTTAGAGCCCAATTTTTTGTGTGTTTTATTGTAAATTATCTTTAAAACATTTAAATAAATTAAAACATTAAAACGTTTAAATAATAATGATATTATCATTTTTAAAATGCTATAAAATAAATTATGAATATTCAGGGGTCTCCAAAAACTATTGCAGTGGAACATCTCATCAAATGAAATATTACCATGTTTAATATGAAGAAAATGATTAATATAGGTTGCCATTCTTTATCTACTTTATTCATCTTTTAGCTCTTGTATGCCATTTCAGTCTTCAACCAGGAAACAATAAAACTCTCACCAAAATTGCAAAACAAATTATTTCATTTTTTTTCCTTATCAACCAACTAAAATAACACTGTGTTTGTTTTCAGTGAACTTATTTCGAAGATCTAGGAAATGTGCCTTATCTCCCCTTTAACACGTAAAAAAATCATTTTCATTATAACTTTATGATTCAGAAGAACTAGCAAGGAATGCATAAAATCTAAACTTACATGTCATGAATAATTAGGACTTAAGTATTGTCTCTTTAAATGCAAATTTAAAAAAACTGTGTCACAATTTTCTCAGCCAAGTTGGCTTGTCTTGTTGATAGACTCAGAGATTCACTAATGTTTCTACCCAAATATATTGTAGTTGGAAACCATTTATGATATGGTGAAGCAAGATCATTCAGATTTCAGAGATGAACACACTTCTGCAACATACTGTAGGTATAAGATATCTCTTTTTGTTAACTTGAAAAGCACCATTCAAGTGGTATTCCCAATCCGGAATCCATCCAATTAAAATATCTTTTTGAATATCATACTAGAAAGATCAGTGGAAACAGGTGAATTTCAAACTTAGTAATTTTCTAGAAATCTTTCGCAATTACCTTTCTACCACACCTTGACCATTCCAGCAAGTTGAGCTGTCTTTCATCACAAGATCACCTTCACAAAGTCTTTCTGTCAAAGATGCATAAAAAGTTCTGGATCGTTTCATATAACTGATAAATTCCCTAGAAATTAAATACAGAATATTGTTTTTAAAAAATCATTAATTATACATTTATTTCTTCCTTCTTCTTAATAATGCAATAGTTGAGATTCAAAGATCCCTCAAGTTTATTTAAAAAGTGGATGAAGAGATAGCTGTTTCATACTTCATTAAATTCTAATTCATCACTTGAACTAGACAAATTAAATCATATTTAAGATGTCAGTTGATCAAATTCATGAGCTAAAGGAATGTTGAAGTGGAATAATATATTATTTCTGCCTCCCTTTTTATGTAGATATCTGAGCATGATAGAGAACCAAGTAAAGAAGATCCAATGGGTTGCAAAAGCCAAATTTGTAGCTCAAAATTCTTAAGTAAAGATAGTATTTACACATGAAATGTCATCAACTATTGAAACATCTTAGCATTTTATTTAATTTTTCATTTTTTTAAAAAGATGGAATTGTTGGACAATATATTTTATTTGACAGTGTAAACAGATATCCATCTTGATGCACAGTATCTCTAAATAAATCTGTTTCCTATTCGTATCTATGCCACACTGTTGGTATGTTGATATTTTTAAAATTGCAGAGAGGAAAGTTGGTCCCAAATAATTTCTAAAGCACAAATCAAACTCTGAAATGTGTATCCACCTGTTGGATTTGTATTTAACAGTATTTTCCAATTTATATTTTAGGGGTCATAATTTAATGACTTTTAGAGAGCCATACTTTGCCCAAACTTGATAAATGAATATTAAAAGTATATTATGGTAATGTTAAATGAACCTTTCTTTTTTTAGAATGTATGAAGACCCTTCATTAAAATGAAGAGACAAACATGTTGACTTCTTTGCATTCTTACCGAGACATTTTTTTCAAACTTCTGGATTTGTCATTCTTTGAAGATTTCAGAGGCAGAGAACTGGAGTAGGCCAAGGAGAATAGCCAAGGGGAAAAGAGGGAATTCAGGTAAATGAAGAAAGAAATGAGAAACAAAACGTAATAAATTATTTGAAAGAAAAGATAAACATGCGCAGGATTAAATCAAAAAAGAATAACTCCTATTAAAATATTCTTCAACCTATACTTTAAATATAGTGTAGTCCATGCCCCCTCTCTTGAGGATTTGGATTGTTTTCTAAATCGTATGGAAATACATTTATTTCTTTAAAAACAAAAAATAGATATGACTATAAAATAAAGCATGCAATGATGAAAATAAATCTTTTTATTTCTGACATATCCAAATGTCATGTTAAAAGCATTATATCTGAGAACTATATAAAAATTGAAATATGGATGAAAACAAGTACTGTTGATGGGAAAGCAATGATTTTCAGGGGCACCAAAAATCAGCTGGTTTATAAGGAAATATAAAACTGAGTTGCCTCTTGGGCATTATGAAATGGCTGCAGCTACATAGATAAACAAATAAGTACAAGTCTTCTTGCTTGTTTTAAACAAGCATGAAGTATCACAATGTATTCCCAAGAATTTTATGTCAGTGGTGGTACACAGAGTTCATATGAAGACATGCTCAGGTTTAGTCCCTGAAGTGTATAGGTAATACTGGGAAAGACTGTCTTGACAGTACATTTTGTTTTATGTGTTGTGTTCCTTTTTTACAATGATGTATATTGCTGGATTAAACTTTCAAACTTTGTTTACCATCCAGAGTCACTGTGGCAAGATATACTACCCTATAAATAAAAAGAAATAAAGAAAGCAATTGGAATAATGAAAACCTTACAAATTTGAACTAGTAATGTCCAGAACAGTTCAGTTCCCAAAAGCCCCAAAAATAAAGAAGCCCTTGATGTAAACTCAACTTCTGGTATCTACATGGACACAACAATTTGAGCAGAAAGTTGGCAGCATTACAGAACTGCTCACCAAATATCTCCAGGGGATTTTTAGCTGCGATCTAGTTTATAGCTCTGATAGATGAGTCATATACTATCTAAGTACTAATGGGGTCTGACACTGTGTCAGTTTTTGAAATTGCATTGTTTACAGGACTCCTTATGGGAAACATATAAGAAGATGCTTATATTGCCCAGAATATTACTTTTATAATTCACTATTTTTAAAAAAATAAAAATAAAAACAAAATACTGAAACCAAAATTCCAATGTTATATGAATTGTTTCTTTCTGCAGTTAAATCTTGTGCATGTGATCAAAAGCACCTATATAGTCTTGAATGTCAAGATATCTAATAGAGAAACTCAGATAGCAGTCAAATAAATGGGATGGTCTATTATCCTGAGCCAAGGCTATGAAATATTTTTTTACACAGTCACAGATTTAAGATGTAGCACCAGGCACGTAGTGCCTTTGCCCTTAACTTGTGATTTCAAAATGGCACTGTCCCTTAATACTGAAACTATTAGGTATATTTTGAAAAAGGTATTTACACTGCTTATACATTTCTGCTTTGATGAAAGACAACAGCCACTCCTAGGTTCTGCTGAATAGGTATATCATTGCATGCATAGCTACGGTAGGGTTAATTAGAACAGCATGCAGCAGGACTTTCTAACAAGCCAGCCATGTCCCAGAGAAAAAGATTTCACAAAACCAGAAAGATATGGGAAATGGAAAATAAGGGCAAACAGCAGTAAATAAGAAATTACTATTTTGAGAAGACACATTAGCCATAAGGATAGAGCAAAGGAATCCAAGAAGTAAAATGCTTGCTTATCTGAAGATGGTGATTACATCACCACCTTGGAAAATGATGCAAAAGGCAATCATAAACTTTTTTCTCTACCCATATAATTATTTAGCTGTCACTTGCTGATTTACACTACAGCAGTGGAGAACACAACTAGCCAATTCACTTAAGAATCACTCACTTCAGCTGGTTCAGATATCTTAGCAAGTGACAGCAAAATAAGTTAAGTTAACTGAGTCTAAGACAGAGGTTGAAGTAGGACCTACTATTTAAACAAAGTTAAGAACTTTCAGTAATTCAGCGCTGATGTTAATTTACATTGCCAGTTGCAAATTACTGAAAAATCTAAGATTTTAACCTCTAGGCCATGTTTCTACTATTGATTTTATCTCAGTTCCTTTCATCATCAGTGTATGCTTAGTTAGAAGCCTGAAAACTGTAGGCATTCTACTAGTGTAAGCTACAGCCCTTGCTAATTTTCTACTCTATATCCTGATTTTACAACTGATTTACACATCAAGATATTTATTGTCAGATTTTCTATTCAAGGTTTTATGCCCATCAATTACTGAAATCAATGGTTCCTTGATTGAATTTTCCTATATTAATTACGGATCTATAACAATATATATCTAACTCAATACTAATTACAGATAGGCCTTTTCCACAGTTAAAATACATTTGTTTAATTTATTTATTGTAATTAAGTAAAACATGACAGTCCTTTCCGGTTTGTTTTTCATCTGTTTGAAAATCAAGAGTCTTCAATACATGATGAAAATGTGGGAGAATCAGAATTGCTCTTGTCATCATCATTTGGGGAAGCTTTCACACCAAAATTTATAAGGAAACATTTTTTCTTTTCAAATTACCTCCTTTTATTGTTAATAGTTATTGAGTGGGCCATTGTTAGAGGTGGTCTCTCCATTTCCTTTGCTTGAATTATGCTGTCTGGCAAAGATTTCACTTTTTCTTCTGGATGTCCACATACTTTATCTACCTGTAAGAACACGGGAAGGGGAAAAAAGGACACCAGATCAGAACTAGCAAACATAATACAAAGCTACAGCATAATAGTGTTGCTTAGAGTTTTGCATTTGAAGGAGAAAAGGTCCTTTGGATCACTCAAGGAGATTCACATAGCAACTGTCAGCAGCCCCTTCAAGCAGCTGCATCTTTTCCAAGGATCACACAGCTGCCTTGCCTAATTGCAGCATAATCCTGGGTTGAAAGAACTGCCAACAGGTGGTATATTCATATCCATCCATATTTTTGTCTTTGAATCCAAAGGTCTGCACAGCCATACATAGTCAGTATTTTTTAGATCAAGGTTGCTCTTGTTTTGGAGTGGCATACTAAGAACAATACTTTAAGCAGTAAGAAAGGCCAAGGGAAAACAAAATGTTATTTAACTAAAAGGTACTTACATTTTAATTACACCCTTATAGTTTTGACTCCTCACTAGATCATATGTTCCATTACTGGGGAAAGATAGTATGAGCCACAGTTTGTGTTTAATGGAACAGTCCAAGACAGGAAATTGCTATAGAACTATGATCCACTGAGAATATTATTGAAACTCAGATGAGCTGGAAGTGGAAAACCTTTTTTCCCCTCCCTTAATTACATTGAAAGGGAACTCTAATGCAAGATGCATCAATCCTCAGGCTGGTATAAATTAGGAATCCAATTCTAGAATAAATGTTCTGCCTTTGACTAGTAAGAATACTTACTGGTGTAATCATATATCCGTGAAGCTTTACATGGGCACAAGCAATAGGCCTGTGCAAAATAGGCACAACCCATCTTATTGTTTAATTTGAGATGGTTCCCAAACTACAAGTGAAGCAACAGAGGTTGACATGCTTCATGTGAAATGTCAAAGCAGCACTGATCCATTCCAGCTGGCTACCTTGCAAATGGCTTCTCTGTATGTGCTGTATATATACAGAAGACCAACGAAGAGCCAGAGAAGCTGCTGAAGCAAAGTTCAACTGCTCTGAACCATAAGTAAAAGCACCATGCTGCTTCACTTCATGGATCCATTTCAATGAAATTGAACTACTCCAGTGAAACTTTGAATAAGCGATACAAAGGTCAAATGATTGCAGCTGGTGGAATTCTTTTTCATTGACACAGAACCTTTCCCCACTGCTGAGTTAAAGTATTATCACCCAACCTTGTGTTGGCAGAAAACTATACAGGCATGAAATTTGCTACCCCTATTGCCAATTCCTTATACTTCCTCTATTCCAAGTCCCTACTGAATGACATTCTCCTGATTACGCATGTATAGTGTGTGATGAGAACAAAATATTAATTTAATTCTCCATCTTTTTATGGCCCTTCCCACAGTTATCTTGAGGCTATGGTTAAAAAAAAGGATGATAACTAAATATGTGTGTGGCAAGGTTAGATGCAAATAAGACGAAGAATTGTGCACCACCTAAATTTCTTTTAGCCTGTAAAACTGAGAATCTATATTGCAGTGTAAAAGATCTAATCAGAGAATGCTAGCTTCACTCAAAGGAGGAAAGGATTTTGCAAAGAGGCTGATGTGGGATAAAGCAAGGTTCCCCTTCTGGCATAAAGTGTTTCATAACAAGACTGTGTCTCCAAAATCTGCATTAGCCTAGTAGCAATTTAGTGCTATGTTGAATAGCTGGTTGAGTTGAGTAGAATTTCAGATAGCAGAAAGGAAAGTGGAGATACTTATTTAATAAAATTAAGAATATATCAAAGAAAGAAGAAAGCAAAGATGAAGCAGCTTTAAGCCAGTTTCCTATACTAGTTAAAAATTGGATCAGGTTAGACTCTGGCAAGCTGCCAATGATCTTCAACCCAACCAATTCCACAGTTATTGCTGTGGATATAAAAATAAAGAATGCCTTCATATGCATTCCCTTGGAGATAAATGTAATAAATAAATGTATAAGTTCTCTGCTGGAGTAATGACTAAATTGCAACAAAAGCTGTCAGTGACATTATTGCTAAACTTAAGCTGTCATTGCTGTGTATTATATTGGGTGGGATGTGGAAATGTGATAATGACCCAGAGTCATAATGTTGAGTCATTTATACTATTAATAAAAACGCTACTGATAAAAACCAGAACTGTAGCTTCCTATCAAATAACACTTATGTATGTTGCTATATACATTGTTGCCTATTTGTGTCATGGCAATGTCTCACTGGTAAGTGTAACTGTAATCTAACATTCTTACTGATGCCTTTTTCTTATTTTTTCTATAGTAGGTCTATAGATTTTTTCCAGGTAAGTACAATACAATACAATAGTAGAGTTGGAAGGGACCTTGGAGGTCTTCTAGTCCAACCCCCTGCCTAGGCAGGAAACCCTATACCGTTTCAGACAAATAGCTATCCAACATCTTCTTAAAGACTTCCAGTGTTAGGGCATTCACAACTTCTGGAGGCAAGCTGTTCCACTGATTAATTGTTCTCACTGTCAGGAAATTTCTCCTCAGTTCTAAGTTGCTTCTCTCCTTGATTAGTTTCCACCCATTGCTTCTTGTTCTACCCTCAGGTGCTTTGGAGAATAGTTTGACTCCCTCTTCTTTGTGGCAACCCCTGAGATATTGGAATAATGCTATCATGTCTCCCCTAGTCCTTCTTTCTCTTAAGCTAAACATACCCAGTTCCTGCAACCGTTCTTCATATGTTTTAGTCTCCAGTCCCCTAATCATCTTTGTTGCTCTTCTCTGCACTCTTTCTAGAGTCTCCACATCTTTTTTACATCGTGGCGACCAGAACTGAATGCAGTATTCCAAGTGTGGCCTTACCAAGGCATTATAAAGTGGTATTAACACTTCACGTGATCTTGATTCTATCCCTCTGTTGATGCAGCCTAGAACTGTGTTGGCTTTTTTGGCAGCTGCTGCACACTGCTGGCTCATATTTAAATGGTTGTCCACTAGGACTCCAAGATCCCTTTCACAGTTACTACTACTGAGTAAGGTATCACCTATACTGTACCTGTGCATTCCGTTTTTGTTGCCTAAATGTAGAACCTTACTCTTTTCACCATTGAATTTCATTTTATTAGATAGTGCCCAATGTTCAAGTTTGTCAAGATCCTTCTGTATCTTAAGCCTATCTTCTGGAGTGTTGGCTATTCCTGCCAGCTTGGTATCATCTGCAAATTTGATGAGTTCCCCATTTATTCCCTCATCCAAATCATTGATGAAGATGTTGAAGAGTACTGGGCCTAAAACAGAGCCTTGGGGTACTCCACTGCATACTTCCCTCCATGTAGATGCAGTTCCATTGAGAACTACACGTTGAGTGCGGTTGGTCAGCCAGTTACCAATCCATCTGGTGGTGATGCTGTCTAACCCACATTCTTCTACTTTATCTAGTAGTAGGTTATGGTCTACCTTATCAAAAGCCTTACTGAAGTCCATAGATTTACTTACATTAATGGTTTGCAAATCAGGAGTGGCATAATTGTCCTAACAGAATGCCTCAGATTGCCCATCCTTGTCTAAACTCTGCAGTCCACATGCCATCTAGACCATGATCAAATCCACACTGAAGTATAAGATCCATTTACAAGATAGCAAGATGGAAAAGGATGATGTTCCTAGATTCTATTCCACCATTTCTTTTACAAACCCAATCTATCTGCAGACTGAAGAAGTACTTAAGATTTTTGCAGGCAGTACCACATTTGCAACTCATCAATGCTGCAAATACTGCAGGGCATAAAACTGAGAATTGCAGCCATGTAGTGAGACTAAAGGCCTCATGACCAGACAATATTTAAAGGATGACAGTCTGAACAAGTATACCTTTAAGATCAAGTAGCAATAATTCTTGACTGTCAGCCTCTACCTTATTAGTTGTGACATTTGGTTTGGATATTGACAATCAGCAAAGGTTATGCTTAAGGGTATAATTTCCACGGTCCAGTAAATTAAAAAAAAATCTATGGGGAATCAATCCAATAAATCTCCTTAAAAGCTTTCAAAGTATGAAGTAACTCTTCAGAAAGACAACATGAAGAAATCAATTCAAATAATATTCATTTTAATTTAATTCTGGTTCTGTCATTTTGAAAATTAATTACATTTAGATAGATGTGTTTTAGCACCCATGCTCTATTGTATATACGTGCAATTAAAATTATCAAAATGTTACTGAAAGTAATTTGTCACCTTTTTTGATACACAAAGAAATATTTTGATTCTTCAAAACTATGTCATAATGTGGAAAAGCTGTCTTATAAAAATATGTTGAACAACAGTTCTTCCATCTTTTTTTTAAAAAAAATATTTTGACAAGATCTTAATCAGTTACATGTTGAAGTCTTATCCCTCCTAGCTGGGTCTAGTACATTCTTGCCATTGGAAACCCAATCCTTCTGATGCTTGAAAAAGTAATTTCATATATATGTAGGCCTAAGTAAAATACATTTTGCAATATTTTTAACCCTGATTTTTGTCAGGGCTCCTCAAAAAAGTTAAATAGTTAACATGTCTTTGTGTTCCTCACCATTTGTCCTCCTTTCAAATTGCCACATCTTCCTTTGCTGGAATAGATATATGGTAAACCTAAATGTGAGATGTAAGTTGAATTGCGGTCTAATAGTTTTAATGACTGTATCAAAAATTACATTTTTCCATGTTATTTTGAATATATTATAGAGAAATGAGCTAAAAAGTGATAAATCCTGTGAATCAGTGTTTCTCAACCTTGACAACTTTAACTTGGGTGAACCTCAACTTCCATGCTGGATGAAGAAGAAGTTAAAGTCCATGCATCTGAAAATTGTCAAGGCTGAGAAACACTGTTCTAAATGTTTGCTTGGCATACTTATCTGTGAATCAGAGAGATCTTGCAAGAAGTTAGTCTATGAATAGATGCTGAACAGATAGATGACAGGGAAATTTACGTTTTTATTTATATTACACTTGGCTTACTGTCTTATCATTTATTTCACTGGGTCATATATTCAGCAGAGGAGGTAATACTGAGTCTGGCCCAGTTCAAATTTAGCAACCTCATCTCATAAACACATGCACTTTCTTACTCTCTTATAATTAGCAGCAAACCAGGAGTTGAATTGCTGCTTTTACATTCTAGTTTGAAGCAAGTTTCCCATCTGAAATGTCTGTGGTTTGAGAAATCAATTCAAGTTTTGTTTCAGTATATAATAAACAAATAGGAGAAAGCATGGAAGAAAAATAAGCTTCTGACTTCTAAACCGCTTTAGAATATTGGGCCAAAGCAATTATGTCTGAACAGGTTTAATATCTGTAATAGAACAATTATATCATGTAATAACTATTATCAGTCCTATGTGCTGATTATAGTTACAGTTATATATGCATATGTATACTCTCTCTCTCTGTGTATGTATGTATGTATGTATGTATGTATGTATGTATGTACATACACATAACTGTAAGTGTGTGTGTGTGTGTGTGTGTGTGTGTGTGTGCGCGCACGCATATACATCGCTCCCAGATGCTCTTCTTAAAAAATGGACTATTATCTTAAATTCATTCAAGACGTAGTGACAAACAATGATATTTGGGAAGGAAGCATATGAGAGGGAAAAATAGTTCTCATTTGCTCACAGTTACTTTATATTGTCAATCTGCTTCACACTGTTTATTTATAATTAAAAACAGTCCCAAAGTAGAGACTGTTTTTGTAAATAATACATTTATACATTTAGTTAGATAAACGGACAGACTGATGGATGAGAGGCCTCTGTACCTCTGCCCTTTCTATATCTCCAGAAATCTTTCCAAGCGCAGCTGAGAAAATGAATGGCATGGTTTCTTTCTTACCATATTAAAATGGGAAATACAGGCAGTCCCTGGGTTAAGAAAACCAAGCTTACGGACAACTTGTACTTATGAACGGGCTGCCTATTGCTAAAAATGGTGGATCAGTGGGTGGGCTCCTCAAGCTAACAAACCACTGAAATCTCGCAGTGTTTTCATGAACCAGAGAACCTGTGCAGTTTCAGCGTTTCATGAAAACTTTACATGGCTTCAGTTGGTTCAGGAAGGAGAAATTCGTCAGCCATTTTGAGTAAGGGGTTGCCTGTTCATAAGCACAAATTGTAATTTACACACAAGCTAAAGACAGCTTTAGGAATGGAACTCATTCTTGTTTTAAAAGAATTTTATTGGTTTTTAAAATTTATGGGAAAAGGGTAGGTGGATATACAAAAAAATTTTTTTGCCAGCTCCATCGTGCTAGAGGTAGGAATCTCTCCAATTCTTACAACTTTTACAAAAAAAAAAAAGAAAAGAAAAGAAAAGATAAAAGATAAGCAAAAACCGCATCTTATTATACATTGTATCAACCATGTGTTCAATCATATCTTTTGCCACTTTCTAATATATCAACAATTAGAATGATATTCCAGATATGTTTACTTTTGTGACCTGAGTCTTTCCATTATTGTTTCATCCCCCTGTCCCCAGGCGGAGCCGCAGCCCCTCCCTCCTTCATGTTTTGTGTATTGTCATCTTTTTCACTACTTCTTATATTTCCGTCCTCTAGGAGGGCACTATGTTTTTTAATGAAGGCCTCTGCCTCCACAACTGTGTTAATTCTAATTCTGTTTCCCTCCCAGAAGATCAGCATTCCTTCTGGCAATAATCATCTAAACCAAATTCCCTTATTATATAATTTCTTTGATAAGGAGGAATACTTCCTCCTCTTATCTCTTATTTTTTTCGGAATTTGCTTAAGAATGGCAATTTCTTTATCTTTATATTTTAGTGGTCCCCCACTCTGAAGCCCTAGAATCTCATCCCTCATGGTCTTGCTAAGAAATTTAACATGTACTTCCCTTGGAACATTATGTGTTCTGGCATATGCTGAATTAATCCTATAAACCAGATCCATATCCCACCACAACTGTTCTTTATCTCTTTTAATATATTCTGCTAAAATTGTACTCATAATATCCTTAAGATCTTCATCTTCTGTCTCCAGTAGGTTCTGGAATCCAAGAAAGAAGGACATTCTTTCAACTTCTATCTTTGCCATAAAATTTTCCAATTCTATATTCCCCTTCTGGACTGCCTTAACCTCCTCACCGAGCCCAAGCACGCCCCCCTCCAGCACACCAATTCTCTGTTTATTTTCTGTTATTTGTTGCTGCACACTTTTAAGCTATTCTCTAAAATATGCTACCTCCTTTTTCAACTCATTTTATCCCTGCATAAGAGCCTGAAACATTTGAGTAACAGATAAATCTTTTGAACTCTCTCCAGTCCTTTCTTGTGAAAATGATGAAATTTTTGTCTGTTGAATCACTGGACTGGATGTAGAAGAAGTTGGTGCTGAGGCTGCTTTGCCTGTAGGTGGTTTTCTGGGCCCCATTGTCTAAGTTCAGAAAGGGTATAAATCTTTTGCAAAAGAAATGGTGTATGTGAAGCACGCAGCCGAGCGATTCCGAGAAGACAGGCAAATCCAAAAGTGAAAATTAACCCTCTGTAACAGCTCCAAGCCAAGAAGTCACTCAAAAAAAAAAAAAAAAGAAATCCAAATCCAGAAAGATCACATAACAGGAGAGGCTCCAAGAGTCCTTCAGGGGGGATAATATAAAGCCAGACTTTCTTCAAAGGTAGTTTCAAAAGGCAGACTTCATTTATAAGTGCTAAGAAGAAGACGGAAGCAGGCCATCTTGGCTCCCACTTGGAATCAGGAGCAGCACATTAAAAACTTCCATAAAGCTTTCGAAACAACTCAGCAATCAGCTCTTGCAGTTATGATATAAATCTTTTCACATAGTTAGTTCAAGTGGCTAATTCAACTTTTTGCTCTCTCTCTCCATTCCGAGATTGAGAGACAGTCCAAATGCCGCTTTGCCTGAGAGGGGTAGAAGAAGAAAAACAACCCCTCTCCAATCTTCCTACTTCAAACAGATTGAATCCACAATTTACAAAAAAAAAAGCCGCTGCTAATCAGTTAAAAGCAATTAAGGAGATTGGAGCGAACTTCTCACCTCCAGCGCTTCAGCCACTGCATGTAGTTAACTCTTTCCTTCCAGAATCCATTCAGCGAAGGTGCTGCTATGCACCCCCTACGCTCCCCGGCTCCTGAGGCGAATGTAAGGGTTCTAAATACCATGCAGAAATAAATCATTGTCCAAGGCAAAACATCCTTAAAGGTGCAATTTATTCCGCAGGCATGTTAGCACAGCTATGGAAAATTTCAACTCTGAATTACATCCTGTAAGTTCACCCAGTAGAAAGTTCATGATCTCTCCCCACACCCACAAATCCATCACATGTTCCAATCATCATCTTCCACGCTGGTATGTACACCCATCTTCTTCCGGCCAGGTGTCGAGATGCGAAGACAAAAGATGACCTTGGCTTCTACAAAAGAATGTCAACAATCCATTCTACAATCCTACTCCTTTCTATTCCCCCCTCCCAACTACTACACTATTGAAACAGCATAGAAAATTATAAGAAAGTGTGGCAGGCCAAAGATCCTAAAAAGAACATAACTACAGGCCTGACAGCGAAACTGGAGCTCCCCCCCCCCCATGGCTGCCGCCTATCCGGGGGGTTCCAGCAAGCCGCCTTACGGCAAGTGGTCCCTCCAAGACCACCTGTGCTCCTAAAAGGAGCCCACCGGAGAAGCGAGCAGCGGACCAATGTCTGTCGCCTTCGGAAACCAGAAGTGATCTCGGAATGGAACTCATTCTTAATAGGGCACTGTTGGTGCACACAGACAGACCAATAGGTAAATGCTAAAATAATGTTCAACATACTGTAGTTCTTAGAGACAGAGAAAGAGAGAAAGAAACCTAGCATTGCACAAATACATCATCCAATGCTGCTCACTTAGTTACTTTATGTCTCTTCACTGAGGCTATCATCCTCTCCAAAAATAAGTTATGTGTACCTTTAATAACAAACATATCCCCCCTGCAGAGGGAAAATGAGTTGAATGAATGCTCTCAGAGGAACCCAGCAATTGGGTTCTGGCATAGGAAATTGGAAGGGACCCAGTAGGAAATAGGGAGTATCTAAAATAGGTATCAGATTCATTTTTTTTATTTAAATGCATCCAACTAGATATTCCTTTAGCTGCACAAGTTTGTTTTTATCTGTTTCCAGGTACTCTGGAATCAAATAATTAAATTGGAATCTATTTAACAATTTTTTGGGAGGAATAGTATCTGTTGCATTGACGAGAACTCCTATATTATTCTGTAAAAACGCTGAGGTTTATTTTTTTTGAGTAAAGAAGTATTCTCAACACATAGATTGTTTCAGTTCATGTTGGGAATGGAGTAATACACACACATACTAGGAATGGAGTTAGGTGCCCCTCAAGGTCTAAATTCACCCATTTCAGAAACATTTCAGTAAAGCTTATACATTAACAGAAACTGGAATGTCCTTTCTTGGTAATTGGTGATTCCGAAACAAGTGTAAAAAGCAAATTCATAGAAGCTTTCCTTCTGCCTTTATAATGCAAAACATTTTTTTAAAAAAACGTACTTAGGCTTGCAATAGAAGACTGCCATAGCTTTCCATTACCAATTAGATCCATAAATTTCCAGACAAGGAATTAGGATTCATAACTTGTTCAAGAAGCAGGCAACCAGGCTATAACATTTTGAACTATGGCAATCAATTTTTGTTTGTTATAAGATAATCAAAGTGATAGTTGTAAAAAAAAATGCACATAAAACTACTTTAATCTTACCCTGAAACTGAATGCATTATAGAGTGAATGGTACTTTGAACTACACTTTTTTTAATGCCAATATTAGTATCACAAACCTTTGTATAAAATTGGTCTTTTAATTGTGTGAGCTTTGAATTAAATGCAAATAAGCTATTTTAAAAATCTGTTATCAACATATAAACAATCACACAGTATGATGTTTCCTGGATAGGATAAAGATTATTAAGGAGACCATGAAAACAAATAATTATTGTTTTTACATTGTTTTAACTCATCCTTGTCTGGCAATATTAACTTTTATATTAACACTTAATAAGAATGTTTTCAAAGACTATTTTCCATTAGAAGGAGAAGTACTAATTTAAAGACCAAAATCAAATAATGTGTTTGGAATAAGAGGAAATCCGTTTATTAAGTTCCAGCTTTAATATGATCTTAGAAATGAATACTTTCTTAAACTGTACATTAATTGTAAATCAATTGTATCAATCGTGTTCAAATTTTAGTGATGACAGTAAAAATGTCATTTCTTATAGCCAACAGCTTCAAAATTACCTACAAGATAAAAAAAAAATTAACTTATTAAAACAGAAAATAGCAAAGTTAAAAACCAACCCACCAGTGTGTCAGTGTTTGCTACAAATATCAAGAGACCTGGACTAAATCATCAGTATATGAAGATGGCATCACACAAAGCATTATCTACATGCAGCTACTAGAGGGTTGTTGTAGTGATATGAATTGTTTTAGAAGGATTATTTTAGAAGAAGTAGAGATGTTATGATATTAACTAGGAAAGAATAGTGAAAGGAGAAAGAGGTATTTGTTGTATGGTTGTTGTGAAGAAAGCTAAGGTAAAGAGACAAAAAATTGGATGGCACAATCTGACAAGATCCAAAAAAGAATGAAGGCTGAAAGACTCTCATCTTCACATCATGCAGTCCATCAATGATGGTAGCAACAGTGACACAGCAGTGACAGCAAAGAGGGCAGCTTCCATATTGTCCTAATCTGTGGCAAGCCAGAAAAACAATGCACTAGTTATGATTGCTCCAGCTACAGTCATAGGAAACTGAGGCCCAGACAGTCAGTTGGAGTTATGGCTCAGCACACAGTTCATTGAAATCTGGTGGAATTGCTAAAAAACAAATACTGTATGTAGGCTCTTCCAAATAAGCCATGACTAGATGAGCTAATTGTACTCTATTGTAAGGCTACATTGACAGAATCTTTCAAGTATAAAGGTACAAACTTCCTGCCACCATTTTAAGCAGCTGATCAATTAGGGCAGGTCCTTCCTAAATTCCTTCTTCTGACCATTGATCTTCTGGGGGCTCCTGCCTTTTTGTGTTTGTTGTCTGATTGTTTACTAGGCACATCTCTCCCGCACCCCCAAAGTCATCCACACATTTCTATGAGGGAATTTGTCCTGTGGAGTTTGTTTGATGAGTGAACCTGTAGAGGTTGGTTTTTTAAAAGAATAGAATGTTGTGAGGAAGGGGCAATGTTGTTAAGGACAAACCAGTAGGTAAGTTGGAATGGCGGTATCAAATAGGCAGAAAAGTGGCTGACACAGTACAGTACACTTCTGCAAGCAGAAGATGGTGAGGGTTGAGAGGGGAAATTAATAAAAAATATATTATTGATAATTTAAAAAATATTATTTCTGACTAAGCCATGCTGTGGCTAACATGAGTTTATCAAAATGTATTTTTACAAATTAACTTCATCTCTTTTTTTGATACAGTGGCCAATTTAATCAAGTCGAAGAATGTGGTGGGCATTATATACGTTGACATCAGGAAAACATTTGACAAAGTCTTGCATCATTCCAATAGAAAAAAATGGCAAAATGTGGTGTTTATTATGCAGTTATTAAATGAATAAACAACTGTTTGAACAATTGAATCCAATAAATATTCATTAATAATGTTGGATTAAGCTAGAAGGAAATCTTAATTAATGTATTCCGGACCAGTGGTGTTCCATTTATTTATAAATTATTTTATAATTTAGAACATGTGATTATCAAATTTGGCGATGACATGGGAAACAATTTAGATAGCAGAATCCAGTTTCAAGAAGTTTTTAAAAAGCTGGAACAAGTAGTAGAAACCAGCATGATTATTTTTATAGAATATATAACAGAGTTGGGAGGGGCCTTAAAGGTCTTCTAATCCACCCCCTGCTTAAGCAGGAAACCCTACACCTCTTCAGACAAATGTTTATCCCACATCTTCTTTTAAATATCCAGTGTTAGAGCATTCACAACTTCTGGAGGCAAGTTGTTCCACTGATTAATTGTTCTAACTGTCAGGAAATGTCTCCTCAGTTCTAAGCTGCTTCTCTCCTTGATTAGTTTCCAACCATTGCTTCTTTTTCTACCCTCAGGTACTTTGGAGAATAGTTTGACTCCCTCTTCTTTGTGGCAACCCCTGAGATATTGGAAGACTGCTATCATGTCTCCCCTAGTCCTTCTTTTCATTAAACTAGACATACCCAGTTCTTTATATGTTTTCGCCTCCAGTCCTCTAATCATCTTTGTTACTCTTCTATACACTCTTTCTAGAGTCTCTACATCTTTTCTACATCATGGCAACCAAAACGGAATGCAGTATTCCAAGTGTGGCCTTACCAAGGGATTATAAAGTGGTATTAATACTTCACATGATCTTGATTCTATCCCTCTGTTTATGTAGCCTAGAACTGTGCTGGCTTTTTTCTCAGCTGCTGCACACTGCTGGCTCATATTTAAATGGTTGTCCACTAAAAGTCCAAGATTCATCTCACATTTACGACACAGTTACTCTCACAGTTTTTAATAGAAGGGGATATATGTAGCTCAGAATTCTGGAGTATGTGGTACTCTCTGAGCTTGGTTGTAGTGTGGTGATGATGCTGATCAGTTAGCTAATGAAATGTCTCCAAGCAAACAACCAAACTCAGAGAGCACCAAGAACCCAAAATATTTCAACAAAACCAAATTTGAAGTCCTACATTATGGTAGGATAATTCAAAGGCATAAGTATAGGATGGAGAGGGACATATTGAGCAGCAGAATATGCAGTATCTGAGGTTTTATTGTATTAGATCATAAAATAAATCAACATTATGGTACAGCTAAAAAGGAAGCAAATACAATCTCAGCGGAATCAACAGACACATAGTGTTAAGATTGAGAGAAGTCGTTTTTCTTTTCTATTCTATGTTGGTTAAACTGCACCCAGAATACTGCATATAGTTTTGGGTACTACTATTAGGATATACATTGATGAATTGGAGAAAATTCTGAAAAAAGCATCCAACATAGTAAAACAAAAAAACTATGAAAAACATTTAGAAGGTTGTCTAGAGGAGATAAGATAATGAAAATATATGCTAGCTTCTAAATATTTTCTTCCAGCTGTCATATTCTATGATTGTATGATTATAAGTGCAGTACTTAATTATTCCACTTATTACATTTATTTCCTCCCCCCCTTCTCAGTTCAAAGCAACTCTGGACAGTTTATAGCATTAAAAGCATTAAAATTATAAAATAAAAAATATTTCTAAAACAATAACAATGGAAATTACAATGAAAAATAGAATTATAGTTAAAAGATGGGGAGAAAAGGAGCCGTGTCAACCACTTCCAGTGTGATGCTGCTCTTTGGGGCATCAAGTTATCTGGTTTTAGTTTATTGGCACCCCTTGTTATGTGTGATAATATTACAACATCATTTGCACAGATTAGTAAACATTTGCTGGAAGGTAAAAGTCCAGATTTTACAAGACTCTTCTCAGGAATTAGTTGATAAGTAGATATGCTATTTCACAGCCTAGCTTAATCTCTTTTTATATCTCTTTTTGTGCCTCAATATTTTTGCATTTTAGAGTTTGAGGGAGATTATGTATGGAACATTCAGGGAATTGATTTTGATATGGTTGTCTGAAACAATCTGTTATCCAAAAGTTGTAATGTAATTTAATTTTCCTAATGGAATCAATTATTAAATTCAGATCAGATCTGATTCACATAGATTTAATTTGCTTTCTTCTCTTTATCTATTCCTGTGCCACCCCAGCTGGCAATTGGCCAAAACAGATCTAAAGTTCAGTATAACAAATATGAATAATTTGGCATTTCTCCTTTGGCTGTGGGAGTCAGTGCTATATATCACCTAACAGCAATTCTTTTAATAGACTTCTTAATCTGAAGGAACTATCCTTGTTAAAAAATGCCAGTTGAATGCAGAATATATTTATTTACACATAGCACTAAAAATTCGATCTGATTTGTCTTGAAGAGCATTAGGATAGTTTTCCATAAAAAGTAAAAATAAACTATAACTTATATACTGTAGGTATCAGACTTGTGAGGTAAATCAGACAGGAAATACCAAATGAAAGCCAGATGTGCTAATTCTACTTTATTGTAAGTTTACATTAACGTAATCTTGTAAGTTTAAAAGTACATCTCTTTCCCCATCCCCCTTATAGCCCAAAAAACTGAATTGGGGGGGGGGTCTCTTCTGAGCTTCTTGTTCACTCACATTTCTGCTGTAGTTAAACTGTCTTTATCAGACTGTCCCCTTGACTGTAACTTTTTTCAGTGCATCCCAAGATCATCCCCACACAAGAGATAAGCAGAAGGGATAAGCAGAACCATATTGTACAACCTCACATTTCCCACACATACATATTTGCCTACATCCAAGAAAACATTTTCTAAACCTCTCCGTCTAAAATATCCTGCCATTTTCCAGAAGATTTTTTACCTTCTCAATTTTCTGTAGAAGTCCTATAATTAATTTAGCCAGTCTGGATGCTGAGAAGCAAGACAGAGGTCGGAAAGAAATAGATAACAGCAAATTAGGGAGAGAACTGCTGTACACTCAGTGCTCATTAGAGTTACTAAGTCTATTTTGTTCCAAGCTCTATTTGCCCTGGTCTTTATTAAATTAAAGACAACAAATCTATTCTGTATCACTGTAAATAGCTAAAGGATCTTGTCATTATTCATCTGTCCATAAATCATTCCTTCATTGGTTGTGTACTGCGAAATCTTGGAGGTTAATTCATGCAGTGCCTGGCTTGATTCCAATCCATTACATTAAGGAAAAAGTATTTTTCCTTTGGAATGAAAATTATGCCTGTGCTTATATTTCACATATAGATGTAACCTGCCTCATATATTCTGAACCTAAGAAATGAACACATGCGTCCAGAGCACATTAAATCTATCAGTAATCATTGAACGAACTGAAAGACTTGCAGACTGTGCTTTAAGAAAAAGTAATATTCCAATTGCTTAACTAGGAAACAAGGCAACTTTGCAAAAGCAGATTATTAGCCAATAAAGCTGCCAACACAAAGACTTAAGAAGTGTGTGTGTGTGTGTGTGTGTATCTAACCTTTTTAATCGGAAATCAACAGGATTGTTATAATTTCCGTATAATCTTGTTTATTTATTTCCTCTTAATATTGTGAGAGAAATTGCACAAGTGCCAAAGAACACCCACATTTTGATCCACACTCTGGGAGGTATAAATTAAGACATATTGGAAGCTGCAAAGATCAAATGCTTTTAATTATGTCTAGTTGATCTCAGATAATATGGCAGTTGATTGGTTTCATCTGTAAAATGAATATGTGACAAATTGCGGCACTACTTGATAGGGGTTTGGTTTTAAAAACTTTATAAAATCTTAAACAAGCCGCATAATCCCCGCATGACGTGATGGATGAATTTACATGGAACTGGAGCTGAGTAAGTGAATGCATTCAAAGAAAGTTCTCCTGCTATATTATTTTTTAAAAAATGTGAACATATGTTTTCCTATAAATTCATACTAGGGATGAAATCCAGCAGGTTTTGGCAGAAATTTTGAGTAGTTCGGAGAACCGGCAAACACCACCTCTGATTGGCCCCAGGAGTAGGGAGGAAATGGGGATTTTGCAGTATCCTTCCCCTGCCATGCCCACCAAGCCACGCCCGCAGAACCAGTAGTAAAAAAAATTGAATTTCTCCACTGGTTCATACCTATATATTTCAGAATGACAGATATTTTTGCATTTTCATGGAAACAGTGAGAACTGCTAAGAACAATGCTGACTTCCAGGTGATGAATGGCAAACTAGTAAATCTCTTAATGAGCAGACATTATGGAATCGGTAGGACTAAAGGACCAGCAAGTAGACTGGTCCCAAAGAATCTTTCCAGATAAGGGACAGGAAATCACCTATTTGGCTCCAGTTGGCTGTTCCTTACAGATGACAGGATAGCAATTTCCCATGGGTTTGTGTGCCAGGAAATGAAGGGAAGCCATCACATACTCAATGGCAACAGGTCCTTCTAAAGGACACTGTGTTTGCTATATCCTCACTTTCTAATCATTTTTGGAAATTACTTATTAAACAATTTTAAGGATAATAGATGAGAACAATAAGGTAAACTATAAGCAAATGGGTCAAAACAATAAATTAGATACAAATATAATAAATGAAAAAAAATCCTTTTTAAAAATAAACATGGTGTATCAGAAATATATATTTGCATGAAATTCACTGGAAAAATCCATTATGTTTGGGAGAGTTAGCAGAATTAAAATGAAACCAGACCACCAAAGAACATAGTAGTTGTATACATTAAAGCTGACACCAGCCAGAGCATAGAACTACTCAAAGAAGTAGTGCAAGATTGGAAGATGTGGTGAGACCTGGTCCATAGAATTGCCAAGAGTTAGACACAACTGAATAGACATCATCATCATCATCTTTGAAAAAACAGTTTTTCTTTCTTTTAACTAAAGCATGTTAATTGACAGTTCTAAGAAGAACTAAAGATTTCAGATTATTTATTTATGTATTCATTTATTTAAAACATTTAAATATCCACCCATCTTATAATCAACTCTATTTGTGCATATAGTTACCAATCACTGACCACATTTTTAATACTTATTATTCCATCTAGAAACTGAAGGAGTCTCAAAAATGTTAACAGAACTATTGTGGAATATGTTGCTTGAAAATAGTGTGTTCTTCTACTATACCATATATTCTACATGTGTGAGGGGGATGGGTGTGTGTGTAAAGTAGTGTCAATGCTGAACATATTAATTTAAAACTGAGTCTTATAGAAATATTAAAATTTACAAACATGCCTACTGAAATTCTTTCTGCTATTCTGGTCACCCTGCATGAATTTTAAAAAAATCAGTCCTGAAATAAGAATTTGTTTCACCTGCCTTAGACTTGCTGCATGATGTAAATGACTATGAAAATGGGTTCTACATCCTGCGGGAAACCTACATAAATTGAAAACAGTATTTTCTGCAAGTTATCCTACCAGCTTGTAGGGGATATGGAAGAACAATTCCTTCTGTCAAACTATCTTCGTCTATTGCTATGTTATTATGGCTAGACTCCTTAATTAATACAGAAAAGTTAAATGCATCTTTAAAGGGTTAAATGTATATTTTAATGCACAAAATGTTTAATGTAATGTAAAATTTTATGAAGCTGTTTTTTGAAAAAAAAAATAGTTTCCATTTTTACATTTATTTTTAAATTCAGGTCTAGATATTGTAAGCCAAAGATTCACAATATGGTAGTGGAAGCAGATAAAATTTTAAATAAAGAAATAAAATACAGAAAATGAAGACCTGACAATCTGCATAGATTGGAGTTGGCAAAAATAAATATAGAAAAGTTGGAAAGTGAGGTGTAATGTTCTCAGCATATATGCTTGCATGATGCTGGTACTAATGCTGTAAAAAAGAGTGAGGGGAGGAGGAGGGAGGGAGGGAGGGAGGAAGGGAGGGAGGGAGGGAGGGAGGAAAGGAGGGAGGGAGAGAGGGAGAGAGACAGACAGACAGACAAACAGACAGACAGACAAGACAGACAGACAGACAGACAAAATGTTAATATAGGATACCTGGATAATTTTAAAAACAGGAGTAAATGAAAAACATGCAAGGCCTTATTTATTTATTTATTTATAGGTTGCCTTTTGGCAGTCTACAAAATTCCAGAAATGTAAAATATGAAAGTAATAAAACATACAATTGCTCAGAACATGATAACGATCTTTTTGAGGGGGAAATTGGAAAATTTCAAGTGACCTTTGATGAAGCTAAGCTCTGCATTGAGCTGAATGTATTTAAAATGAAACTAAACTAAAACAGCTGTTGGAAGCACATGCATGGCAAACATTTTCATTGGGAGAAATGCTGCTTTAGGGCTATTTTGTTTTGGCTGAGACTAACTAGACTTGCGTTCAGTGAATATCATTTCAATACCAAGATATTTACAGTAGCTGTTAGTGGCATCCGGTAGATCCACTTGGACTGTCAAGGTGGACAAAATGACATTGTCCGAGTCAACTACACCAATGCTTCTTTTATGTAACCAAGTAAGTGTGCTATCCCTTGATTTTTTTAAACAAGAATGGAAATGGCTTGCTACAATTGAAAATTGGAATTATGTAAATGGCTCTAAATAGCTGTGGACAGACAATTCTCTTTTTCCATATTTTCTACAATCCAACTAACAAGGGGAATCAATAGATTTAGAAAAGTTCTGCTACTATTTTCCCCACTGGGCTCATTCCCATACCATCACATCTTCCTTCAATTTATATTCAGATTAAAATGCTTAGAGATGGAATCAACATAAGGACGTGTTTCTGTCTGTTCTTGCTGCCATAAAATGGAGGCAAGAACTTTTTTCTCATCTAAAAAAAAATATTTGCCCAAGTCTTTGCAATAGGCACTTTACGGGAAGTGATCTATACCAGGGGTGTCAAACTAACGGTCCGGGGACCGAATCTGGTCCATGGGGTGCTGCAATCTGGCCAACGGGGCCACCCTGGAAACAGCAAAAGATTGGCTTGCGGTGCATTTGCCAATGGCTCCGTTTAGGCCATGATGGCTCCGTTTAGGCCATGATTGTCACTGCGTTAATTGTTTGCTAGCTGAGCTGAAGAGTTACTGCGCAGGTCATAGGCCCTTATCAGCAATGATTTACTGCGCATGCTTCTTAACACGTTTCATAATACATCACACATTCCAGAGACTTCTTCACTTTTTGATCTTCTGTTCGTCTGCCAAGAAGGTGGACGATAATTGCTCTTGTCAAAATGTAACAATTAGATAGTTTTGTTTATTTTCTTATTTTCATATTAAATTTTGTTTTCATCAGAACATGTTCTCGGGTTTTTATTTTCGCTTTTTCTGAAGATATGCTGTTTGGAAAGCCGTCGATTCTAGACCTCGTTAGCTCAGGGTGAAATTTCCCCTGACAATGATGGCTTCCTGCAGCCCTCTGCCAGGGAAAACAGAGCTTGGGACGGCCATCCACAGCGCTCCCAAACTCCATTTTCACTGGCAGATGGCTGCAGGATGTCGTCATGGCCAAAAACAGAGCCTTATTGAGGGATGTTGAACTGGCGACATCCTCTCACCACATCCCCCCCCCAGTCCCCAGAGGTCAAACACAACCCTGAAATAGAATTTGACACCCCTGATCTACACCAATGTTTGCAAATCCAAACTATTCCAGGACATATCTCGATGGAGGTAAAGCAATAGGAGGGGCTGATTTTATGAACAGCATTATTAAGTATGATGTTACGAGATAACTTCCACAGAAAAAATAATACAAACTTTGAAGAGGAAGCTAGAATGAGAATGATTATATTGTAAATAACAATATATATTACAAGTTGATCTAGAATAATATTCCCAAAGAAAGAAATTTGTCCTGGTCTACTATGATACTGCATTGGTAAAGATTTTAAGAAGAAAAAAGTTTAACCAATCTTTTTAAAAACAGTGTCATTTCTGTAATCTTTTAATTTTTAACAATAAAAAACCCTTCAATCTAAGCGGTAGTTTACAGTTTGGAGAACAGTTCCAAATTTAAGCACTCCTTTGCTCAGAATTGCAAAACATTCTTTGTATAAAATCTTCTTTCATCCCATATATCATAAAACCCTTTCAGAAATTTATGACACACTAAGATAGACTGTAGAGATTATACACACAACAACTGAAATCATTCCTTATGAAAACAATGAAAGCAAATTACTTTTTTTTTTACTATGGCCAAACATTAAATCAAATACTAGAACTATTTTAATTTAAACACACCAAAGAACTGAGACGGTTTTATTCTATGCAATTTTAAACTCATTTTTAATCTTTTTGTTGTTATTTTTGTTTGTTACTTTCAATATTTGGCTGGATTTGGATATCCGCTGCCAAATACTTTCTCAAGTTCCTGATCCCACGCTGTATCCAATGCAACTCTGTAAAAGTCCAAGTGTGCTAATTGCCAGGTCAGCTAATGTTGTTTTGCATATTCTATGCAAACATTTCTGACTCAGCACACTTCAAGAGCAATTTATAATTTCTTGACAAGTTGCCTGATCCATGTGATTGCAAAGTCTGGCTTGCTTCATTTATATTTTTAGACATACTCTGAATATGCTTTAAGTATCTACCAAAGATTTTATGTTCAAAACAGACACCAAGAAGCAAGCATATTTCATGATCATTTTATTCCTAACATCAATTTGAGAATAACTGTGGTTGGAAGATATCATCAGAATGTCTCTCAACTCTCATATTCCTTGCTTTTTATATTAAAAATCATGTTTTACAATAGCTTACAGCACTTATTTCTTGGTCTGATTCAATTTTTGCCTATGTTTAGTAATGTCACCATGTGAAATCATTTTTTCCACTTTACACTAAGCTAATTTCCGTCACCTAAGGAATGGAAGTAGGAGTTCAGCAGGTTTTGACAGGTTCTGGAGAATAGGTAGCAGAAATTTTGAGTAGTTCGTAGAACTGGCAAATACCACCTCTGGCTGGCCCCAGAGTGGGATGGGAATGGAGATTTTGCCATATCCCCCCAGGAGTGAGGAGTGGATGGTGATTTTGCAGTATCCTTGTCCTGGAGTGGGGTGGAGATGGAGATTTTGCAGTATCCTTCCCCTGCCACGCCCACGATGCCATGCCCATAGAACCGGTAGTAAAAAAAATGGATTTCACCAATGAATGGAAGTTTAAAACAGAATACTAATCTAGACTGGGGATTTATCGTGAATATTTAAATATACTTATTCCTACTAGCACAATGTAAGTATAAATGGTATGTAAAGTAAATACAAGCAGGTAGACATTTATTTTTTATTATTTTTTATTGATTCAGACAAATAAGCAAAATCCTAAAAATAATCCACATTTGTATCATACATACCAGTAACTTTTCCTTAATAAAGCTTTTAAAACACAGCCTTTAATATATGGTGCTTAAACCTAAACTACGCTCAGTAGGCATATCTCAGATGTTCTGTTAAATATATTCTATATTTTATTCGTTCAATAGTATCCATACCTAGGACTATATACCTTGAAACTTCCCTTGTTTCATTAAAATTTTTACTTGCAAATAAGATTACAGAATGTGTATATTGCTGCAAACTCCAAGTGATGTCTTTTTACAGTGGACGACATATCATTTTCAAAGAAATCTATGCATCATTTATTTTGCTTTCTTGGATGGACATCCTTGCCTTGGTTATTCATCATGAAATTAATAACACCTGATTGGCTTACACAGCTGACTTGAAAGGAGAGAGGATTAGTTTCCTGGGATTCTTAAATATTATAGCAGTACCCCATGGAAATTCTAAGATAGTGAGAGATTTATTTAAACTCAGCGCTTGTCATTAGCCAAGCTAATCCATCTATCTTGATTTTTCTTCTTTTCACAAGGCAGGTAGCCCAAGGTCTTTGCTGTTCTCTTTGTATGGAACTATTTCTTACCCAGTTGGGCTAGCGATCAGCACGTCCAATTCCCACACACAACACCCTGGTGTTTGACCTGTGCTGGGGTCAGATATGTAGGCCTGATGTGTTGAGCATATCCAATGAGAGATTGACCTGTTTGATTCTCAAATTCTATGGCTTCTTTGTTTCTTAGCATATATATTTTTCAAGGTCTCATTCTAAACTTCAGTTTATATTCTTCCAGGTGGCTCCCAAATGACATTGAACAGTAGCTGCAACAGGGTTGTTTACAAAAGCAGAAAAAAAATTGATTAAGCCATACTATTTTATTATCATACCTACTGGAGCATGCACTTTCTATTTGTTTCACTCAGTTTTTGCAAACCTTTTCCCACAAAGTTGAAGAATGTGTTCTTCCCTTTTTTTGCTTTTCAATTTAGCCGAGCATCTGCATGCCTTGGCTGTTGCCACAGCTGAGGGTGGCGGAAAGAAAGACAGAGACTTCTCATTAACAGCACAGCAGGAAATCTACATCCAGTCCAACCAAATATATGTGTACTCTGACTCCAGTAACCTTGCTCCCCACTGAACAAAATGCTAAAGCAATGTCAAACATTAAATAGTAAATCTGTTCTCTAGCATAGAAAGAAATGAGAAAATTCTTAGTCTTGTTACAGTTGAAACAATTCATATTTCAGACTAGAACAGGCATTTTCCTTTGCCTTCACAGCCTAATCAAATCCAAATGGGACAGTGGGATATATGGAGTCACTCTCTAAAGAAAGAAAGTATTATGCATCCCATATTTATGTTTCCAGGCCTAGGAAACTGCTTTCTTCTGTTTACAAATCCCAGGTGATGACGTTCGTTGAGCTGTGTTTTATGCCAACAAGTCAAAGAACCGAACTTGTCACTTATGTCCCATTGTAATTTCTTTGATGGACTGACTATGCTATCCAGACCAGCTTAGCATAACATTTTCTTAAAGGACATATAACACTATATACAGACAAAAATGCAGTCTCCTACTTTCTGGATCATTTTTTATTTTATTTTAAAGTGTTTAATTCTTCATTTAACATGCATACATTTGTCATAAAATACATATCTCTCATACACTGTGCAGTTTGTCATACACCTTCTAAAAGTCTCATTTTTAACTCAAGCTTTAATTTCTACAAATTTCAATCAAGATAAAGAAATGCAATGAATTCACTGAGAAATATGAAGCTGAGAAAAAGTCTTCAATTATTTTTACTCCTGAGAAATAATTATGCAAATAATGAAAAAGAAGGCATTTTAAATTATTTCAGGCTGCCCCAAAACTTTTTTTCCACTTAATACTGAAGATACTTAATACTTATTTCCAAAATAATTGAAATCAAAAATTTTACCGTGTATTCTAAGCGGAACACAACATAACATGAATAGACATGGATATTATTTTATGGAATAAAATACGTATGGAAATAAGACAGTAATGGTTGAAGTGCAAAAAATATTACTACCTGGGAAGGAACTGATTTTCGATTATGAACCGGATTTAAAACTCCTACTTGAACAATAAATTGACTGGTATAGCATCCTATAGAATAATCAAGCTATAGTAAGTAATGCTTTTGTTACTGGCCTGCTGGACTACTTCAATAGGGCTTACATGGAGTTGCAACTGTGCTCCACTGACACAGGAAGGACACAACATTCATTTTGCAGGTCCAGTATTGGTTGCCAACTTATGCTCCTGTTAGATATTAACTCTGTCTGCTATAGTTTCCACTAAGATCCTCTGTTCAGGCGGAAACAGAGATTGAATCCTATTGGCTAAGAGGTCTGACTGCTCCCTATAAAAGGGCTGCTGTCAGACCAAGCAGTTGCTGGATTGTACATACTGTTCTTCTGTTAATAAAGAGCTGTTGTTACCACAAGCCTGTCTCTGTCTTCTCAATACCCAATCTAACACTGGCGATGAAGGTGGGATTGGAAGGCAAATAGGCGAAGAAGAAGAAGAACAGCAGATCCAGCAAGTAGATCCAGCCCGGAACTCTCGGCACGGCATCGAGCAGCCATTTTGAGTGGCAAACTCAAATTGTGCTCTGTACGAAAATGGCCATGCAAGGCCCACCAGCTCTGTTTGACCCGGTGGCTGAGCACTGGGAATTGTACATGTTATGATTCGAATGCTTCCTTGAGGCAAATGACCTGATGGGCATCCCCGAGACCCGCAAGAAGAACCTGTTTCTGGGGTACTGCGGCCGAGAGGTTTTTGAAACTGCGAAAAACCTGTCAGAGCCAACCTCACTCCAAGCTGTTCCTTGGGTGGCATTACAACAGACTTTGAAAACCCACTATGCACCCAAACCATTGAGGCACGTTCGCCACCACAAATTCAACATTAGGAACCAGAGAGAGGGCAAATCGATCGATGAGTACGTGTCGGCGCTTCGTAAGGCAGCCGCATATTGTGAGTTCCGTGACTTGGACGATTTAATATTGAACTGCACAGTGACGTGCGGTGAGGGTTTTGGCTGGGGAGGCTGGTGACGTCATCAGGAAGGCGGGGAATGGGACCACGTGTGCAGACCACGTGTGCAGACCACGTGGTCTCGTTCTCCGCCTTCCTGAGTGAACATTAAGGGGACCGCGGCATAGCATTACTTCCTCCACCGGCACCAGTCCCTTTCACCCCGCTCAAGCCTTGCCGCCTGCAGCCACCGCCTGCAGCCACCGCCCGCCCTCGCTGCTCCTTTCGTTGCTTGCCCGCCTGCCTCTAAGGCATGCCAAAGCCTCCTTCGTCCCCCCCAGCGCGCGCCCTTTTTATTTCCCGCGACACCCCCCCCATTTCGGGAAAGCTTTCCCCATTGCCTGGGGGGTGAGGGGGGCGGCTCCTCTCCCCCCACTCCCTCCGTCCCTGCCTCTCTCCTCAGCCCCAAAGCTCCGTCCGCGCGACTCACTTCCAAGGCGGTGGCTGCTCCATCCCGCTCCGGCTCTGGAAGCGACCGAAGATCAGGCTGCGTCACTCGCTCGCTCGCCGGACTGCTTCGGCGCCATTCTGGCTACCTTCGTCCATCCGCGCCCGGGAGATGCGGAAGCAGTCTGGTGGACAAGTGACCGAAGATCTCGCTGCTTCGTTCGCTGCCTCGCTCGCTCGCTCGCCGGACTGCTTTGGCGCCATTCTGGCTATCTTCGTCCATCCGCGCCCGGGAGACGCGGAGGGAGAAATGTTGTCGGCGCCTCCGGATGACGAACCAGTCGCTTGCTTTTGTCATCGGGAGGCCGATAACATTTCTGCCTCCACGTCTCCCGGGCGCGGATGGACGAAGGTAGCCAGAATGGCGCCGAAGCAGTCCGGCGAGCGAGCGAGCGAGGCAGCGAGATCTTCGGTCACTCGTCCACCGGACTGCTTCCGCATCTCCCGGGCACGGATGGACGAAGGTAGCCAGAATGGCGCCCAAGCAGTCCGGCGAGCGAGCGAGCGAAGATCTCGCTGCCTCGCTCGCTGCCTCGCTCGCTCGCTCGCCGGACTGCTTCGGCGCCATTCTGGCTACCTTCGTCCATCCGCGCCCAGGAGACGCGGAGGCAGAAATGTTGTCGGCCTCCCGATGACGAAAGCAAGCGACTGGTTCGTCATCCGGAGGCGCCGACAACATTTCTCCCTCCGCGTCTCCCGGGCGCGGCCGGACGGATGTATATAATATTATATATATAGTATATAATATTATATACTATTATTCCATGAAGAGAGGTGAGGCCCTGCCTCCCTTGCCTCTACTGACCGCACGTCACTGGAACTGCATTATCTGCAGTGTGAGAGACATTAATCTGCAGAGAAGATTGCTCACCAGATCAAATCTGTCTCTGCAGATCACATTTGATGAAGCCAGAGTGTCTGAGTCAGCAGACAAGTCAACAGAGACCCTGCAGCACCAACAAAATGTGCCACAAGCAGAAACAAACGCGCGTTCACCATGAGGCCACAGAGCCTAAGCAATCAGACAGCAAAGAAGATGACAGCTACTGCATGCACAGTAGCCGCATGAAGCTGGAGCAAAAATTCAATTCGCGGATTCCGCCCTGTGCAAGCTGCGGAGGGGACCATGCCCGGTCTACTTGCAGATTTCGAGACGCAACCTGCAGGTGTTGCGAACGAAAGGGGCACATTGCCAAAGTGTGCCGGAGCGAATTCTCTGCCACCACAAGGCAGCCTAAAGACACTCCTAACCACCAACAGAGGCCCACCGCAGGGGCCTGGCATAAATCGCAAGGGGCCCCAGAGAGAGAAACAAAGGTTACCTATCACACCACGATAGGACAAGTCCGCACTAGGCGGCCAAAAAAACTGAAGATCACTGTCCTCATAGAGGACATGCCCTGTGAGCTTGAAATAGACACTGGATTGTCATTAACGACCATGTCTTGGTCAACCCTGAAGCAAGCCATCCCGGGCTTGAAAAACAGCACCATCGCAGCCCGGACATCAGCCTGCAAGACTATCAGGGCAACCAAGTCCCCATCGTCAGCCAGGGCACCTTCCGCATAAGGTTCAAAGAATTCCACACCAAACTTCCCATGACCATGGCCAGCAACAATCTGCAGAGTCTCCTGGGGCTCGACTGGTTCCAAGCCCTGGGTTTGGAGGTAACCGGAATCAACTCCGTGAAGGAAGACAGTGCAGAGGCCATCTTTAAGGAGTTTGAGGACGTCTTCGGCACCGGTCTCAGTAAGTATGTGGGGACGCCAATCTCTTTTAGCTTGGACCCCAACATAGAGCCAAATAGGCTGAAGCCCAGGAGAGTGCCTTTTGCTCTCCGCCCAAAAATTGATAGGGAAATTGACAAGCTCGTGACCCAGGGAATCCTGGAAACAGTCGACCATTTTCACTGGGAGACTCCTATTGTGACCCCGGTCAAGCCTGATGGGTCAGTCCGCATCTGCGCAGACTATAAATGCACAATTAACAACGCGCTACAACAAAGTGCATACCCTGTACCCATTGTACAGCACTTACTACATTCGCTAGGCCCAGAAAAAATCTTTGCTAAATTGGACATGGCGCAGGCATACCAACAGTTGCCTGTAGATGGTGCTACAGCGGAGGCCCAAACCATTGTGATGCACAGAGGTGCATTCAACTGCCACCACCTGCAATTTGGAGTTAGTATCGCCCCTGGACTGTTCTAAAGCGTCATGGAATGGCTTTTGCTGGGGATACCAGGAGTCATCCCCTATTTCGACAACATCTTGGAATCGGCTGCAAACGAGGCGCAACTTTTAAAACGAGTTCGAATCGTTTTGGCCAGAATTAGAGAAAAGGGCCTCCGGCTTAAAAATGAAAAATGCAAAATTAACGTACCGAGGGTTGAGTTCCTGGGGTACTTGATTGATGGCTCTGGGATTCACCCGCCATCACAAAAAATAAAAGCAATCCAGGAAGTCCCCACACCCCGCACGCAAACCAAGCTGCAGGCATTCCTCAGGCTCCTTAATTTCTACAGCATCTTTCTCAAACAGAAAGTCATCATTGCTGAACTGCTCCACCATCTCCTGGCCAAGAACGCCAAGTGGTCCTGGACCCGAGCCGAGGCTGCTGCATTTGTCACGGTCAAGTGACTGCTGACAGCTGATTCCCTTCTAGTCCAATACAGCCAGAACCTGCCACTGGTGTTAACTCGCGATGCATCTCCATTTGGCGTGTGTGCCATCCTCACAAGCCCCTATTGCTTTTTACTCACGAACCTTGTCCTTGGCAGAAAGAAACTACAGCCAGATGGGTCGTAAGGCTCTGGCTGCAGTGGTGGGAGTCAAAAGATTCCACGAATACCTTTACGGATGGGATTTTGAACATGTGACCGACTACAAGCCGTTGTTAGGACTACTGGCTGGGAACCCTCCTACTCCAGTATCGTTATCTCCTTGCATGACCAGGTGGACTATTCTCCTGGCTGCCTACTCATACAAGCTCATCCATCGCCCGGGCTCCACTCTGGGACATGCAGATGCTTTGAGCCGTTGTCCTCTACCAGAACTTTTGGCTGACCCCACTCCCAAGACACCGGTCCTACTCATTGACTGCTTGGACACTGGACCTGTCTCATCCAATGACGTTCCCCGTCATTCGGCCAAGGACTCCAACATCAAACAAAGTTTGAACTGGGTGTGGAGGGCGTGGCCCAAGGGGCCTGTTGGGGCTGTTAGAGGTAGTCCTGATGACCTCCACCACGGCAGAAGCGGTCATCAAGGTGCTACAAAAACTTTTCTCCACGCACGGCCTGCCTGACATCTTGGTCTCTGACAATGGGCCCATATTCATGGCCATTAAATTCGAGACCTACTTAGCAAGTCAGGGAATCAGGCATGCCCTGGTCGCTCCATTCTATCCGGCTTCCAATGGCCAGGTAGAGAGAATGGTGTGATCTGCAAAAGAGGCCCTCGCTAGGATGCGCCCGGGGGATTGGCAAACACAGGCCAATCACTATTTGTTAATCCAACACATCACGCCAAGTGCCACTACCGGAAGAAGCCCCTCCGAGCTTTTCATGGGTCGCCGGCTAAGGTCCCACTTAGGCAGGCTACACCCAAACTACTCTGCCACATCACCCCCTGACTCCACAAGCAAAATTAGAAACTTTAGCATAGAGAACTCGGTATATACCCACAACTACACTGGGGGAACTCTGTGGATCCCTGCCATGGTGATAGGCATCACCGGGCATCGCTCTTATCTGTTAGAGCTAGAGAATGGTAGAAATTGGAGGAGGCATGTTGACCAACTCCATGGTCACCTCTCCCACTCCAATCTCAGAACATCAGACGCAACTCCTGAACAAACCAGCCAAAGCCCTACCCAAAAGGAGCAAATGCTCACTCCCTCTACAGCCAGCTCAAACCTGTGGGTACCGGGGGAATTATCTGAATTTGTTGCAGGCCCACAGCAAGCTCCAAACGAGCAAATCCTAGAAGCTCCAGCCACGGCCTGGGAAAGGTTCTAGGAGGTTCCACCAAGCGGAGCTGGAGAGTAGACAGGCCCGTCCGACCTGCCCAAAGAACTGGTTCCAAATGAACTACGCAGGTCTGGTAGGACTAAACAAAAACCTGCCTACCTATGTGATTATGTGACCAATAGAAACATCCCAACTAAGAGGGGAGGGGTGTTAGATATTAACTTTGCTGTAGTTTCCACCAAGGTCCTCTGTTCAAGCAGGAACAGAGATTGAATCCTATTGGCTAAGAGGTCTGACAGCTCCCTATAAAAGGGCTGTTGTCAGACCAAGCAGTTGCTGGATTGTACATACTGTTCTTCGGTTAATAAAGAGCTGTTGTTACCATAAGCCTGTCTCTGCCTTCTCAATACCCAATCTAACAACTCCTAATATTGATCTATAAAATGCTCTACAGCTTGATGCTGAATTATTTGGGGACCAAATGTTCCAATCTGAATTTACCCAATGCACTAGAACTTTAGGATCATTAGTTACTTGTAGTCATACACCTCTGGGAGTAGAGTCTAGAATAGTGGTGGTGAACCTTTTCGACACAAAGTGACAAAAAGGGAACACTTCGTGTGTGCTCATTTGTGCCACGATCAGGAAGAGGAGTTGCCCAGAGGGCATGCGCACCTCTAAAATTAACTTCCAGTTTCCAACATGTATGCAAATCTTCCAGTTACTGCTGAACATGCTGGATAGCGCACATGCTCACGATGGAAAATAAAACATCAGCTGTTCCAATTTCCAGCACTGACGCACACACAAAAGCCAGCTGATGGTGCATGTACATGCGCACCAGAAATCTGGAAGAGGAATGGCCAACGCTGCGTGTGCCAGACAAAATGGCGTCATGTGCCACTTCGGGCACTTGTGCCATCACAGGTCTAGAAGCTGCTGCTTTTTGTTTCTCTGGGATAGCCTTCCTACAAAAACCAAACTCCCTTTTTGATTTTTATAAAATTGTAAAGACAATAATTTTAATTCCAAAACTCCATGCCTCCTTTAACTATTTAGTTTTAATTTTCATTTCACTTTAATCTTCTATTTTCATTCAGGGTTTTATATTGCTATTGTTTGTTCAACTGTTCCATGAATGTTTTAATTGTTGTTATATTGCATTTTTTGAAAACCATCAAGAGTCAGACTGAGACTGTATGCATATCCTATCCTTTTAAATATTATAGTTGTTCTACATAATAGACATACAGTAAATCAGTCTTATTACATTTGAGTGGTTTTTAAATGGTCAGCTAAAAAGATAATAGCAAATGATTGACATGCAAATAAACCAGGAAACAAATTCCTATCGCCTCAAAATTAGTCTTATTAAAAAAGGTTCTTTCTCAAGGGATAACTTGTGAGTTGGAATTTCTGTTTAGGATGCTAAGTGGGCGGTGGTAAACTTGCTTCAAGATATTTTGCCAATTTTTCATCATTCCAAAAAACAGTTTCAAGGCAATATGCTTCTGTATCCCTGGAACATAATGTCCAAATCAAAGAATACCAAGCATTAAAATGAAAGGAGCCACAGTGAAGCCACTAAACTTACATCATAACAATCGTTGATTGAATCCTTTCTGCAGTTCTATTTAGATAATTCACTTCAGTTGTTTTAATAGCAGAATTAATAAAAGTCATAGTGAAATAATCACACTAACATTCACCCATTATGAGATGTTTGATCTCTTCATCACAGATATTGGTTGAAAGGAAAGATGTTATATATAATGGTTCTCAATAAATTTCCATCATTAAAAAAGCTTATGTTAATCAGAATTGCATGGTCAGAGGTTTCAAGAAACATATGTACATGTTGCTAATTTACAGAGTTTCAGTGCTAATGATCAGGAATACAGCCAACCACAATATCAAAGAAACTAGTATATGAAGTGTAAGCAATGGATTGCAACAGAAAAATGTGCAAATAAAGTTCAGGGATGACTAAAACAATGGAAATTGCCTCTGTGAGCCTTTTCAAACTGAATGGGAACAGTCAAATGAATGTACACTGTTTCTGTGAAAGCTTTGTCAACAGATCTTATCCATGACATTTAACTCAGTTAACAGCATTTCAAAGAATGTTAAATGAGTCTGTGCAAAAATTAAGTCATTTTGTAATCACATATAATGTAAATATAGAAACAGGACTTGAGTCAAAATTTTGCAGTATAGATTATTCCTATTCAAATTTTCAGGCACTGGCCCAATTTATCCGATAAGGTATGTTCTGTTATCAATCTGATTTTCCATTTTACTATTTCTAATATCAATTAGCTGATTTATACGAACCTTGTGGAGCTTGTAGAGAAGAGTTTCTCTTCTCTTCGGATTGTCTCATTCGCTCTATTCTAATTCTCTTAGGTCTATTTGTTGCCATTTTGATTATTGAAAGCTTTACATTTGGAGAATAATGCTGTTATCCCTACATAGATTACTGAAGAAAAATCACCGATATTTCCCTTGTAATATTAAAATTAAAGGGAAAATTGATCATAAGGAATATTGAATTCTTTATGTGTAACCAATCAAAATATATTTCTTCCTCTTTAGAACTATAATAAATTTGTGCACAAATTTCCTTTTAAACTGTTAAAAATCTATAAAAAGAATATATAGATAGGAAAAACCTTGCAATCCCAACATATATTAAGAAATATCAATAAAAAGATTTAATTACATACAAATGTCAACTTAGAATACAAAACCAAATCTGGAAGCTGGATTTTCAAACCTGATTCCTAAATCTAGGAGAAAAAAGAGAGAAATACTCTTATTTTTTCAATAGATGCCACATAACATCCAAATTATTCAGTTGAAACATTTTGCCTCTTCTTTCAATACCATAGCATCTTCCTGAATTTCCCAAGAACTATTCTAAAATTTCAGATTTCAAGATCCTTTAATGCAATTTTAAGGTTTTTTTTTCCACAGATTTTATATAATCCAAACAATCTTTTCATTTTTCAGGTTTTAGATTGTTGCCAACTATAGTTATGCTGCTGCTAATTTTTGGCCTCTCATGATAATCAAATTATAAAAAATATTTTATGTAATATACTTAATGGAATTACTGTATGAATGAATAAATTGTAAAGTTTGACAGCAGCTAACATAAAGAAAGAGACCCTCAGGTCTTCTTACTTTAAAAAAACGAATCCATAGAGTTATTATTGACATTATTTCTGAACATATCCAAAGAAACAGGAGAAAACAGCTGGATTAATCAAGTGAAGATTAATCTCTTCATTAAGCAGGTGTAGCTTCGTTATTTCAAAGGAAAAAGTAATAATGAATGCACCCTGAAACTGAATTTTTAATTAATTTTAGTTTTAAAACAATTTAATTCCCAATTCTGGAAATGAATCAAAAGTTCAGGAATACTTAACCCTAAAAGGCAACAAATTCTCTCAAGTCCGCTACAGTAAATAGATTAGATTTCAGAAGAACTGTGCAAAACAATATTTGTCTTACTGTACCAAGACAAGAGTGTTTGCAATGCTGAATAGTTTTCATGATTGGCCAGCAATAACTCCACCAAAGCAAAATGGGAATATAAAATACTTCTGTCTTATTTTCAGGAGGAAAACATCTATTACTGTAAGAGGGACTTGCAAAGCTGCCTCTCATCTCAACATAGTCATAAGGCAATATATACTATGTTGATGATTCCTTAGCTGTAGGAAGGGAAGGAAGCCATTGAGTCAGGAAATGGAATGAGATTCAAGTTCATGTTATAGGAAGAAGCCTTGTTCCCAAGTTTTGCAAATCTGTAAGATTTATCATTTATGTTGTAGTTGAACCAGAAATAAATTGTTTCCTAGTAAGAACAATAGCAAAGGAACACAAAAAGACTGACATGGAAGCAACAACGAAACTCTGCAAGAAAGTGCCCTCAGAAATATCTTTTGTTTACCATATACAGGTGAAACTCGAAAAATTAGAATATCGTGCAAAAGTTCATTTATTTCAGTAATGCAACTTAAAAGATGAAACGAATATATGAGATAAGACTCATTACATGCAAAGCAAGATAGTTCAAGCCGTGATTTGTCATAATTGTGATGATTATGGCGTACAGCTCATGAAAACCCCAAATCCACAATCTCAGAAAATTAGAATATTACGTGCAATCAATAAAACAAGGATTGTACATAGAACAATATCGGACCTCTGAAAAGTATAGGCATGTATATGTACTTAGTACTTCGTTTGGGCCCCTTTTGCAGCAATTACTGCCTCAATGCGGTGTGGCATGGAAGTTATCAGCCTGTGGCACTGCTGAGGTGCTATGGAAGACCAGGATGCTTCAATAGCGGCCTTCAACTGTTCTGCATTGTTTGGTCTCGTGTCTCTCATTTTTCCCTTGGCAATGCCCCATAGATTCTGTATGGGGTTCAGATCAGGCGAGTTTGCTGGCCAATCAAGCACAGTAATCCAACAGTCATTGAACCAGGTTTTGGTGCTTTTGGCAGTGTGGGTAGCTGGAAAATGAAGTCAGCATCCCCATAAATCCCGTCTACAGAAGGAAACATGAAGTGCTCCAAAATCTCCTGGTAGACAGCTGCGTTGACCCTGGTCTTAATGAAGCGCAGTGGTCCAAAGTCCTGTTGCTCTGTGGTCCAAAGTCCTCTTTTCTGATGAGAGCAACTTTTGCATCTCATTTGGAAATCAAGGACCCAGAGTATGGAGGAAGAATGGAGAGGCCAATCAAGCACAGTAACCCCACAGTCATTGAACGAGTTTTTGGTGCTTTTGGCAAAAGTTGTTCTCATCAGAAAAGAGGACTTTGGACCAAGGAGCAACAGGTAGAGTTTCACCTGTATATAAGTATAATCCTGTATAACAGGCTATTATGTTGTCAACCTCTGCAATATTTCCAAAGTAAGCCACCAGAATAAAGAGCTACATTATATGTCTGGTTATGGATATAGTAAAACACAGAAGTGATAGAAAGGCTATGAGTTACGGAAAAATAATGAAGAGATGGCTAAAAGGGATCAGAAGAAGCAAGTAAGAGATTAAAACACAAGATGAAGATACTAGCAAGAATTTAAGTTTAGATGTAAGCTTCTTTATCAAGAGTGATACATAATAAGAATTATTTACAGATTTACAGATTAACAGAGTTGGAAGGGACCTTGTAGTCCAACCACCCCCCAAGCAGGAGACCCTACACCATTTCTAACAAATGGCAGTCCAGCCTCTTGTTGAAGGCCTCCAGTGATGAAGCACCCACAACTTCTGAAGGCAAGCTGTTCCATTGGTTGATAGTTCTCACTTTTTTGTTCTCACTCACACAATTATGGTAAGAACACCTATAGAAATTCTCGCTGCTAGTGTTTTCGCTAGCAGCAATTGATTTATTTATTAATCCAATTTATATGCCGCACCCTCTCCACCAAGGGATTCGGGGCGGCGTACAATTTGTTATACAACAAATAAATAACAAGGAGATATACAAAAAGCATTGTACAACACATAATAAATAAATAATCAATTAATTAAAAACAGCAAAATGCAAGTAAAAACAATTAAAATACCCAAAGTCAAACTTAATTTACAATTTTATCCAGAGGGATTAGAAAATAGCTATAATTCAGGTCAGGCCGGCTAGTTGGAACAGGTGGGTCTTGAGTTTCGTGCGGAAGGAGCGGAGATCGGTTGCTGTCCTAATGTCGGGGGGGAGGTCATTCCAGAGGGCTGGGCCCATCACAGAGAAGGCCCTGCCCCTCGGCGCCGCCCTTTGGCATTGCTTGGTGGACGGCACCCGGAGAAGTCCCTCCCTGTGAGAGCAAATTGGTCGCAGGGATGTATGGGGCAGGATATGATCCCGCAAGTAGCTAGGTCCTGTGCCATGGAGCGCTTTAAAGATAGTGATCAACACCTTGAAACCCACCCGAAAGACTACAGGGAGCCAGTGCAGCTCGTGCAGGAGAGGTGTCACATGGGAGTACCTCGTACTCCCCATCACTGCCCGTGCAGCTGCATTCTGGACCAACTGCAGTCCTCGGGTGCATCTCAAGGGAAGCCCCATGTAAAGAGCATTACAGTAATCCAGACGAGACGTCACCAGTGCATGAGTGACTGTGCGAAGGGCATCCCGGTCCAATAAGGAGCGCAATTGGCGCACCAGGCAAACCTGGTGGAACGCCCCCCTTGCCACGGCTGCCACATGGTCATCCATAGACAGCCGGGCATCTAGGAGGACGCCCAAATTGCGCACCCGTTCCACGGGAGCCAGTTCGCAACATCAAACAGGGATGTACCCTTCCTACAAGATGCTAGTACCACTTGGAATGGTTAATGATAAACAAGATAAAGCAGAAATTCAGAGGATTTACTTGAACACCTATTATTGTTTTTTTAAAAAAAATAAATAAATTTCTAATAAAAAAGAAAAATCCAGATTCTATTATCTGGGTACAAAGACTGAAATAGTATAGTATTATGTGCCAATAAAAAAATAGGAGTCAGGACTATATATTTAGTATTCTATGAGTGAGAAACCACTGAAACTTTTAGATGTCTTCATAGTAATTACTTGCATTGAAATCAATTTAATGACTTCAACAACTGGCAGTCCTGCACCCTGAAATACAATAAATAAAGTAAATTCAACAAATAAAGACCATTACTCTATTTTATTTCATTGATTCATAACACAAATACTCAATCCTATAAAAGGATTTAACTCGATTAATTTGAAGATAATTTCCACTGCTAAAATTCTATGGAATAAAAAATGTAATTACTGGTTTTATCTGATATAGATGTGTGTGTGTGTGTGTGTGTGTGTGTGTGTGCGTGAGAGAGAGAGAGAGAGAGAGAGAGAGAGAGAGAGAGAGAGAGAGAGAAGAAATGTTATTGCATGCATATGTAAATCTTAGTTAAAAAATCAGAAACTGAAACAGAAATGGAATTAAATGAAATCAGAAACATAAACTGAACAACTGCAGCTGGAAAAACTTGCCTGACCCTAGTCATCTGAGAAAGAAATAGTTGGAAATTATTATTTGTGATTTTCAGGCCACAGGCTCCTAAGTTTAAGGATTTAAGACTAACTTTCTCTCAGCTTTACATTATTAATTTGTATAAGCATACCACCTGGCAAAATATAGAGCTCAGTTTAAGATTTGCTATATTAAATATTATATAGCATATCCTAGCACTGGCAACTAAACAGTTAAAAAGCCTTAAAGGAAGCAAGAGAATTAGCTGTTGCTGAAACAATTTTATGGTCCTTTCCACTTCACTGGAGGTAGTTTGTATGGATGACTGGTTTCTATTCAATGCTGTCAAACATCTAACACTCCCATAGCTAGGCACCTTACAATGAATAACAAGCAGTCTAGCTGCCAATATGCTAGGACTGCATTATTCATTAGGGACTGGACCTTAACCTAGCAACACTCCAAAATCAGTGCTTGATGCCTTGTTAATTTATGAGACCAACAATTTATCACAACAAACTGAGGTGCCAACAGTACCAAAGTAAATTTCCAAACTCAAAATTATTGGCCTAAATTAAACCATAAAAATAATCGTTTAACTGTAATAACAATAAAATAAAACATCTAGTTAAGCTTTTTCAACTTGTAGCATTTCATTAACTTGACATTTAAGCCAAAATCCACATACTTTTATCTTTTCCTTTTGCACTCTAATTTTTAACCTTCTTTGTTTGTATTTTAATCATACTGGAAAAATTGACAAATGAATGGCAACTGGTAGAACATTTTTTGAAGTAAGGGTATAGTTTAACATAGGTACATAATTGTTTGGAAATATTTAGCACTAATACAGCTATCTAGAATAACAGAACAACAGAGTTGGACGTGACCTTGGAGGTCTTCTAATCCAACCCCCTATTCAGGAAACTCTATATAACATTTCAGAAAAATGGTTGTCCTATCTATTTTTTAAAACCTCCAGCTTTGGAAAATGTTGTAGAACAAGTTATAAAAATTGCAAAACAACTTTGGTGGTAAATATCAAACAAATCACATACGTGAACATTAGGAAAAAATGTTTTTCAAGGGAATTCTATGTCCCCATTGTTTTTTTTTAATTATATCCCTCACTCATATCAATACTTGGATATAATCTGTTGAAATGAAGTAGAAAAATATCCAGGTTATAAAACATATTATCTGAAACTAAATGGAAAATCAAAAATTAAAACCGAATCCTTAACTAATGATCTTAAGTTACATAGTGATCACAGCACAGTGCAAATTATAGGAATACATATATGTGATCCTTAGCAAAATAAAAGGAAAAATTGATCAAAATGAAGAAACAATGAACAGTGTCATAACAGACAATTATAATTTTCATTCCTGAAAATGGTATGATTTATATTTACAAAATTTAAAACATTGTTGAAAAAGAAGTTAAAATGTCATTGAATTTTCATATACTGTAGAAGGTAAACACAACATACAATAAAGGAAAAGAGTAAAGGTTGTAGATATGACAATACCTAGGGAAAATCATTTCTATATATAGGAGTGCATTAGTTGGAATAACAGATACATACAATAGTAACATTTTTACAAGAACCAAACCTAATAATGTCCAGGATGGAATTCAAACTACAAAAAGAATAACAGCAAAGATGCAATTGTTTTTCGTTATTCTTTGTACTGTAATTTATGAATAAAAACATAATACTGTATCCAGATGAATTAAACATTACTACTGCTGCAATTCAGAGCCTAAATGAAATTGCAAAGCTATTACATAGTTAATCTATCTGCTAAGACAATTTCTATGATTCATCTCCTCCTCAAGAAGCCATTATTATACCCCACCATATTGGTAAACTTTCATCCAGTATCCGATCTTCATTTCTAAGGAAGGATGTAGAAAAGGTGATAATAGAGCAGTTGGATGAAATGGATTGTCCTTTCAGTCAGGATTCAGACCAGATATAAATTGGAAACAGCGTTGGTTGCATTTTGGATGATTTCTGGCAGGAAAGGGTTGGGGCAAGTCATCCATACTTCCTCTACTTGACCTCTCAGTGGATTTTGATACCATCAACTATAGGATCCTTTTGGATTAGTTTGGGGGATTGGGAAAGGGTGGCACAATACTATGTTAGCTCTCTTCCTTTCTCTGAGGTGGTTTCCAGTTGATGTTCATTGGGAGTGCAAATCCCACTGTTGGCCCTTATGTGGTGTGCTTAGGGTTTAGTTGTTTCTCCATTCCTATTTAACCTCTACATGAAGCTTCCTCATGAGATCATCTGTGTCAGCCTTCTGGGGTAAACCAGACAGGAAATACAACCAGATGAGCTAATTCTACTTTATAGTAAAGCTATTTTAACAAAAACTGTTAACTGCAAGTCTCCTGCAGTAAGTTTCCTTCATTGATCATTAAGCAACTTGAGCTCCCCATCTCTTGCATGATCATTTCCTAGGTTACATCTCTTCCTCACATCCCTCAAGATCATTTCCACATATCATTTCATCACCCTCCCCTTCAGACTTATACTCTCTCCCAGGTCCATCTGAGAAACAGGTTGTGGACTGTGAAAATGAAATGTAGCTGGATAATTCCCCCTCCTTCTCATAATTCCCAAGATTATCTGCTCCAGTAAGGTGACAGACATCCCTTCTTAAGGAATCCATTGGTCTCCTCATCTCCTCATTGAGAAAATCATTTCAGAATGTAGTCCTTTATGTAAAAAAATATGGTTAGAGATGGACTGCTTGATTAAACAGGATGAACAGCATCTTGAAGCACTCTTCATGATTTGGCAAAATTCCAAAGAAAAAAAACAGAGAAGCTTCTTCCTCTGGCTTCAGACAATCACCATGTGCTGTCAACAAGTTATAAGTAGCCAATCACTCTTCAAATGCTGCAGATGAAATACCACAATCTATCATGCATTGGCAGATAGAGAAAATAATAGTCTTAATGAATTATATATTAGTAATAGAAATCTGTCATACATTATTCTTAGATTATTTCTTTGGCCATATATTGTTTAAATGGCCAATATGTTGTATTGGCCAGCCTGGCCAATCATCTTTGATTTTAGATGGGTTATCACTGCCTCCCAAAAGACTCTGTGTGTGATTTGGGGGTTCTTCCTGGATGCAAAACGTCTGCTTTATGAGCAGATGGCTACATGGTATGGAGTTGGGTTAGTTGAGTGACCATCTATCACCAGTTACAGCTACCCATCTTATCTGGTCTGGCAGAAGGGCATGCTCCAAATCCCTTATATGAAAAGGTGTTGTCTGATGAGACCCAGAAGGACAGCCTTTTCTGCTGCGCTATCCAGCTTTTGGCACATCATCTCTTTGAATATAGACTGGTTTGACCCTCTTGGGCTTTCAGAAGCTCTGAAGACATGGTTTTTCCATTATTGCTGGTTATATGCTGGAGGTATAGAGCCTGCAAGGCAATTGTACTATTTGTAATGTAATGTAATGTAACATAACATAATGTATGAATTACACTTTCCTGTGGATTATGTTTTATTATTTTAATTGTTTTAATGGTTTTATTTCTTTTGATTGTTTGGTTTTTTTCTTTGTGAGCTGTCCAGAACCACCTATGTGACATGGGCACAACATAACATAAATTGAACAAATAACCTTTATTGATTTGTCTATTTATCTTACTGTGTGAGTAATTCAGTCTCCTGAATGCCTAATTCTATTAGTTTATCTCTGTTAATTAAGCCAAAAGAAATGCAGCTATAGCATAGAGCTGGATATAGATAATAGATTTGGTAATGTGTTTTGAGTGGAAACGAAAGGAATATACTGTAGTATGCCTAGTTATCTGTAGGCTTATTTTGTAATGTGGTGTTGATGTTGCCATTGTGCATTTTTAACATGAACCACACATTTTTAACATAATTTTTTTAAATCAACAAATTTGACTTGTTTTTATAGGTAGGTTGTGTCTATCTGTAGGTTCAAAGTTGATGGTGGAAAGCTTGATAATGGATTGTTTTTTGTGGGTGATGGTGAAAATGTCATCAAAGAATTTCAAGTAAAAGAGGTGCTTTAGGGGTTAAAAGTTTAGGAAGTATTGATCTAGGTTAGCCATGAAGATGTTGGCATATTGTGGAACTATGTATGTGTCTAGAGCTGTGTGGCACTGATTTGCAAGCATATTGTGCACTATTGTAAAATTAAGTCGCTATGAATGAATACAAAGTGGCAAGCCATTTTGCATTGATCTTAGTCATAATGTTCCTGAACTCCATATTTATGAATTATATTAATGTGTAGTATCTCAACACCCAGACTCTATTTTTAAGGAGGTTGCCAATGGAATTCTATTTAGGAAGTCTGTGGTGTATCCTATGTAGCTAGACGATCTAGCGGCATAAGGTCTAAATACAAAGTCCATGAAACCTAATATTCTAGCTGTGATATCCATCTATTTAGAAAAGTATGTATAAGATGCCTGGTTGGGGTTCCTAGAGTTTTCATGTAGATATGACCTTACATGTCCTTGGGAAAGTCTTCCTTCAATTGTGTAATTCTTTCTTTACATTACTGGAGAAGCTGAAGATAGTCATTTTTAGAATGCATTGTTGTAGAGTTATTTCTTCATCTCTTGACATAATAATATTCATAATAATATCTTCTCTCCCTTTATCAGCTTGTTTGATTATTGCTGTTCTTAAGCCCTTGCATTGCATTTTGTTCTACCCTACTAATGTTGTTGCATAAGGAGATATTTGTTATTGATAACAGTGGATTGAGCTTGTGCAAAGGATGTTGATTAAATGGTTTAAGAACTTTTTGGACACCTATATAAGATAATTTTTGACTGAAGTCTGAACAGTATGTACACTGCAGCAGTGCAGAGGTTTCTTCTTATGCAGTCCTTTAGGAAGGATGTCATGTGATTTGAATTTGATTAATTCACTTCATCAGATGCATGGAGTGGCTAAAATGATGTAGGACTTTAATTCTACTTCAGCTCTGCCTCTTCATGCATCTGATGAAATGAGCTGTAGTTCTTATGCTTTTTAATAAAAAAGTGTTAATGTGAAAAGGTGCTAACAGAATCATTCTGATTTAATAAACAATGTTTATTCATTTTAATGAAGTCCATTCAGTGATAGAAATTTGAGTATGCTCATGTTTACATTATTTTATGTATTTATTTTATCTTGGCAAATATATGCACAGACTCTCTTTCTTTGTCTTTGTCCTTCTGCCTCTAGCATGTTATGCTATAAAGATTTAAATTTCACATTTAAAAATAAATAAAAAGCATGTTCTAAATTTCATTTGCTGACTATCAATAAGTATATAACTATAGTAGAAAGGAGTTGATTCTTGCTATACTGCACTGTTTATTGCAACTACTTTCATGGTCATAAGTCCAAATCCATTATCCTAAATGGATGCTTTTGCTGAGAACCAACAAAAATGCAGGAAACCAGTGAATATGGCATGCTCCAACCAGTTGTAAATGTGAGCCAGGTGTCCTGCACTCAAAATGTGGCCATGTGACTGGGGGTAACAGCTGGAAGTGCTTTATCGACCATAAATCATCCTTTCCACTGTAACTGAATATTTCTGTTGTAAGTTGAGTACTACCTTTATTTGATTAGAACCCTCCTTACTTGTAGGTGCTGCCTTTAACTGACAAGACCTTAATCAGGCATTCTTTTCTATTAACAGCTTTCTTTTGCCTCCTAAGCTGCTCACTTGGCAAACAGTCAACATTAGCATATTACCTTCAATGTCTATTCCTCACTGTATGCCGGCATACTATATTGTAATTACTCCTCTACAATGAATTTAGATGCAAAGTTTTTTGCAACAGAAAAGAAGAAAAAATCGAAATAGTAAGTATGAGGCAATATCCCCTGTATTCCATTCCTCTTTTGGAATGATACCACGTCAATGATATTATGACCAAATAATTTCTCAATACTTCTAAACATAGCCTGCCATGATGTCTAGAATAGGGAGAATGGAGGTATTGTTTAGAATGCCGATAGACAGATACCAGAAATAAGTGAAGTGGTGGGGAAAGACATGATTGCTAGAGAACCAGGTGGTACAAGGCAAAGGACACCAATAAAGGAGAATATTTGTAACTCAGGTTGAAATGAGGGATCCTTGGTGCTCTCTGAGCTTGGTTGTGGCACTGACTAGCACTGATGATATTTACCTACCGTAGTTTGGGTAATGAAACATCTGCAAAAAACAACCAAGCGCAGAGGAGCAACCACAAAGGCAAGTGGAATGTTGATGGAAATATCTTATAATTCTTAACCTTGCTTCCAAAAAAAAAAAAAACCTTTGACATTCTGAAAAGCAGATTTCAATATAGGATTAATTTGAGGTATTCACTTTGTACACCTTGTCCTTTCATCCAGGCATTTCCACTTTTACCGGTAGTACAGCTTGAGTATAAGTCGGTTAAACAGAGTCAATATTTATAACAGCTGAACTTGCATTTAAACTCACACAATCCCTAAACTGTATTGGAATGAGTTAGTCAATGGATGAGGACTGGAATGAACTCCCAGATCTGTAAACTAGATTGGGAAGTTGAAATAACCACCTCCCCATTGTTTTTTTAAATTGTTTTTAAAAGAACACCTTCATGGAGATGTCCATGTAGTCATCAGGAATCCAGCTCAACTCAAGGGAGTCTTTAACTTTAGCTGACTTGATTAAAGGCAGACTATAGGCCTGGCAGATTCAATAATATCACAATTATTTTATTTGTTTAGCTGTGCCCTTATTATTTTTAGAAATAACTCAAGACAGCAAACATCCAACACAACTTCTTCCTCAACAATCATGTGAGCTGTGTTGGACTGAGAATGAGTGACTAGCCCAAGGTCACCCAGTTGGCTTTCATGGCTAGGTTGTGACTAGACTTCATATTCTTCTGGTTTCTAGCTTTTACTTTAACCACTAGACCAAAGTAGCTGGAATTAGAGTTATTAGAAAATAATTATAATCAATCAATCAATACACCCCTCCCCACACACATACACATTAAAAAATAAAAAGTACCAGAGACCATTGTTATTGTTGATAATAATAACATAATGCAATATCTAATATTTCATAAGTTTGAAACCTTATATTATTGTAATCTATTTCATTACTTCAATTGATCTTATTTAATTCTAACACAATCTAAGCAATATATTCCTTTATTCCTTCAGCTTCTTAAAATTAAGATAGCATTATGACTTGAAATTTAATATATGACTTTTTCCTTTAGCAATTGGTTGCAATATATTATTAAAATCTTAAGTTACTAGCCTGTCAGATACCAAGTTGTATCAGAGGTCTCCTGTGCAATTAATTTTACTTTGCACTTTTGTCCAAGTCAGCTTTGGGGCTTGGCTTTCATTTTCACGAAGTTATTGTAAATATTTTTGAAAATTATGTTCATGTTATTTAGCACAGCCAGGATGTAGTGACTTTTTATAATATCTTGAATGGTATAAAAACATATTGAAATCTCAAAGGAAACAGACCACTATCTGAGTGATGGCGTTGACATTTGTTATTAAAAATACCTAGCTAAAGAAATCTAGTCCATTAAGGAACACATAAAGAGAAGAAATAATAAATGTATAAGTACCTAATCTCACACTCATCCAATGATCTGCGAATAGCCTAAGATTACAAAACAATACAATCTATACAGTGGTGGGTTTCAAAAAATTTTTAGAACCTTTTGTGTAGGTGCAGCCTGCTTTGTGGGAGTGGCTTGCCGGCCATGTGACCGGGTGGGAGTGGCTTGCCAGCCATGTGGCTGAGTGGGAGTGGCTTGGCAGTCATGTGACTGGGTGGGTGTGGCCAACTTGTAGAATGGGGTGAAACTCACTTGCTTAGCAACCAAAATGTTGGCTCAGAAACTCTGGCATTTGAAGCACACAAGTCTTAAAGCTGTCAACTTACAAGACCCTTGCACCCCTAACCCTTTAGAAAAAAACCCCCAGGGGTGTTCAAACTTGACAGCTTTAAGACTTGTGCACTTCAACTCCCAGAATTCCTCCTCTCGCTCTTCATCTTGATGATGTGCAGACGGGCGGGGGGAAGGAGCTGGAACCGGTTCTAAACGGCACTGTAGATTTGTGGAACCTCTTCTATAGAACAGATTACAACTGGCAGGAACCCACCCCTGAATCTATACAATCTAAAGTAGGAAAGAAGTGGCTAAAGATCGAATCTTTTTAGAGTTAGGCTTACTTATATGTTTTGTATTGTGTTAGGATCACAAGACCATGATCCCTGTTCAGAGACAGGACTTTCTTCACAGAATGCAGTAATGGTTCATTAAACAATGACAGCTTTATTTATATATATTTATTTATCACAATTATTTATACCCTTAGAACTTTCTTCTAAAAATTCTGCAGGAATCACTGCTTGGGTTATCACAATACGTTTTAGGTAGGGTTTCTCTTGAAGATCACTCAGAAGCTGTAGCTGGTCCAGAAATGCCTCTAGAAACTTCATTTTCTGGAAAATAAAGTCTAAATATGACACTCTGTTTTAATTAGCAAAAATGAAAGCCTGGTGATGGTGCAGATGAATCTCAATTGTGTGGGCAATAGAAAAAATGGAGAAGCCTAACATAGCTTCTTTTGAGCAGAGAAGCAGAGATATTTTTCCTGAGATTTTTATCAGCCTTTCTCTGAGTCAGTACACAGATAGAGTCAAGACTAAAAAGGATAGGAATGAGATGTCTGTGGAGATTCTCAGCCATCCAGGTCATAGTTGTCTCAAAGATGGACTTGACTATTTTTTTTTCCTTGAGGGAGATATTTCACTTCTCACCCAAGAAGCTTCATGGGTTCTAACAGGATGGTGGGAGGGATGGAAGGATTAGTTCTGACAGGATGGTAAGAAAAAAAAGGAAGAGGCAGGAAAGGCAAAAGATTTGCAGACAGAGAAGGAGAAAGATGGATAGAAAGAATCTTTTGTTGGATAGTTTTTAGTCGCTCTCCATTTGGAGGCATTTGAAATTCTGCTGTTCAAGGCCTGGTAAAAGTAATGCTGTGGGGACAGCAGTTTTTGGAAATGAATTTCTTTCCGCACAATTCAAAAGCTGGAGAAAAGCACATCAATAGATATGTGAAAAAGAGTGCAATCATTGGGCCATTATCCAACCTGTTAATCTTCACAATAAATCCAGCCATTTTGCTGTGCATCTTTTTTGTTTTCTCATTGCAATGGATTATTGCATTATTGTTTGCCCTTTGTCCAGCTTCAGAGGTAAGCTAAAGGTTTTTTTAAGACCACACAGTTTCAGCATAATTATGCCTTTTGTACTGATCCAACAAAAAAGGCAGGAGTAGGATTTTTTTCCTTCTTGAAGCTTCTGCAAAAACTTACTGCAGTAATTTAGCAAAAATTACAACATGTAAATGCAGCCCAAGGTAATTGAGCAACATAACAAACTTACAGGCGTACTTCATCAATTAGTAATAACCACATCTAGGACACCACAGACAAAAGAAATCACTTTAAAAACAAGATACGAATGGACTGTAATGCCCATCATCCATACTGGCCTCCAACCATTTTTTCAAACTCAAATCAAGATATCTAAGGATTGACATACAGAGAAATAGCATGTTTATCTGTACTCAATTACAATACATTAGATCAACCAAGGAGACTTCCTAATGACATTTTTCAGAGTTACTAACCAAGATTTGTGGATTCCAATGACAGATTTTTTATTTTTTTGTGATCTGATTACATTTTATTTTTTGAAAACCTGAGTGCATTTTCAAACTAAATACCACAGGAATCTCCAATTTGGCAGCTAGAAAGGAATGTGCGGGAGTCAAGCTGACTTTCCACTTAAAATTTTTAAATTGCTTTTACACTTATTGTAAAAAGGTTCAGGCTAAACTTGCATAAAACAAACAATACTTTAGAGTGCTAAGGAAAACTTGCATGGTACATTGATTCTGAAACATGCAACCCTTAAAGTGAGCTGCTACTTGCACTCCAGAACTTTCTACATTTACTTTTGCTTTTCACATTCAAAAGTTTCAACTCTTTCCAAAATTGAAGAATTTTTATATATCCACTGGGAACACAGCAAGGAGATTGCAGAAGTTGATGGCATAATTATGTCAAGCACAAAGAATTCTGGGAATACAGCTGTAACAAAATGCAACTGAAAACCTTTCTGAGAACATTCTTGTGAGTGGGTGGAAGAACTAATGACTCCAAACAAAAGTAATGTCCTCTATATATAAACTTGCTTATGCAGGTAGATTTAAGCAAGGAAACAAACTATGTTGTTACATAGAGTGCCTGTTTTGTGACCATCAGCAAAATGGAAGAACTTATCTTTGGAATTGTGGACAAAAAAATGTTTACAGTTCTAAATTTACTCAGAAACAAAGCAAAAGAAATACAGACAATGACAAAAAATCATCTCTAATCAAATAAATACTGATATATAAAAATGTTTTATTATTCAAACTTTCTTTATGGATCCTACCAATACCAAAACTTATTTATTCTTCATTTTTAGTAATTTTAATGTGCTAATAAACTTTCAGTTCTGATTATCTACACTATAACTCCTACACCATCACTAGAATATATGAAAGTGTAGAAATAGGACTGTTTTTATATCTACAACTAAACATGTTTCATGAAGAATTACATTCCTCTTGTTTTTACATGGATTGCGTATGAGAAAACAATATAAAAGTTTGTTTTCTGCTTTTTGTTAAAATTCTTACTAACATATTTCATAACCTTTTAAAAGAGTGAAAAATTAATAACATTAATAACATTAATATTAATAAATATGAATTAAATTCTACCAGACTTCTTATTCAGAATATAACTCCAAAGGAGAACACTAAAATAAACCATGGTCAAAGGTCAACAAGTTATGTCAATCTATCTGGCATTATGGTGCATGCGGTTTCTTTCAGTTGGACACACAATTATATTCCAGGAGATGAAAGAGAAAATAATAGCAGTGTTTGCTGATGATACAAACCGGAAAATCCATATTAGCTGGATAGAAGCCAGTATCATTGAACAAATAGCATGGCATCTTATAAAGAAAAGCATCAAACCCAGGAGTGGTTAATATCTTAAGGGCAACCTTTCACACATATCTGCCTTGTCATTCAAGTAGCTACTTTTCATCAATGGAAGTTATTACTATTATTATAAACTATTTCTGTCGTTCAACATAAAGCAAAATCTGCTTTAATTTTTGCCTCCTGTTAAATACAATAAATGTTTTGCTTATCATTCTCCTCCAACAAAATAAAAAACAGCCAATCTCCCATTTTTTATTGCCAAGCATATAACTAGCTTAAAAGAAATTGTTTCTATTAATCCATTGCTTAGCCTGTATGTATTTTTAAAATGTCAGTTGTTCTAAAAAAGTGAGTACTGGCTAGGAAAGCAAACTGCCTCAATATGGCGGAAAACTACTAGAAGGGGGGGGGGGTCTTTTAATTTTTTTCTCATAATTACCATATTTATGATAACTAATATCAGGTGCCCAGTGGATTTCCAAAATAAAAGGTAGGGAAATAGACATCCATACCTAAGGCAAAAAAGCCCCCCCCCCAAAAAAAGCCAAAGAGTGAAAAAAGTTATTTATTAAAAGAAATATATTTAATAATTATTTAATTTAATCAGAATGAATTTAACCCCCGTGACTCAGCACCAATACAAGCTGATTTATAAATAACATTTGTAACATATATTTTCTATGGTATTTTGATAATATAATATAATATAATATAATATAATATAATATAATATAATATAATATAATATAATATAATATAATATAATATTATAAATATAATAAATATAATAAATATAATAAATATAATATAATATTATAAATATAATAAATATTATAATATAATATAATATAATATAATATAATATAATATAATATAATATAATATAATATAATATAATATAATATAATATAATATAATATAATATAATATAATATAATATAATAATATAATAAACTGTATTTGCATTTGAGTTGAAATTTAAATAGTATATTTTATGTGAGGTATATGGAGCTATGGTACTTGAATTGAAAAGCTCAGGCAGTCTGCATTATCACAAATTGTAGGACGAGAAAAAAAGGCTGCAGTACAAAAGGGTTAATTACAAGAGGCAACCCATGTCATCTATTACCTGATGAAGAACAAAATAATCAGAAATTTGGTAGCACATTTTTTCAACTGATACATTTCTCTTTAAAAGCCTGAGGTTTTGTAGCTCACAAGATTAATTACAATGAAATTGCAATTTACAATAGTGGACAGATTTCCAGCAAAACTATGGAAATTCAAATTCCAAGAACCAATCAAGAGTCAGGTTTCTTTCCTTTCAGGTGACTTTTCAAAAAGGGAGGGGCCAGCTTCATTCCCCCCCCTCCTTTTTATTCCTTTGTCTTCCACGCCGAGAAGAAATATTCTCTCTTTTCAAACAGGATTCATGGGGTTTTTCTTTTCTTTTTCTCTCTTTGTCTTCAATTTTCAGTTAGCTTAATCTTCATCTACCTTATCCTGTAACCGACTTGTATCTTTTTCTGAAATAACTAGTCTCATTCTGACAGTCAGTCTAGCTATCAAAAGACAAGAAAGGGGACACAAGAAAGTTTCTATTCCTCTCCCAATTGATGGTGGTAGTGATAGATTTCTCCTCCCCACCCCAGCACCTCCACTCCACCCCACCCCACCCCACCCCACCCCCTGAACTGTGAACAGGTATAATAATCATGGAGAAGCCCTTAGAGTTCATTGGCTAATGCACCACATCTCAAGTGTTCACTCCATTATGCACCTGTCTATTATTCATTTTATTATTATTTTGTAATGTTATATTACAGCAAGGAAGAAGGGCAAGCACTGAAATGAATAAACAAGTGAGAGATGAATCTTAAGTGCCTGTAGAAAAAGGAATTTATCGATAACAATAAAAAAGAAAGTACTAAAATGATTTGCAAGACGTGTGTAACAATGTTTTAAAAATACACAAAATATTATGTGTATTCTAACTAACTCAGCAAATGTTGAAAACTGGATAGCCTGAATGAATGTTCTGTTTATTTTGCTTAAGTCCCACAGAAAAGAATGTTGCTGTAGTAAACCCAAAAATAATAATATAGTACAGTGAAAATGATACTCCTAAAGCAGGTTGTATATATTTGCCTCTAATATAAATGAAAATAGAAGTGAAAGGACTGCTAAGTACAAAATAAATTGTTGTTTACGTCCTGAATACCTGTGAACCAGTCAGCTGGTGTGTGGGTAAAACTGAATGTTATGAGGATGAGAGCAGCTGTGTAAATATTTAGTGCTAGCAAAATATTGAGCACTAGGACAACAAAATTCTTAGACATGTTTGAAGCTAAAGGCCTTATCTGTATTTCTTAAAATATGTTTCACTAATATAGCCTTCATCATTGTTTTCTTATATTGCCTAATATTTTCAGTTCCAATCTTAAGAGCTCTAGTAAGAGCTTAAGAGTTCTTAAGAGCTCCCACATAAACTTTAAGACAAGGGCACTATATGGCATATATACCACCTGAGTGTCGATGCTCATTGTGAAACTGGAAAGATTCTCTGTCTCTCTAAAGAATTAATGAAATAAGTTTCTATAAAGATTCTCAGTCATCCAGGCTATGGTTGTCTTAAAGGTGCTTTTTTTAAGAGGCAACTGGATTGCTTTGTTTTTCTTTGAAGACATTTTGCTTCTCATCCAAGAAGCTTGTTTCCCCATCATTCAGTAAGAGCTGAAGAAGCTTCTTGGATGAGAAGCAAAACTTCAAAGAAAAACAAGAAAGTTTTTCTTGTTTTTGTCTCCTGAAAAAGCACCTTTGGGACAACAAAATAAGTCGTTTTATGATTGCATTTGCAATAACTGCTGTGGCTTCAGGGAAAGAAGGGAATAATTGCATTCTAAATATGTCCATTGACATCAATCCCTTATATTAAATTATTTCTGATCCATGTCTTTGAGGATACTTGTTCTTTTTTAGTCAAAGCAAGGGATTGACTGGGACTCTGGAAGAAACTCCAGGTCACTCTTGATATAAGAATCTTATGACGTGATCAAAAGTCAAAGTGCATGTCAACTGATCACTCTGTATTTTAGGAACCATGTGATGCAGTGCAGTGGTGGTTGCTAACTGGTTTACTACCACAGTTAGCAGTTTGATTCTGACCAGCTCAAGGGTGACACAGCCTTCCATCTTTCTAAAGTAGGTAAAATGAGGATCCAGATTATTGAGGACAATATGCTGTCTTTGTAACCCACTCAGAGAGTGCTATAAAGCAATATGGAGTAATATATAAGTCTAAGTGCTATTACTATTGCTATTTTAAAGTGGCAAAAAAGTGCTTCTCTAATTCTTTCATCCCTTTTGAAGAATTAGTTTCCATTGCTGAACTGATTCTAACCCTACCAGTTCTTGCTTGCAAACAACTAGTACTTCTTGCAGATATTCAATGCACCACTGTTGTTACTTTGTCATGCCATTGTTTATAATCGGTCTTCTTGCAGCAGATGACTAGGTGAGCTACTGTTTCTTCAGTTTCTTTGCAGGTATGACATTAGCTGATGCTTCTTCTCGATTCTGACTTTGTATGCATTTATTCTTATGGTTTGGTCTTGTGCAGCTAGAACTACCCCCTGTATATCTTTCTTTAATTTTCCTGCTCTTAGCCATTGTCAGGCCTTCTTGTTTTCTGACTGGTCTGTTATTTTTATGTAGTAGCTATGTAATAGTTTGCCTTGCCATGTCTCTTTTCTGTTCTTCATTTGATATTTCAATTAGATCAGTTTGGTTTCTCTGGTACCCACTAAGCCTTCATGGTATACTAGCGTCTTCTTCACTGCCCTTCAGATATTCTTCCAATGCCCAAATAAACATCCAGACATACCACCACACCAGTGGTGGGTTATGACTGGTATGCCCTGGTACGGGCATACCGGTGCCTGCTGGGAGCACCAGGTACCGTTCAGGTATGGTGCTCCATCTGGCCCACCCATGCTCCTTACCAGTATTTGGAGTTTTTGGCGCTTCCATGCAGGTGCACGGAGCACACGGCACCTGCACGATGCTCCGCAGAGCAGCTGGAGTGTCGCGGAAGCATCACAGGTGGTAAGTACACATGCGCACGTTCATGTGGTGGGTGCCCGGCGCCGTTGCACCGTACCGTTGCACTGGGATACAGGACCCACCACTACACCACACAAACATGAGTCTGCCAGTGGTTCTCTTAGCACTTGTCTCAAGACAACAAAGACAAGTGAGAACCCTAAAGTAACAAATTATCCAGGCTGTCTATTAATAAAGAAACAGAATCCCTTGGAAAGTTTGAATTTAAAGAAACATTTAGTGTTCAGTAATTCATCAACCTGGATCTCCAATGAGAATATCTTAATACATAATAAATCTTAATTAAACATAGGCCTTAAACATAAATAACTGATCATTTTTAAAAGTTCTTTGTATGAATTACCTGTTAAAATATACTGAAGAAGTAGTATAATAATATCATGACCAAATGGATATTTTGGTACAACCACCATTATGATTACACTCTATATTAAAATAGCCTTTAAAGATAAATAAGTGTGCTGATAAGTCACACTTCATTGATTAATGCACTATTGTTTTTCATTTTACTGCTTTGGTATTGCTTTTTTCCATGGACCAACATGGCTGCTAACATTCTGACTTAGGAATGCTTCTCTATTTTTTAAAATAAATGTATTTTAATGAGCTTTATATTAACTTACAAGCACATGAGAAAGGCAGGAGCCTGTTTATTTACTTAAGCAACAGCAGACAGAAATTTAAAGCATATGCATTCCTCAAAGATTAAAAGCAGGAACAGTGACAGAAATGCGCAGATAAATCAAGTAGACATACTTACAGTCGCTGATAGCTGGGGTCCATTAAGTTGTGCCTGTAAAATGGCCTCATTGATTGAGTACCGAATACCCAGCAGTGCCAGTTCTAGATCATGAGTTACAGCCATTTCATTGGTGAGGTATTCCAGGGTATATATATATTCCCTCCAATGAACATCCAGCTCAGATACACTGGCAAAACAACCTCTCATCACATTTAGGCAATATCCTTCACAGGGCCTGATGAGGGTCAGACCTTGGCAGTGAGGACAATACTGCATTTTCACAAGGCCTCGGATACATTCTTTGGTCAAAACAGCATGCTCAGTGGCGTTCAGCACTTCAACACCCATTCCCAGGGCCTGGTTGAATGTTCTGCTTGCCCTCAAAGACTTTGCTAGCTCCATAACAGCTTCTTTGGAATAGCGCCCAAATGGATTGATGTCTTGTCGTGTTTGTCGCAGGCATTCCATATAGTCTTCTGACAAGTCCGTCATGCCAGGGTTTATCAAGCGGGTATAAACCAAAGGGAAGAGGCTGTCGAAGAACCGGAAAAACGCTTTTTCCACTCTGTTTTGAGCACCCAAGAGGTAGAGAGAGAGGTCTGTAAAAAGTTCTTTCACAGGCTCAGCTGCCTCCTTTGACATGGATCTGTAGACAGTCTCAAAGAGAGAAGCGGTGTGATTCTCAGCAAAACGAAGCAGGGACTCAAAGGTTGCTGCAGAAATACATTAAAAGTGAAGGGAAAGTCAGTGTTTTCTTAATACTGCTCAACAACTTGGAATTAAATATTATACCAGTACTAATTCTTATTCAGTTGTTTTACAAGACAGCTAGGCATTTTCTTTCTGCTTCACAAATAGGGGCAGTTGAAATGGGGCAGGGGAATCTCACTGCTTTTATTGGTTTTCAGGGCTTTGTTTGAGGCTGACATAGATTCTCAAAATGCTGGAATACCTGGAAAAGGGTGCCCCAATTCCCAGAATCTACCAGTCCTGGCTTTGCTGAAGAGGTAAAGTTATACTGTACATATATGGGATCTTCAGTTGGAGAAGCTGGACTATATAAAGACTTCTGTAAAGCTAAATCCATGGTGAAGCAGAGACTATAACTCACTGACCATTTTTGTTTTCTGTGCAAGATTCCCAAGTTCAGTAACTGGCATCTCCGATTAGGACCAGAAATCTGAAATCTTAAAGAAATGTGATCCAATGCTGTAAAACCTCGAATATTAAAGGTTTATTCTGTGAATCAGTTCCTTTCCAGACATGAGGCTGACTTGTAGCAATTCTCTTTTACCCAAGCAAAAAAAAAAAATCCAATTCAGGATTCAACAGATACTTTAATTAATTCAGCAAAGTGTTCTTATAGCCTAAGACTTCACATTTTGCTTAATCTTTTTTAGCAGTTAAGGAAAAAGCTTAGTCAAGGAACAGATAAATAATTAGAACAAAACTCCCCTTTTTACAACCCTATAATTCCTTAATTCAGGGTACAGTCACGGCAACTGAATGGAGCTGAGAGTTTACTGGCCGGATGCCCTTCCTAATGACATGGGAAGTTCACAGTAGACATTTTTTTCCTTGCGCCCTAGGAGAGAAACATTTGCTGCTACCTAGGATTGAAGTCTCAACTTTCTGAGTGGGAGGTGAGTGTGTTCACCACTAGGCCACCACGCCATTCAAACAAATAACTGGAATAAACCATGGCTGTAGAGTTTATTGCTATATAATACAGTTTCTGAAGATGTGTGTGTAACATGTTCAATTTTGAAGCTGACATTTCTATGTGATCAAGATACTACAGGATAGCCACTGATTAAATGATTGGAAGCAGACTTCATATGTTATAATATTTCAAAACAGTTCTATTAGCTCTTTGAGAAACAGGATAAGATTATAATAACTTACAATTTGAATGTTTTTGTAATTCTATGACCCTTGAACAGAAAAGAAAAATCCAATTTCAGTCCTATATAGCTTGCCAAGTAATATATTGAGCCAGCTTTTACAACTCAGCTGTAAAATTGTAAAAACTTCAGTTTATAATGGAAAGACTGACAATGCAAAAGTTGCAGTATTGTAAACAAAGCTACTGAACTCAAAGTGGAACAATATTTTCTAAAACACCTGTTTAATATTTGTTGGTGAAAGTGGGAGGTGTGAGAAATGTTGGGAATGTAGGATCTTTGTATATAGTTGAATGAATGCTATCTCCTCACAATTTATTTTGTTCCCAATTTCAATGGTTTATGAAGGAAAGTAAAAATGGAATATCACTATGGCACACTTAAAACTGGGTCATTTTTATAATCTCTAGTCCTAAAATCAGTTTGTTTCTCAACAGTTATGAGGTCCATGAGATAAACAAATTGGTCAAATGATGTTCCCAGCTATCTCATTAGAAAAATTGTGCTGTGTACTCAAATCAGTATCTTCTTTTATAAAAGAACTTTATTTGTTTTGTGTTCTGTTCTGATTGTATAAATATGAAACTTCTCATTGTATTTGAAGCATTATTGAAAGTATAGCTTTCATATATGTTTCAGAATTATAATACAATACGATAGCAGAGTTGGAAGGGACCTTGGAGGTCTTCTAGTCCAACCTCCTGCCTAGGCAGGAAACCCTATACAATTCCAGACAAATGGCTATCCAACATCTGCTTAAAGACTTCCAGTGTTGGGGCATTCACAACTTCTGGAGGCAAGCTGTTCCACTGATTGATTATTCTAACTGTCAGGAAGTTTGTCCTCAGTTCTAAATTGCTTCTCTCCTTGATTAGTTTCCACCCATTGCTTCTTGTTCTACCCTCAGGTTCCTTGGAAAATAGTTTGACTCCCTCTTCTTTGTGGCAACCCCTGAGATATTGGAATACTGCTATCATGTCTCCCCTAGTCCTTCTTTCTATTAAACTAGACATACCCAGTTCCTGCAACCGTTCTTCATATGTTTTAGCCTCCAGTCCCCTAATCATCTTTGTTGCTCTTCTCTGCACTCTTTCTAGAATCTCCACATCTTTTCTACATCGTGGTGACCAAAACTGAATGCAGTATTCCAAGTGTGGCATTACCAAGGCATTATAAAGTGGTATTAACACTTCACGTGATCTTGATACCACCTTATAATGCTTTGGTAAGGCCACACTTTCTAGATCAATGATCCATCAAGACAAAGTCCAACCTTGCTGGAAGTAGAGGATGCTGATTTTTGTTGCTATAAGTGGAAAATTGTAAATGAAAAATTGTTAATTTTTAGAACTACTGTATATGAATGAGAGGTCCCAAAGGTTTGTTCCCTGAACATTCATTTAGGTACATTTAAGTCTTTAACTGCTTAGTACATGAGTTATTAAATAACACAGTTGGCTAGATTATATATTATCAAACTATATTCATGCAGTAACTCAGAGTAACATAAGACAAACTAATCCTACCAGAGCTGAAGAAGCTTCGCTTAGAGAAGCAAAATATGTCTTCAAAGAAAAAACATAAACTCCAGTTGCCTCTTGAAAAAGCACCTTTGGAACAACCATGACCTGGATGACTGAGACTCTCCATAGACATAATCCTACCTCAAACCTCCATAAATAATTCTACTCTCCAGAAAATACATGGCAGCCCTAACTCAGGAATTAAAATTATTTCCATTCTCAAAGGCTCTCTGCAAGAGCAAAGCCTATATCACCTTTGAGACACAAGTAGTGATAGAGCTTTCTAGAAGGAAATAGGAAATGTCTATTTGTACATCAGCCAGAGTCACCCTAGATGGAGACAGGCAGTTTCTAAATATGGTATATAAATACAGAAATAAATGAAAAGATGTTATAGAGGAGTAGAAAGGCTTGTCTACTGGATCCCTGATGCCAACAATTACAGGTGGGAGAAACCTATTCCCTCATCATCATTATTACTGGATGGGCAGATTCCATACAACCCATGTTGTTACCCACACTGGAGTTAAAAAGTGACAACCACAACTTGGAAGCCTAGTAGCAACAATGCAGCTCCTGGAGTAGTGGCATCACGTGGGCAGAACAAACTTAGCCCATCATTACATTGGTTGCTGCTGCTGAAGATAAAATTAACCAAGGAAACAGCTTGACATAACAAACTGGCTTCAGATATGCTTAATGCTTAGCAAAATGCTTAAGAATATACAGTAAGTTACAAACAGCTACTCTGGCCCTTGCAAATTCAGGAACTAGTTACTGGAAAGAGCTTGAAGTCAACTCCTGCATATTACTCAAGGCTTGCTGACTAAACAGAATAAATGCTAAAAATATCATGTTGGTCTGAAAGTCGGTTCTGTTGCTGTCTTTTTCATCTAAATAAGATCACTATATAAGCATTTGCCTAGCCCTGTCTTAGTGGACAGAATCTTATGTTCCGTTCCCTGCACAGTTCAATAAAATTGATTCAAGCTCATGATCTGGTCTCCACTTGTCATTTAGGTCAGGGTGTTTTCTCCCTTGGTTCCAGGTTAGATCAGTTTCTGAACAGTCTTTAATCAGAGTGAGCTGTAGTATTTCAGTCACAAAATAATTAAGGCCACAAGTGATTATAACAAAGCCTTTCATTCCAAGAACAGTACTCAAGATCAAATTGAGCCAAGGCCCTCCACTCGCTCTTCCAGAATGAGTTGTAGCATTTTCATACTTTTAATATTTGGCTTTGGATCGGACCTGTGCAGAGCAGATTCCCAAACCAGAGATTGACTGGGATCTACAGCTCCATTCAGATCCTTTTAGACTCATCCTGGTCTTAACCGATCTTAACAGTAAGCATTTCCTGCACAGTCCAGAATGTATATAAACAGTTGGGTATCTTCTGCATAGTATTAATATCTCACAACTTGCTGGCGTCATGCAGATATTGACCATAAGGATTATTGTTGTTATATTTTCTCAGTACTGTAGAAATCAAACAAGCTGTTTTTTGTGGATTGTAATTGTTCCTTGTCATTCTTATTATTGGCTAGATTATGAAAACGAAACCTTAGATAAAGATTCAATTCATTGTGTTCTTTTTTTAAAAAACAAGAGGCTTCCTTCATCTCAAAAAGGTAACATTATAGTCAGGAAAATATTTTTTATATAAAACGCACTGTTTAGCAAAAGCAATATTCTTGTCTTTACGTGTATGTCTGTATTATATAAATATATAACATTATCTCAATGAGCCATGCCATTTTGTGGATAGCCTCCACATATTTTCACCATATTTACTTTACTTTTTTAATATTAGTGAAAAGGAGAGTGCTGAAATATCACAAGCAAATCAAACGACATCCGAATTTGTTTGAACATCAGTTTCTTTTGTTAGTTTTCATTTGCCCAATTGACTCTACCTTAGAGCTAAATGAGCAAATCGGCATAATTGCCCAGCCTTTCCTTTGATGGGAATAAAAATATAAATCACTTTTAAGATTTTTGTCAGACCTTTGAATGTTCTAAGTACACATGCACACTGACTGCTGAATATTTCATGAAAGCAGGCCAAAGCCATCTTCCAAGGAGAGCATTCCGTCCAAACATTTTATCATGTGCTCACAGCATGCTTGACTTCACAGCTGATGTTGCGTCTGCAACATCAGCTGCAGCTGATCAAACATAGCTCACCTCTGGAAACGTGTTTTATTTGCCCTTCTTTAAAATTAGATCCTGGAGAAGAGCCAAGCTATTATTATAAGATTTCACATTTTCTCTGACTTTGTATTGCGGGTATAAGGAAACCTCCATGCTGGGCAGCTAATGAGTTTGTGCCCTAGGGAATTCAGTTGATGCCTAACATTAACAGAATATAAAAATGAGACAATGCTTAATGCAGGACACTGAAAAGATTACCCTCCTATTATAGACTGGTCTCCTACACAGCAGACTCATTCAGTATGCTTTTGCACAAAACAGCACATTCTCAAAGTATGGAATCACTGGGGAGAATAGGAAAAATATGGTTCAGAAACGTAGGGCGTAGGAATGTAAATGTTGATTTATTTTCCTGAAAAGAAAGTAAAATCAGAGATGTATTGTATTATGTATTTTTTAATCATCTAATCTTCCCATAATCCATTGGAGGTATTATACCTATCCAAATTATAACCAAGTGCAGAACATTTCATTTTATTCGCAGAACCTGACAATGATAGTACAGTGGAATGGATGTGTCTTGGAAGATGTAGAAAAAAGCTACACAAAGAACCTTTGGTATAAAAAAGTACTATCATAAAAATGAACATTACTTCCATATGACACATGCCTAAGAAATGGAAATATAAAATGTAAAAAGAGAATATAAATCATAGCACAAACTATGAAATCAAAACATTTTACTAACTCAGATATATTTAAGAACATAGACCAAGATTTCTTCAGCCTAGTGTCTTCTGTTTTGGCTGACTGATCCTACTTATGGTCATCTGGTCTTTTTTAGACCTTATTTTCATTTGCTAATTTTATTTGAGACACTGATAAAATGCCACCTGGTTTGCAACACTGTGCAAGAAAACAAAAGAATGTATCCATTTTAGTTACACAAAAATCTAGACTATAGCAAATATGAACATGTGAAGATCCATGTCTACTTTTGTGACATAAGCCTCATTTCCTGAAATAAGAGAATTAGTGTTAGTTTCCATTTCCATTTTTAAACCAACATTTACTGCATAATTTAAACAAAGGTGCAGCACCCTTGGCAGCATCTTCCATTTTTGCTCATTCTGCATTCAGTGGCAGAGACATATAATGTTTTTTATGCTGTGATAAGCTCTTCTTCCTTCAGCCTTTGATCTTCCTTTTCCCTTTTGGATCTCCTCCAGGAATTTGAATTTAATGAAAAAATTATCTTCCTTATCAATTTGCTTTAACATAATATCTAGTTACTTGACTTAATTTGAGTTCATCTTGGTCTCCAATAAGATTGGCCAGCTGTCCAGTTTGAAAAATGAGCATGATTATAACTATGACTGTGCAATATATAAATCTGAATGCTTGCCTTGAACTTGAAAGCCAGGAGCAGCTCATTACCCTAAGTCTTTGTAGCATGGATGGCACATACAAGAGGCATAGCTGGGTATCTCAGCTATTCCCAGTTCTGTGATAAAAATCATCCTCCTTTGAGCCCAGACCTTCTGTACCTTCCTTGAATAGCAAAGTGCAAACTAGTCCTCCAAGTAGCTTCCTTTAACACAGTTTTCTATAAAACTGTTACTTTTCTCCTTTTCCCCCTTTAAACTGTTACCATCTTAAAATCAGAGTGAGATAGAAAAAGCAAAAATAGACACAGACACACAAATGTTAGAATTTAGGTAGTTATGTGTTGAAATACTTTTACAAATCACATATACAATTATTTTGAAAGGACAAACATCCAAGTCTTTTTAAGAGTAAGTTGTGCAAGAATCCTTTTCTGTCTTTAAGAAAAGAGAAACATGAATAGGCAACTTTGTAAGCCTTCTCCTGTTCTAATTCCCGTGCTTATTTTTCTGCAACCCAAATAAATCAGAACATTATTTTTGTCATTTAGGAATTATTATTTTATGCTGTTAATACATTTTCTTATGCAATCACTGTTCTGCAACGAACAGACTTTTAAGAACTGGATTGTAATAACTGTCAAAGTTGTGAAAATAACATTCCATTCTATGCATCCTTCTAACCCTCTAAGCCAGTGTTTCTCAAACTTGGCGACTTTAAGTCCTGTGGACTTCAACTCCCAGAATCCCCCAGCCAGCATAGCTGGCTGGGGAATTCTGGGAGTTGAAGTCCACAGGACTTAAAGTCGCCAAGTTTGAGAAACACTGCTCTAAGCCATCATGGCTACAAATTACTAATTACTACTAACTGAATATGAAAATGTGTATGCAGCATATGCTTTGGAATAAAATATATTATGCCATTATGATAGCTCTTTCTTTTCATTTCAACTCTTAGGGAAAACAAAAAGTATCTTCTGTCATTAGGGACAGGTTGCTGACATTTATTCATGACTTGGTCCTATGTAGATTAAATAACTATAATCCTTACAACAGCACTGCCTGTCATGTTAACTAGAAATGTCATCTAGTACAAAAATATGGAATCAGGATTATAAATTTAGAGAAGTTGCACAAAAAATAATTCGCCAGTATGTAAAGAGTTCTCCTGGTATATATCCAGTCTTTATCCCATTGCAGCTTTGCTTGTTCCATCACTGTATTCCTATATTCTGCTGCTTACTTTTTCAGAACATCATTGCTATTTCTTAAACTACTTTGTACTTGAGTGAAAAGCAAAGTATCAGCATATTGATGTATATGAACAATATGTCAAGGAGCAGCAGATTGCCTACAGGCATAGACTCTTCATGAGTCCCACACACCCCAGTATTTGGTTGCAAGTAAATCCCATTAATTTCAGTTTGGACTCCTACCAAATTAGGTGCATAGGGCTGCAGTTTTAATCTAATGAAATAAATTGACTCACCAAATTGATGCATGTGCTGTATGCTTGATATAGTTTTTATAATTATATTAGCCTTTGAAATCTGTAATTAGTTACAATAATCTATGATCAGCAAGGATGAAATTCAGTCTCTGTAGCAAGTTAGATCTTCTGTTCTTTCAGTTATTTTGTACCTCACTCTCCTAAACTAATTATAAAAATTATATTTCAGACTTGTATCAATCAGAAGAATTCAGCTATGTTATACAATATTTCCCGTTAGCTGATGCCAATTTTATTTCTAATTTAAGCATGATGCTACATCAATTTCAATCAATGGCCCATAAAATGGTTGGATTTAAAAATGACAATTTGTCTGAACTCCTGTGGTAAAATAGTGTAAAACACAAAAATACTAAGGAATGGAACCAGTGCAGTGATTGGCTGTCAAGTTACATTTGGTCTCAAGTGCTTCGGCATTACTGTATAATTTATAGATGGGAGAAATTGCTTCTATAGACATTTTATGATGAACTTTTCAAGTTGTATTTGACAACTCTAGACCTGAACTTGAATACAGATTAAATATTAACATCTTCATTTTGCCAAATGTCAGCAGTTTAAATTATATATATATGTGTGTGTGTGTGTGTGTGTGTGTGTGTGTGTGTGTGTATGTATGTATGTATGTATGTATGTATGTATGTATGTATGTATTTGTGTTACAACCCCTTGTATGCCCAAATATGGGAGGGAGCTCACCACTCCCCCTTTCTGTCCTTCGGCTCATTACAGAAAACCATCCAAGCAGAAAACCATATTTTTATTTTTAATGTTGCCTTTTTATATTTGTGTTGTATTTGTGCTGATAAATAAATAAAGGGAGACTAGTATAGATCTATTTCAAGCTATTTAGCTCTCATCAGCTAGCCATACCCTTACTGGGATTTGAACCTGGGCTGTATTACATATTAGGCAGGAGTCTTAGCCACATACCAGGGGTTGTAACACAAATACATACCTATTTCCCTGGCTCAGCTGATAAGAAGGAGCTATGCCTCTTGTATGTGCCATCGATGCTACAAAGACTTAGGGTAATGAGCTGCTCCTGGCTTTCAAGTTCAAGGCAAGCAATCAGATTTATATATTGCACAGTCATAGTTATAATCATGTTTTTTTTATGATGATGATGATAGTTTGGTTCTTAGAGTTATCGTTTTTTTCTCATTTGTTCGTAGTTCAGTGAAATCCATGGCTCAGTAAAGAGTGCAGAAAGACACTGAAATAAATCTTGGAGATTATATTTTAGTGGATTGATTTTATTTTTGCAATGAAAAGTATCAGTCCATCAGATCATTCTTCTGTAAATGTATAATATATAATTTAAAAAATAGGATTCTTAAACAGCATGGTCTGATAATGCTGTTAATCAGTTTTGCAAAAGGAAACCCAAAAGAGGCATGACAAGGTTCATAGAGCAGACTTCTTTATATTGTGGTTTGTTTGCATATTGTGGGAACCTAACTATCATAGTCTATAAGATTAGTTATTAACAATAAAACAGAAGTGTACAAATACATACTTTACTAGATTAAAAAGTTAATTTATAGCCTGAATAACAAAATGAATACATGAAAAAACCCCACATCTGTCTCTGAAAGTACTAAATGTCATAGGCATTTTTAATTTATATGTGTGCGCTATTTTTTTTCTGCAGTACATGACATTCAGAAATATTTTACAATACAGATAAAAACAACTTTAATGATAGATTTTTGCTGATATCCCCAGATATTTTCTGTAATTCCTGGTGAGACCTAGACAAAATGGCAAATGCTTATAATCTGTGGAAAATGTACCTCATGAATGCCAAAGGCTTTCGCTAATCTACACTATCCCCTTTAAAGAAAATAGATCAAGTAGATTTCAGAAATATGTGGCTTCATCTGAAAGGTTTTAATGAAGAAACAATAATGCAATGAAATGTTTTCATTTCATTGAAGATGTTTTATCATTCAGTGTACAGTCAGTCATTTCAAGGGCCAGTTCTGCCAAGACAAATTTTGGATTTTTTTATTTTAAAAAACTGATTTTAGCTCATATTTTTCCAAAAACATTGGACATGAAAATTGCAAAGGTTTGTGATATTACTCTGTAGGAAAAATGTGAGGAATTATCCCCTCCATGCTACAACAACCTATGTATGTAGTTGTGTTTGTGTATGTGTCAAATGCATATATTTTCAGTTTTTGTACCATAGCATACTTTGTTTTCATTATTCACTATTATTTCATTATTATCTTGAACTGCATTCACAAATGTTCTGGCATTCTATACAGGGTACAAAATATACAATATATTGTGCTAATATTGTAAAGGAATCACATGAGCTGTTCCAACTTCTATGCATTCTCAGAATTCTCAGAAATGGCTATGCTGGATTGGAAATCTGGATGAAGGTTTTTAGACAGCAACAAAAAAACCTTCTTTATCTCGTTGCTGCTCTCTAGTGGCTATCTCGAATTTTGCAACCCAGATCTGCTAACTGGTTCTGGAAAGCAGTTTTTGCAACACTAATTTTTACAAACAGAAAAGAACAGTGCTCATCCATTCAAAGTATGCTATGACCATCATCATGGTTGGTTTTGACAATGTTTAGAATGTTATAGCGAGAATATCAGATGAAATTTAAGTAATGGAATTAGATCATTTTGGATTCTGGGCTTATTAATTTGATATGCCATTTTAAATGACTATGTTGGATTTCTCAAACTATGAAGGACATAAGTAGCATCCCACCCCATTCCACACCTTCCATACTTCACTATGGCTTCTATCTAGAAAACCAAATAATGAGGCTAACCACATGCAAACTGATCTTTTCAAATCACTTGCATCATGGTCTCATCATATCTAGAAAGAGTTTACTGCCTTGGTGCTGGAACCAAGCATCATTTTGTTGCTGAAAAAATCAAATGCAATGATAATAACAAGAAGGAGGATTTGCAATCATCTATGTGCCTGCTCGTCAACTTTCTGATTTTCTAATGTTATTTTTTTAAATAAAAAGAAATAAAAGAGACAGTAGCAAATAATTACACTCTAACAAATCACAACAATATGAGTCCGCATGATGAGTCTGTTTCCCACTGGCTGATTTCTGAAGGGTCACAGAGGGGTAGGAATTCAACTAAAAGTAAGTACATTTGCCCATAATTGCAAATGGAGTATCCAGCTGGAGAATCTTCAAACCACGAATAGGATTTTTCAGTGGAATTGTCTAGAGCAAGTTATTCCTGCATCATTAGGCTTCCTAACCAGACATTCCTCTGCCTTGTCTCTGGATTTAATTTCAGTTTATTTACCAACTCTACAGCTGCCCCAAAGTAAAACAGCAAAGAGATGGAGCTAAGTGTCATCCACATATGGATGCAAATTACCCCTTTAATGAATTTAAGTGCCCTTGGTTTGCTAATTCACAGTGGGTTTTTCCAAGATTGTATATTTAGAATGAATGGCATTAAAATTTAAAACCTCCTATTTCAAAACACTATATCTAATTTCAACAGTATGTGGGAACCAAGCTTTAAAATTGGATCCCATCTCTTCCATATATACAATTTAAAAAGCATCTAAGTTAGAATACAATTTAAGAATTTCTACTGCATCTCCTAATCTTTGCTAGAAATCTATCTTTGTGTGTGTACTTTACATCGATTCATTCTTGTGCATGTCTTCTTCTACTATAATTCTATGACAAACTTAAAAAATAAAACTTCAAAGGATGATTTCAAATATCCACGTGGTGCAGACTCCTATTGGGAGGGACTGTAGGAGTGATTGCTGTGCATGTCAAAAACTTCAAATGATGAGTTTATTTACAAAATTGAACATGAATGACAATTTTGAAAAAAAATCCTTGTTCCTGTTCTACTTTAATCTTTAAAATTTCTGATGATACAGATATTAACTATAATGGATTATATAAACAAATAACGAGTCTTGTTTACTATTCTCTATATTACATTTCAACATAATTGTATGTTATTTTATGTACTGTAATTGGATAGTGATGTTTATTCTTGTAAAAGTGAGTAGCGTAGAATAAAGCAAATTTGTACAAGCAAAGAAAAGCCTGCACTCCAGATGTGAAATAATCTGTGGGATGGTAACTTTCTTCTGTTGAAAGGAGAAATTGAGGAAATCTTAGTATATTACAACATTTAGAAGCAACTGGATTTCTCCTGGATAAAACACAAAGACAAAATGGAAAACCTAGGAATTGTAACTTCAATGTATGTAAACTCTAAAGGGATTGTACTATTCCCACATAGAAAATAACTTCCCAGGAATAAAGTGTGGTCATATTTTTATTACAGTCTATGGGTTGCATTTGTTCATTAAAAAGGTATATATTATAAAAGAAATTTATTATATTATTAAACTTTATTATGATTATTACGTCTATGTATATTAATTTCTTCTCTTACAATACAATACAATAGCAGAGTTGGAAAGGACCTTGGAGGTCTTCTAGTCCAATCCCTTGCCTAGGCAGGAAATCTTATACCATTTCAGACAAATGGCTAGTGCAGTGTTGGGGCATTCACAACTTCTGGAGTTAAGCTGTCCCACTGATTAATTGTTCTAACTGTCAGGAAATTTCTCCTCAGTTCTAAGTTGCTTCTCTCTTTGAATAGTTTCCACCCATTGTTTCTTGGAGAATAGTTTGACTCCCTCTTCTTTGTGGCAACCCAGGAGTTATTGGAACACTGCTATCATGTCTCTCCCAGTCCTTCTTTTCATTAAACTAGACATACCCAGTTCCTGCAACCGTTCTTCACATGTTTTAGTTTCCAGTCCCCTAATCATCTTTGTTGCTCTTCTCTGCACTCTTTCTAGAGTCTCCACATCTTTTCTATATTGTGGCACCAAAACTGAATGCAGTATTATACTGCATTATAAAGTGGTATTAACACTTCACGTGATCTTGATTCTATCCCTCTGTTTCCTTTTGCAGATTAAATTAAAATTACAATTCAGCATGAGACAAGACAAGAGAATGGGCACCAAAAGGTTTTAAGTGGTCTTTTTTGGATAACAGACAACTTTATGCAATAAAGTGATTGCATGAAAAAAAACAGCAAGGTTAGAAATGGAACTTTCATAGACAACTATTCTTGAAGAAGGTGCTACTATGTAAGAAAATAAATATAAGTTTTGTTAAAGAAATGACGTGGTAATAGGAAAGCCGAAAGTTTTATATGTCTACAGCTAAGAGTTTGTAGTGGATTCTCCTACATTAAAGGGGGGGGGGGGTTAAGGTAAGAATTTGAACTGCACAAGTTAGAATCAAAAAAGAACTGAACTGTGAATCCTGATTAGGGATTCTGGTTTGAAGACCCTGAAATTCCAACTTCTGATAACATTCTTAATGGTACAGGGAATAAAGAACTACATCAATAATGATATCTCTATAATAATTAACCAAACTGAATGGACAGGTAGTACTTGTCATTAAACTTTCCTGAAATTTAGAAGTATCACAGAGCCTTATTGATTTTTATCATAGCATTCTATCCAGTAATGGTATCCTATTTTCTTTACTATCGGTTCCGTAGCGGGAGTTACCAAATGTTATAATTGTGTAATGTTATAATTGTTATTTGAGACTTATCAAATAACAAAGTGTGTATGACTTTTCCACTGTGCACTGAAGTTTGATACTTGATGTTCTCCAAAACACAATAATCAGTAGCTATTGTGAGCAGGACAAATGTTTATATCATCTATCTATCATCTATCTATCTATCTATCTATCTATCTATCTATCTATCTATCTATCTATCATCTATCTATCTATCAATATATCTATCATTTATCTATCATCTTGATATAATGGTAACTTGAACATAAGTTGATCCAGTACAAATTTTATTTTATGATTTTCATAATCTACCAGTATTTATTTCCAGAAGTATATATTTCAGCAAGTGAAACCATAAGCAATTTTCATACTGATAACACAGAATGCAGATGAAAAACACATTTTTAACAACATTGAAAAAAGACTGCCAAAAAATTTAGCTAATGTACATTTGGCTAATTCAGAATGTTATGACTTAGAATATTATGAGAACTAAAATATCATGCTCCTTTTGCTGAAGTACCATGATAAAAATAGTGTGATAAATATCTAAAAATAGATATAAATATGCATATTCTCTGCAGTAAACCAGGAGCTTTATGTGCTGTGACAATTATTTAAAATAAACATCAATATATCAAAATATTAATTTTACTAATAGGACAATGTTATTTATTCACAGTCTAGAAGCAGTTTCATTATCTACATGCAACATTTGAACATTTATTTTTTTTCAATTGCTGTTGAACATACAGTACATGACTAGAGTGCAGAAAACGGAACTATTTTATTAGTTGTCAAATATCCACTGGACAAATGTAGCATATGCTTTTTCCTAGTATAAGGAAAGAAATATAGAAGATTCATTCCTTATTAATTAATAAGGAAATCAATTCATTACAAAATAGTTTTATTTATTAAATTGAGTTTTGTGATCTTGGTCCAGTCATTACCTAACTCACTTCATAGGGTTGTTATGGGAAAAAATATGTAGGACAAAGTAGTGTTGGATATGTTTACTGCCTCATTTATAAAAATAATAAAGGTAGGATACAAATATATAAATACAAATAAATAAATTACAGGTCACAATTTGAATTAAAGCAAATCCAATATTTTCAGGTGAAATCTTTTTAGCTTTAAAAAGGATAGAAGGGACAAGATTGAGAAGAGGTTGAGAGATAATTCTTAGAATTTCAGGAAACCTAATGATGAGATTGCATTTTAGATCATTCTTTCCCAAACTGGTGTCCTCCAAGTATATTATATTCAATCCAATAAGCCTTAAGGAAATACTGCTTTAGGCAAAAATCTAGGAATCTCCATGACATGTGTACTTTTAAGAAAGTCTCTCAACCAGATGAGTACCTGAGAAGACATTTCGGTGCAATTTCCAAGTTCTGCCCTGTTTCTCCCATGATAGATCCTCACACTAGTCCCAGTCTTCTTACTCTTGAGTAGTGAACCCTTTTAAAAATGTTAAGGGTAAAAGACAGTATGTAATAAAAGTTCCCCTTTCTAAGCAGCCTAAATTCTGCCCCCACCCCTACATTCAGGGGAATGCACAATCCATATTTACTTAGTCAAGGATATTGCCAATCCCACTAATTAGCCAATCTAAGACGAGATATTGCACCCAATCTGTTAATATATTAAAAGTTTTCAAAACAAGATATTGTATATTACCCAGTACAATTCCATACACATCTCTAAGAAGTCATTTTCAACTCCAACTTATGTGAGTATAAACCACAATCCAATATTCACTAATTTGTGATTAAATATTACTGAATGCAATATACAGGTTCACACAGCATGCTAATCCCAACAAACTGCATTATGGAATAATGTGTTGTTTCAGTTTAACCAACTACTTTCAACAAAACATGGTTGAGCAAAACATGTCTTAGCATACTATATCAACTAGAACAATAAATATCACAGATCTTGCAGAACTTGTCAAATAGCACAGTCCAATATTCCATGTGTATATTACCATTTCTTTCAATAACTTCCTGCATTTCAAAGCATAGTTGCATTATATAGATATACTGCAGAACTCAAGTTTCAGAAAACACATTTGTTTACATGACACGTAATTGCACACTTTAGAGACTCAGAGTTACCCAATCCTCATTTCTAATGTATACTCATCTCTCATCATAGTACTGTAGAGCAGGAATAGATTTATAAGTACATTTCAATATTGTACATTGTATCGTGTATTTCTTATGGAAAGGAAATTAAAAAATTGCTCTGCTAATCTTCTTGCTTTTCATGCTTTCCAATTTAAAAAGTGAAATCCTGATAACTGCAAATTTGGAAAGAGATAAATATATTTCATTTTCTATGTGAAAAACAAAGCTCTGCTTCTATACATGGCTAATCATTTTAAATAGAACAAAGAAAAAGCCATTCATTTTCAAGTCAAGGACATTCATCACAAGTGGAGTCTGTAGTCAAAAATTCATATTGTGTTGTAATATTCTCTAAGACTCAAGCAGGTGTAACTGACAACATGTTGGCAGCCTTGAAAGCAACCAAGCACATCGGTTTTATTAAAACAATTCTGGTCTGTAAGACACAAATCTACTCAACAAATTAATTTCATCACATTGAGAAGGGGAGAGAGGCAGGAAGTCAGAAGGAAGGAAGGAAGGAAGGAAGGAAGGAAGGAAGGAAGGAAGGAAGGAAGAAGGAAAGAAGAAGGAAGGAAGGAAGGAAGGAAGGAGGGAAGGAAGGAAGGAAGGAAGGAAGGAAGGAAGGAAGGAAGGAGCTGCAGACATTCAAATACATATAAACATGTTCCCAGCAGGAAGGAAGGAAGGAAGGAAGGAAGGAAGGAAGGAAGGAAGGAAGGAAGGAAGGAAGGAAGGAAGGAAGGAAGGAAGGAGCTGCAGACATTCAAATACATATAAACATGTTCCCAGCTCCACTAGTTCTCAGATATTAACAGCAAGAAATAGATTCCATCATGTTGGTGGTATGCTGATGCAAACACCAAGCAGATCACACAAATGTAACTTTAGAGGAAGATCTCCATATTTTCCAAATGCAATGCAAAGTTTTTCTCCATAAGCTGTTTCACAGAATTTAATAACAATGGATGCTGACAGCTGTGCATTGTAATAGTTCCGTGTGACTAAGACAAGTAATGAAGATAAATTATGCTTCTCAAATTCCCTGCCTTAGGATTGTTTAACTGATGCCAAGAAATCCTTGTTCATACAGAATATTCTGTATTCTTTTTTTTCTTGGCAAAAGAAGTCCTTCAAGTTTCCAGTAGGACTTTTCCCCTCTCTCCAATAAATTGTAAATTATGAAGACTGTAATAGAGATCTGTTGTATTGTTGATCTAGGTTTTTGACAATAGTAAAAAGAATTATTTTATTCCAACATTTTAGGCCAATCACAATGTAGCAAAGAGGAATGTGATTTTGCTGAAAGATAAGGCAAGTTTAAAGATTTCTAAAATGTTTTTCACTGAATGGCAAATAGATAAATGTCTCTAAAGACACATGGTTTGACTCTCAGGTTACAGAGTTCAACTGGCAAGTTTGTTCATGAACTTGTGAACCATTTCTCGATTTCCATCTGAATTGATTAGGTGGTCCACCACTGACCTATTCCCCAACTATTTTTCCTCTAAATGGAAAAATAATAACTAAGCAAACTTTTGAATTTACTAAATCTATTCACTTCTTCCTTCCCCCTCCCTCTTTTTTAAAAACTATATACACCCAAATGCTTTGGAAATTCAAATAAAATGGGTGTGTATGGGGAAAAAATTAGTCCGAGGACAAAGTTGCTCTGTTGTCTATAAAACTCTCAACAGTTATATAAAAAAGAATGTGTGCACATTTACAAGTGAAATATGAAGAAAATGATGTTTTATGCAAAACTTCAAAGTATTGCTTCCATCCAATAGCTGGGAGTTTCTAGTCCAGAACTGCCAACTGGTCTAGAAACCAAATACCCTGCAGACCCTAGGCCAAGATTACAGCATTCAACACTATCCAGGGGAAAAAGAATCAATCTTTAAGATATGATGTACAGTATTGTTTGGTTGGTGGCTTTAAATCAGGACTCCAGAAGACTACATAGACAGTCCATGTAGATTTCATGGCAATGTCTTTTGGAAGTGGATTGTCTTCTTCCTGGGGCTGAGACAGACTGACTACCCCAAAGTCAACCAGTTGAAGATGAATATTATGCAATCATATGGAAGCATACCACTAATTTAGCAATAAATGCAATTAAATAATTTCATTATGAATTTTTTGTACATTCTCATTCACAATATTAAACAATTTGATAAGTGTTTTATTTTCATTGACGTCAGAGAATTTTTTTATTTGTTAAGTTTCTTACTGGTAAAACAGACCCTAAAAATATTAAGCTAAAGTTGATATATTGGATTAATATAAGCTGGTCAAGTCTGAATCTTTTATGCATAATTTTAACACCTCTCACTTCCCAACATATTGTAGAGCTTATGCTTACTCATTTTTTTATATGTGTTATGCAAAGTAGTGCTAATATTTGATAATGCATCCTAATGATTACCGTATATATTTTTTTTATTGAAGGTATGTTTTACTCTTCTTTTTTGGACACCTGTGTGCCTTTCTTTGGAAGGGAAGCAATTGTAAAAATAAAACATACAATAATAACACTAATAATAACATGGTTGGATGACAAAAGAAGCAGGTATTTGAATGTGTGAAACACTTATATATCACACTTGTTTAAGCAAACTTATTAAGTGAAAAGAAGACACTGCAGTTTTATATTTGCTCATGAGATACAGTATATTTATAACCTTTTGTTAGAATGATGCTGCTTTCTCCAAATAGCTGAAAGCAGTCTGCTTGAAACAAAATTAGCTCCACAGTACAGCAGCCTTCAATCTATACATGTATTACAAGAAAAGGAGCTCAGCATAAAAGAAAGGTCAGGTTTGTCTATAATTGGGTCTGGAAAAAAGAAATAAAATCTCTTGATATTCTAAAGCAAACAAAAGACATATGACACTGCACTCTATCGCACCCACACCCCAAAGTTGGCATGGGTTTCAGCAAGCAATTTTAAGTCCACAAATATAACATTTTAAAATCCAAATGAAACGCATTCAGATGTTGCTAAAATAAAATATAAAAAATTGCTACATAGGGAAAACAAGTTAAAAAGATAAAAGCCTTTTCCATAAATGAAATATGGAAAGGTTCTTTCCTCAATTAAAAGCCAAATTACGTGGGGGGAGAGGGGAAGGAATACATGCGGAAAAAATAAAAATGGAACTGGAAAAAGTCAAGGGAATTACATGATGTAGCAAAACAATACACTTGGTTTTAAAAATTCTCATTTTTAAAAAAGTATTACATGGAATCCGTTGTTATTTCAAATATCCTATCGTGCTGATAAATTTCACCAGAACAAGAGTAATGGGGCTTTAGTCATACAGTTTCTCCCAGATAAGTGGTTACAACAAAGCTACATAGCTACATAGACACACACAGTCGATTATCTTAACAGAAGATTATGTGACAAAAAAATCCAATTTTTCACCAATTTCATTAACAGGAGTCTAGTGAAAGTTAGAGAATAATTTGTAAACAAAAACAATCATTCAATGGGTAAATATTTTTGACAAAAGAAGATTGAAATAAAAGATTGAAGATAAACATCTCCAACTATTTCAAGAAATTGTAACTTGTCTATCATCCTAAAATGTAGACTACAGAGGAATAACTTTAAATTACAGAAAAGAAGATTTTATCTAAGGAAACACAAAGAAAAAAATGTTGAGTAGCCATTGGGGGGGGGGGCGACTATTAGGGAAATAGGAACCTCTCTTCACTGTGAGGTCATCTAACATTTCTTTATCCATGGCATAAAAATTCTCTGCTACCCATTTTCAAATGCTGTGTTTTCATGCCATTGTGTTTACCTCACTCCTATCCCATACTGGGGGCAACTTAAAATTGCTTTTAGGCGCTCTGCTTTTAAAGTAGTGGTTTCTCTCTTTTTTTACAAGACAATTTTTTGCCATGGTAGAATCAAAGTCGATGATGCATCGACTCCTGCACTTAAACCTGCACTGTTCCCATTAGCAAGTAGGTTGTGGTGGACATATCCCATCCTTTCTGGGTCAATGGCGGCTGCCCCTGTATGAACACTTTGGCTTGAGCTGCAAGAGAAAAAGTCTTATTGTCAAGACCACATAGCTAGTAAGATTAAGGGAGCAAGAATGGCAGACTGTCAGTAAGATATCTTTAAAGTTACTCTGGAATAAATTCAGAATCTACAAAATTTAAGAGGATCAGAGGATTATTATGAGTTAATTAAGACAACTTATCTTTGAAACACCATTTTCCACCTCTCAGTAGCTGGATTGATTTATCATTTCTGAGATAAAATTAAAATGCTTCACTCCATACTTTACTACTTTATACTTTATAAACATTTTTTAAAAGTAGAACATACCTGTTTTATAAAGGAAGGTTTAATGCTCTTCTGAAAAAGTGTTTGACATGTATTTAACAAATAGGACAGCTAGGTTCTGCTGGCAATGCACTGCTACTTCTGTAATTAATACATTACAGGTTTCCCGCAATTACTTTGGACTGCCATTTTTCCTACTCCTGCACTTATTTTCATATTGCACAAGCCACTTCCAAGCGGTGATGGTCAAAGCCACTTCCTTCCAGCACTAAATTCCCTTTTAGCCCTATTCCCGTAGCTAGTAATGATTCTTGCAGGTCTAGTTATTGATTGATTGTCCTTCCAGGTTCAACATGCAGCCCTCCTCTGTACCTCTTAACTTGACCGACAGGGCAGATTCCAAGGAGAGATACAAAGTTGGGCAAACAGCAGTCTGCTTCTTAAGAATTGTCCTCTATATCTAGAATAGGTCAGCCAGGTAATTTTTAGATATCGATTTAACACAGCTTTATCACATTCTTCTGGCTTGTATTCAAATGTTAAAAAATGATTTTTTAAAAAATTAATCTAACACTGTTTCCAAAGAGCACTAGACCAATGTAACTATCAGGATCTCCCCAGCCTAAATTCTACCAGACGTAATGGTTGATATTGACCCCAAAGGGCCAATAGAACTATGCGAGGAGTTGGTGTTGTTCATAGCATTATTAATTTGGCATTTATTACATTATTTTCATATAATACATGTTTTAGGGTTAATGAACAATCTGAAACTGAAGAGACTGATGACCTGATGAGTCTGGTGACCCCTGCTATAGAATATTAAACAAGGTTATGTGTTCAAGGAGTCCACAAAATAATCTGTCATTAATAAAAGATTTTTTTTTGAAAGAAATGTATGGCTTCCTATCACACAGAAGTACGAGAACTTTCAAGAAAAATGCCAATAAAGAAGACTCAAAAATTAAACATATAGTATTGAAGGTTCTTGACAGGAAATAAAACAGCAGAGGACAGGAACGTAAAGGTTTCTTGCCATAGCAAAGAATACAGATTGTTTAGGGAGTAGACATAGATAGAGAAATATGTGTTAAATGTAATACTTAGCTTGGGAAAGATCAACTACTGGGAGATAAAATTAAACTCCAAAGGGTGAAGGAAAACTATCATTTAGTTAAGACAGAACTATCTCATTCCTTGCAATGCTAGTTTGCACTTGTTTGCACTGCTGACATAAGAAGTTCTCCAGGAAGGCAAAGGGATCCCAAGTGAAAAGGGGACGGAGACAGCCTAGGAAGGAAGAAAACCTCTTGTCTCTCTTAATCTTTCTCTTTTTCATAAAATTATTTTTATAGGTGAATGAGGGAAAAGATTGTTAGTTCGGGAATATCCAACCAAAGTGTTTGATTTGTTTCATGGCTCTTTTTTCTTGATATAAACAAAGGAAGCCAAATCCAGGGCCGGATTTAGAAGAAGAGAGGCCCTAGGCTATTCCACTTATGGGGCCCTTTCACCTCCCATTTTTAAGTTTGTAAATTACATGAGAGATAATAAAATACATCATTACTGTGATATATATCAATATATTAAAAGAAACATGTTGTAATTGGTACTAACCTTTATAAAAAATGTGGCACAGATAATAAATAAAAATAAAAGGCCCCTCTTGATCTTGAGTCCCTAGGCTGAAGCCTAGTTAGCCTATAGGAAAATCCGGTCCTGGCCAAATCGTATTCTTGGGAGGCTTTTCCAAGCTCATTTTTTTCTTTACCTAGGAAGGCCAACTACTCATTGTAAGTGAATTGCCAGATTTGCAATGGTTTTACTAAAAGGCTACAACAGGAAATAGTAACAGGAAAGCACTAAAATACATAAATGCTCATAATTGAGATCCTAGTTGGGAAGCTCAATTTTGGAATCTATCTTTATTCTCTCAACTCCCCATTACTGCCAGAAATTGTTGACAACAGGGTCATTAGGTGGAGTTAATTTTTGTGCCAGGATATTTTCCAAGTCTTTTAGACATGCTTGCCAATTTTCTACTAGCTTATAAAGTGCCAACGTTCATTATAAAAGTTCTGCTTGTTATAACAGTGTTTTAGGGTAAAATATCACACAAAAGGTGAGTCATATTTAGGGAGCAAAATAGGCAGACGAATATCAAAACGTAAATAGCTCACACAACTTGACATATGGTTAAATCTACCCATCCTTCTCTAGGCCTGCCTCATCACACATAAAAGGAGTGTAATTTCACCTCCTCAATGAAGAGAAAAAAATAAAGCTAGGGACTACAATAAATATCACTTGCCAAGTATCATTCTTCAGGGAAAATAGAGCTTCGCAATCAGGATAGTGCAATTAATGCCACCATATTTTTTTTGCCAACCCCAGGACCGGAATGTAGCATGTGCATGCAGGTATGAGGAGTCACGTGACAAATGAGAAGTCACTAAATGAATGAATTGAATGAATGAATAAGAATGTATACAGTATGTATTTATGTCCAACTAGAAAGCCATCAATTAGTGATCTTTGAAAGTGAATTCTATTAAGCAGAAGGTTGTAGTTGATGCTCTAAATCCATCTTTCAGTTTTACAACTTCATACAATAATTGAATGAAGTTCGATTTTCAGACAATGAGACCTATAAATAATAAATATAATGAGGAACATTGTGAAAGAAAACATTGGAGACCCATAGATAGTCCTAATGTCTTTTTATTGAATAAGAAGAGTAAAAATAATCTATGATGTTCATTCCACAAAGTATCAGCATTACATGAAGATGATTCAAAACAAGATTAAAGATGTCTCATTGCACTTAACATTGATGGCTTCCTAGAAACAATCAACAGTTAACTCCTAGCTCCATGGCAAAAGTTTCAAAAAACCATTCTCTTCTTTTTTGAAGCCTTTATGAGTATGTGTCCTCTACACCTTCTGAATTAATCTCAGCTCATGTTTCAGCCCATTCATCATGTTTGTCAAATGTTAAGACACTCTTCGTATCCTACTTTTCAGGGTTCTTTTCTATTGGGGTGTGTCTGTCTGTCTGTCATTATTCATGTCATCCAAGTTTGGAATTTCCAGAATAGTCTATAAACTGTATCTCATAATTTCTAAGGACAAAGATTTTAATTAAAACTCAGGCCTTGAATGAAGTTTTAGACAAATATATATATACCCACTCATATCAAACATGATTTCTCTTCTGTTAGAAAAACAATATTATTCAAAACTCAGAAAAAGAGTTAAAATAGTATAAACTAAAAGCTGTGTGTGTGTGTGTGTGTGTGTGTGTGTGTTTCCCCTTCCCTTCCTATTAAGGCATTTATATAACCGAAGATGAAACCTTTTTGAATTTTCTTTTTTTGCAGCAGCTATAAGTTCACAATTTGCTATACAATTGCACTCTGTTTTCTTTACAATAGGAACAAGATGGAATAAAAATATTTGTGAGAGGATATTTTTGGTTTAATGAAGCCTATTTTTAAAAAATAAATTCTTTACAAAGCAACAGAAGACAAGTCTCTTTTATTACTGATATGTTTTGCAATTAACCCATTGCCATAAAAATGAGAAATGATATAATGTAACAGAGCAGCAAGCAATAAAACATGATGTATGAAAGATTAATCTTATGTGTCAGGGAAAAACTTTAATTTCAACATTTATGAACATTGGAAACATATTTCATTGTTGTAATTGAAAGAAAGATTTATTTATGTTAAGATATATTAATACATAAATAATTCAAATCAAATATTATGGTTTAAATACCAGCTAAAAGAAATAGAATCAATCCTGTCATAGATGTCTAAGAACTTAAATCAATTTCAGTTCATTTAAGGTAAATGTATACCGTATACCAAAAATCAGTACGTAGATTTTGTTAATAAGTATCTACCAATTTATTTAGCATTCTCTTCTCACATTTCACTCTCACTTGCAAAGCACCAGGTATCACACATCAGTCGCACAAGAAAGTAAGGTAAGCAAAAAGTGAAGTCACTTCTGGTTGGTGATTCAATCATAAGGGATGTAAATTTAGGAAAGGATATGGAGGTTTTAAAAGTTAATACCACTTTATAATGTCTTGGTAAGGCCACACTTGGAATACTGCATTCAGTTTTGGTGCCACAATATAGAAAAGATGTGGAGACTCTAGAAAGAGTGCAGAGAAGAGCAACAAAGATGATTAGGGGACTGGAGACTAAAACATATGAAGAACGGTTGCAAGAACTGGGTATTGTATTAAGAGGTCAGGTGTCTGCCAGGTGCTACTACTGGCAGAGACAAAAAGCATATTCTTAAGATAGTCAAGAATACAAGTAGGGACTGTGATGTTGATGCTATTATACATCTTGGCACAAATGATTTGTCCCAAAAAGATGTATTTTCTGTGAAGAATGATTTACAGAGCTTGGGGTATGAACTTAGTAGTATAGGTTTAGGCTTATCTTTTCAGAGGTTTTACCAGTATATAAGGAACAAAAACGGAAGGGCCAGTGTGTAGCAGAGTTTAATGTGTGGCTAAAGAAGTGGTGTAAAAGGGAAGGCTTTGGTTTTATTAGTCATGATGTCTGCAGCTGGTCCAATGAAAAACTGTACAAAAGAGATGGTTTGCACCCATCCAAGAAAGGGACTGAATTACTTGCCATTAAATTCACAGATTTTCTGGATAAACATTTAAACTGAACAGCGGGGACAGAGAATTAATTGATACAGAACATTTCTATCCCCAACAATCTAAAATTCATAGGGTTTTCAGTGCATGTAACAAAGATGTTTGTGTGGGTAAGATTATCACTCCCGCTGTCAAGCAAAACCAAACATTTAATAGTGAGTGCCATACCATATGCTTGAATCATACAAGTGGCAAGAAAATACGGGCAGTCAGGCATAACACAGGTTATGTAGACAGTAAGCACAGGGTCAATCAAAATGGACTCAACTATCTATACACCAATGCACAGAGTATGAGGAATAAACAGTGCTAATTAGAAATTCAAGTAAAAGAGGGCAGATACGATATTGTTGCCATTACAGAAACTTGGTGGGATGAAACCGACAAATGGAACATACAGCTAGAAGGATTTAAGTTATTTAAAAGAAATAGACCAAATAAAAGAGGAGGTGGAGTTGCACTATATATAAGAAATAATTACCTCTCTACAGAAATAGAGCACAACAATGATGAGAACTATCTTGAATGCATTTGGGTCAATATTAAAGGTTGGGGGGAAATGACATTGCCATAGGTCTATACTACAGACCACCCAACCAAGCAGAGGAAGTAGATATACTTTTTTCTAGTCAGCTAACTAAGGTATGTAGGAAGCACACCACAATAGTAGTGGGGGATTTTAACTACCCTGACATCAACGGGTAAACAAACTCTGCATCAAGTGCAAGATCCAACAGGTTCCTAACAAACCTAGCAGACAACTTTGCTTTCCAAAAAGTAGAGAAGGGAACAAGGGGATCAGCCATATTGGACTTAATTCTCACTAACAGAGAGGAAAAGATAGGTGTTGATTGAAGCCACAAGAACTGTGGGGGCAAGTGACCATGCAATATTGGAATTCAACATTATGCAAACACAAGTAGTAGAACAGAGTGAAACTAGAGTCTTGAACTTTAAGAGAGCTAATTTCAATAAACTTAGAGAGAGCTTTGGAAAAATTCAATGTCTGTGTCATATTCAATAGATATTTATATTTGCGTGTTATAGGCAAGTATGGATTTGTATAAGTGCTTTAAGTGAATAATAGCTTCCATCTTCACAATCTACATGAGATTACTATCATTTGAGCCACAATCAACTACATGTACAGCAAAGAATTGTGCTGATAAGTATGAAGACCATCTCATCACTTGAAATAGGCAGGTGAAGGTTGTGGAAGGTGTTCATTAGCTCATTATTGGACAAAGTTTGTGCAATTCTGGAAACTTACTGGCCAAGCAAGACATCAGCAAATATTGCAACCCAATCATCATTTATTTTAAACCCTGTTTATCTTCCCTATTTTTAGTTACAATTTCTTTTTATGAATTACATCATCTTTTTCTACCTAAATAGGAGTCATCACATTTCTTTTGAATAAGAAATTGGATATGTTAAATTCAATTACCTTCTTAGTATTTAACCTTTAGTTCTGCTGCTGATAGCTTTTTAATCTATAAAAGCTTTTAGCTTCATAACTGTTAAGGGATGGAGAGTATAGCTGTAGCTATTTTATATATTTAAACATGGTCCTTATTTGAATTATAATTATGATTATAGAGTATTGCATTTGATTGACATTATTATGAGTCTACTTTATTATTATTTATCCTTATGCTCCCTACCAGTTTGGATGTAACAACAGAAAAGCAGCACTGAAAAATAATAATAAGGATGTGTGAAGTAAGCATCCTTTCTTTAGCATCATAAACACACTCAGTCAGGATGTTTCAATTAGATGACACTGTTTCACTGTGTTGTATAAAGAAGTATTTAGATTCATCAGTCCTGAATCCACTCTCTTCAGTGGATGAATTAGAATAAAAAATACCATGTTTTTATAACCAGCAACAGAGAAGGGTTCTTGTAGAGTTTTCTTTTTCATAGGCCAAAATATTTCAATAACCCGCCTACTTTTAGTATTATATATTCTTCCACACATAAGCAGCTGATGGTTATCATTTGATGCTTAATTTCAGCTGACCAAATGTCTTTTAATAGTTATGATTGTTTTGTATGATAATTATTATATAAAGTAGTAATTAAAATATATTTGTTACATACTAGCTTCAGCTATAATGGTTTCCACCAAGGTCCTATGTTCCGGCGGGAACAGAGATTCAATCTCATTGGTCGAAGGGTCTGACAGCTCCCTATAAAAGGGCTGCTATCAGACTGAACCTTTGCTGGATTGTACATAGTTGCTACTGAGTTAATAAAGAGCTGTTGTACCGTTAGCCGGTGTGTGCCTTTCCATTACCCGATCTAACACTGGCGACGAGGATGGGATTGGAAGGCAACTAGGCAGACCAAAAAGAGCATAGCAATCCAACAAGTAAATCCTGCCTGGAGCTCAGTGCGGCTTCGAGCAGCCATTTTTGAGTGGCACACTCAAAACGCCCTCAGAACATAAAATGGTCATGCAGGCCCCACCGACTCCATATGATCCAGTCACCGAGCACTGGGACTCGTATATGCTGAGGTTCGACTGCTTCCTTGAAGTCAACGACCTCATGGGCCTTTCTGAAGGCTGCAAGAAGAATATGTTTCTTGGTTACTGTGGACGGGAAGTGTTCGAAACTGCCAAAGACCTGTCAGAACCAACGTCGCTACAATTGGTCACTTGGTCCATGCTCCAGCAGACGCTGAGGACTCACTACACTCCCAAGCCATCTAAGCATGTCCGCTGGAATGAATTTAATATTTGCAACCAGAAGGAAGGCGAATTAATCAATAAGTACGTTGCGGTGCTACAAAAGGCCACAGCGTACTGCGAGTTCTGAGATCTTGACGAGTTTATTCTTGATGGCATCATATACAGTGTGTGGGACATTAATCTACAGAGGAGGTTACTCACCAAATCTAACCTCACTCTACAAATTGCCTTGGATGAAGCCAGGGCATCCAAATTGGCTGTCAAGTCAACAGAAACCCTGCAGTACTAAAGCACGCCACAAGACATGCGAAAGAACACACACGTTCATTGCGAGGCTGCAGACGCTGAAAGCTCAGAAGGCGAAGATGACAGCTGCCGCATGCGCAGTAGCCGCACCAAGCCGGTGTGCAAATTTGAACAGCGTTTCCCACCTTGCACTAGCTGCGGAGGAGACCATGCCCAATCGGCTTGCCTGCCAATGCTGTGAGCGAAAGGGGCACATCACCAAAGTTTGCAGAAGCGAGCACCCCATGATGACCTGGCAGCCAATAAGCTGACCTAACCGCCAGCAGAGGCCCAACCAAGGGGCATGGCAGCCACCACCACGGTGCTCAGAGGGCGACACCAGAGTCACCTACCACACCTCAATCGGCCAAGTCCGCACAAGGTAGTCAAAGAAGCTGAAGGTCACAGTCCTCATCGAGGGCTCTCCATGTGAGATGGAGATCGACACGGGATCATCATTAACCAACATGCCATGGTCTACACTAAAGCAGGCTATCCCTAGCCTGAAGAAACAGCATCTACGCACCCTTGACATCCGCCTTCGCGATTACCAGGGGAACCGAGTCCCCATCGTGGGTAAGGGCACCTTCCAGGTAAACTTCAACAACTTCAGCAGCCAGCTCCCAGTGACGGTGGTCAGCAGTGACCAGCAGAGCCTCCTGGGGCTTGACTGGTTCGAAGCCCTGGGGATAGAAGTGACCAGTATCAACAAGAGCGCCGACGAACTACTCATAGACCTGCCACTCTGCAAGAGACTCCACGATCAAACAGGTTTTGAACTGGGTGTGGAGGGGGTGGCCCAAGGGGCCTGTTGGGTCTGAATTCAAAATGTACCATTGTAAGCGTGACGAATTATCTGTGGTTAATGGTTGTTTGCTGTGGGGGGACCAGGTCGTTGTTCCACCCAAACTGCGCATTGCAGTATTAGAGGCTTTACACGTAGGGCATCCCGGAATTGTCAGAATGAAGTCTTTGGCCAGGGGTTACGTGTAGTTGCATAACATGGACAGGGAGATCAAAGAATGGGTGGCTACCTGCACACCGTGCCAGGAGTCCAGACTAGCTCCCCCAGCGGTGCCTGCTAAGGAGTGGGAGTGATCTCAAGCACCGTGCGCTATGGTGCACATTGATTTTGCTGGCCCAGTTCATGGCCAGACATTCCTCGTAGTTGTGGACGCCTACTCAAAATGGCTAGAGGTAGTCCTAATGACGCCTACTACGGCAGAAGCAGTCATCAAGGTACTACGGAGACTTTTCTCCATGCACGGACTGCCCAATGTCCTGGTCTCTGACAACGGGTCCCAATTCATGGCCATGCAATTTGAGACCTTCTTAGCAGCACAGGGAATCAGACATCCCCTTGTCGCCCCATTCCATCTGGCCTCCAATGGTCAGGTGGAGAGAATGGTGAAATCTGCAAAAGAGGCCCTATCTAGGATGGGCCCAGGAGATTGGCAAACACAGGTTTACCACTATTTGCTAATTCAGCACATCACACCCAGTGCCACTACAGGGAGAAGCCCCTCTGAGCTTCTCATGGGTCGCTGGCTAAGGTCCCACGTAGACCGGCTACACCCAAATTATTCTGCTGCATCGCCCCCTGACTCCACAAGCAAAATTCAGAACTTTAGTGTAGGGGATTCAGTTTATGCCCACAACTACGCCAGGGGAACTCTGTGGATTCCTGCCATAGTGATAGGCATCACTGGGCCTCGCTTTTATCTTGTAGAGCTCGAGAACGGTCAGAATTGGAGAAGGCACCTTGACCAACTCTGTGGCCGCCTCTCAAACTCCACTCTTAGACAACCAGAGGTAACTTCTGCATGAGCTAGCCAAAGCCCTACCCAAACGGAGCATGAACTCACTCCATCCACAGACAGCTCAAGCCCGAGGGTACTGGGGAACTTATTTGGTTGTGTTTCAGGCCCACAGCGAGCTCTGAGCGAACCGGCTCTAGAAGCTCCAGCCGCAGCCTGTGAAAGTTTCCATGAGCTTCCACCAAATGGAGCTGCGGAGCAAACAGGTCCGTCCGACCTGTCCAAAGAACACCCTCCAACTGAACAGTGCAGGTCAGGCAGAGCTACCAAAAAGCCCACCTACCTGCGGGACTATGTAACAAGTAGGATTACTCCATCTAAAAGGGAAGGGGTGTTAGATACTAGCTTCAGCTATAATGGTTTCCATCAAGATCCTCTGTTCCGGCGGGAACAGAGGTTTAATCTCATTGGTCGAAGGGTCTGACAGCTCCCTATAAAAGGGCTGCTGTCAGACTCAAACTTCGCTGGATTGTACACAGTTGCTACTGAGTTAATAAAGAGCTGTTGTACCGTTAGCCGGTGTGTGCCTTTCCATTACCCAATCTAACAATATTCTTCTATCCTGCTGGTATTTCAAAGAGCCCTGGAGACATGCCTTTGACAAAGATAATTGAGGGACCTTCTTTTTTTGTTATTCCCATCTGGATTTTTTTCTCTCGTCAGCTTTATTTCTTTGGTGTCTGTCTGTCTCTGTCTCTCTCCGTCCCTCTCTTCCCCCCCCTCCCCGCTCTCTCTGTGATTTCTGTGTTTTAAAACTTTGTAAACTGCCCACAGTCATTTGGAGTCAGATAGGATGTAAATGTAATATATTATACTATATTGCCAAAACTATTTGCTCACCCATCCACATAATCAGAAGCAGGGTATTTTGGTTTGTTGCACAGTCAGCCAAATGTTCAGACTGGATTTGGCACTTTTATCCACCTATTCGGTCCTTCCCAAGAACCTGGGATAGACAGATGTTGATGTTTGATGGTATTAGAGGTATCGTTGCAGATTGTAAGCTGTTCTGAGTAAAGCTGCCTTTTGCAATTGACTGATGGGGAATTTGTCAATGGCAATGGTGTTCAAGTAGTGCTCAAGTTTTTTTGAGATTCTGCCCAAAGCATCTATTCCTATTAGTAATACCATTGCTTTCTTTTGCCACAGTTGTTCCATTTCTATTTGCAGATCTTTGTATTTTGTTATCTTCCCCAGTTCCTTCTCTTATATTCTGCTTTATTATTTTTTATTCCAGATACACTAATGCATTAAAATTCACACTATGCTGCATGCTAAATTTTCAGTGATAAATTAAAGTGGTTAATTGTCCTATTTTAATTGAAAAATCTTCAACCAACCATGTCTAAAATGTAACTAAGACTTAGAAGTTGTTCATTTTGTAAGAAACAGTGTTTTGCCTTTTTTCTCTATATTTGTAAAATAAGTTAAAAATCCCTTGCATTTAATTACAGAATTGTTCCCAAATATAATTGTACCTAATGGGTGATAATTTTCAGATATTTCTGTCTGTCTTTACAAAGCATTTAAGTTAGCAGCAGCCAGGAAGAACTGACATGACCTGTTTATCAGCATCTTTCAGCAATTCATCTATAATTACTGATTTGTTGATCCATAAGTTAATCATGTTGGAAACCATGAATCTCACCACCAAGCATGACTTTCTAGTTTCACAGTTATGAAATTTTTGTTTACATTAAATCACAATTGTACTATTGGATAGAGGAATTTTCCAACCATAGAAAATTCATTTGACTGTTATTTCATTAAATTAATGACAATGAGCCATATGGTTTATAAGAAATTACACATAGTCCATAATGCCAATGTTACCGTATTTATTCGAGTATAACGCGCACACGTGTATAACGCGCACCCCCTAATTTTCGATTAAAAATCGGTATAAAATTTTGTTTCACACCAAGCATTGTAATAGTAATGACTATTGCCGCCGGCGGGGCGGGAAGGGGGCGGAGGCGCGCCAGCTTTTGCTCTAGTCAAGACAAAATAAGACCAAACTCACGGGTGGCATTGTAATGAGTAGGCGATTGCTGTATAGAGAAGAGGAAGAGCAGGCTAAAGGTCCAGCATAGAAGCGAAGCCGAAAGAGATCCTTGCGAGGCTCTGCAGGCTTCCTCGGAGTAAGGAAGGCAACAGCTCCCCTCACCCCCCAGAAAGCAGCGGGGCTCGTCGCGATGAAAAAGGCAGCCCTGATGCCGAGGAGAGCTTTGCAAGGAGGCGGAAAGGAAAAGCCCGAAAAGGCACCAAAAGAAGCGGGGGGAGCTTCGCACGCCTGGTGGGCAGCCTGTGCGCGCCTGTTGCCAGCATTCGGCGGCAGCAGCGGCGGCAATAGTCGGAGCGCCGCTGCTGCCGCCGAACACTGGCAACAGGACCGCCGGAGCGCCGCCTCATCTCTCCCAGGCGCTGCCTTTGAAAACGCCTCGATGGCTGCCCACCAGGTGGGCGAAGCTCCCCCCGCTTCTTTTGGTGCCTTTTCGGGCTTTTCCTTTCCGCCTCCTTGCAAGGCTCTCCTCGGCATCAGGGCTGCCTTTTTCATCGAGACGAGCCCCGCTGCTTTCTGGGGGGTGAGGGGAGCTGTTGCCTTCCTTACTCCGAGGAAGCCTGCAGAGCCTCGCAAGGATCTCTTTCGGCTTCGCTTCTATGCTGGACCTTCTGTAGCTAGAACAAGCGACGATTCCTTGGTTTAAACGGCGGCAGCAGCAGCGGGGAGACAAAGGAGGGGAAAGGCGGCAGGCAGCTGAGTTGCGACTATTGAGCACGGCGCGGCGCTGCCTGTGGCCGGGATCGAGGCTGCAGTCCGGAAATTTACAATTTACAATTCGCCACTGCCACCCCAGCCCAGCCCTCGTTTATAACGCGCACCCAAACTTTGACTTCTTTTTGGGGTATAAAATTTTGCGCGTTATACTCGAATAAATACGGTATTTTTTTTGGAGTCATACTCCTCAGTGTAGATTTACAGTTCCAAAACAGAATCAAAACTCAACGTATATAAACTTATTTAGATTAACTCACACCCCAAGAGTCAATAAAATAGATTTTTCTTCTGATCAAGTTAGACATTGTCTGCATTTCCACAATTAAACAAGTATGTCTATTTCATACCTATAAATGCAAGAACCTTAAATCAAAAACTCATGTTAGGCTTGTGACATAGTATATTTGGATTTTAAAAATAGACTGAAATATGTCCATGCTATTGTAGTTATCCTAGTAATGAGCTGCTAAATGAGGTTTGCCTCTCATTATTGTAAAGAATAATGAACCTTTACATTTCAAACTGCAGTGAAACATTGGTTTTCTTTAGAGTGCAGCCAGGAGTGACTGAGGTGACTTCTTTAAATTAGAGTAATCTGTAATTTTTGCACAGTAATGGAAACTTTCAAACTGAAATGTCTCTCTAGGAAATGCTGTTGCTTGAAAAAGAAAGAACAAACATATTTTAAATAAGAAATGAAATGGCACAAGTATATAATGCACTGGATTATGTCTCATCCAGCAGTGTTGTTAAAGTGGGATTTTGAAGTAGAAACCTACTCAAATGAAGAGGACAGACCTCTGATGAAACTGAGATAATGTTTAACATTTTGAAATAAGTGAGGTAAAATATATTAGGTCTTTATGTGGGTATCTCCAGGAATGAAAGGGGTGCAAATGACAAAACATTCCCACCATTATCATACAAATCGTATGACTTCTGTTTTGACATTATACGGGCTTGTTTTTGGGCTCCCAAGCTCTCTGTGTGTCACGTTTTTGACCTCCTAGGACCCCAAAACACTGCAGTTCTCTGCATGGCCCATTTTTGCTAAAAACAGGTCCATTTTTGGGCTTCCAAGCCCTCCATGCATTGCCCTTGCAAATGGACCGATTTTGGCAAAAATGGTCCATGCTGAGCACTGCAGAGTGCTTCTCAGAGCTGGGGAGGGCAAAATGTGATGCACGGAGGCCGAAAACTATTTTTTTCTTGTTTTCCTCCTGTAAATATAGGTGTGTCTTATAGTCCGAAAAATATAGAATATAAGATAGACATTCTCATTCATAGCCATCTCTTAGCTTGTTAAATTTAACTTATCTAGTTAAATACAGTACATTATGATTGCATCATACTTAGACTTCACTGGGTTAAAATATGTGTGGGTCAGTGGTGGGATTCAGCCAGTTCGCACTTTTTCAGGAGAAACAGTTGTTAATTTTCTGAGTTTGGTGACTGGTTGTTGAAAGAAATCATTAGGGCAGAGAACCAGTTATTAAATTATTTGAATCCCACCACTGGTATGGGGGGGGGGTGTTTGTGTGTGTGAAAATGGCCTTGCTTGAAATTATTTGGAATGATAAATAATGAGTCCAGATTCTGTGCACATTTTCATTAATTTATTACCTGTAGCTATATAGTATCCTTTTTATTATACAGTGAAATAAAAATTTAAATGTTAATATTTTATATGCTATTAATGAAATTGATCATTGTCCCATTACTTGCTATATGCGGATCTTTTAAAAGATATTATTTTACACAATAGAAGAATTTTAAAGTTTTTTTATCATAAATCATAAAATTCTCCTTACCTAATTCTTAAAAGAATCAAGAATCCTGTACAGGTAGTCCTCAACTTACAACCATTCATTTACTGACTGTTTGAAGTTACAATGAAAATGTTATTTATGACGATTTTTCACACTTGCAACCCAGGAGTGGGATTCAAAAAAATTTACTGCGAGTTCTGTGGGTGTGGCTTGGTAGAAGTGGCAGGGAAAGGATACTGTAAAATTTCCATTCCCTTCCCACTCCAGGGGAAGGTTACTGCAAAAACCACATTTCCTCCCGATCAGCTGGACTCGGGAGGCAGAGAATAGAGCGGGTGGAGCCAGTCAGAAGTGCTATTTATCAATTCTCTGAACTACTCAATATTTCCAATATTTAAGTAATTCACTTAAGTTGTGGCAAGAAAGGTTGTAAACTGGAGTAAAACTCACTTACCAATTGTACTGTACTTGGCAATAGAAATTTTGGATTCAGTTAAGACTTAAGTTGATGACTACCTGTATATGCAAATTTCATCTTTTTTTCTGGGATGATGATTTTGCCCATCAAAATAACCTGACAAATTTCTTTCAAATAGAAAGGAAAGGAAAGGAAAAATATCAGAATGGTATTTGTCCTCTTTAGGAAAGTTAATGTATTGGGTTTTTTTTTTGGTTTTTTTTTGCAAACGCTGATATATTTAATGAATGCTTTAAAAAGATCTGAGCAACTATCATATGTCAATTTTGATTAAACACCCACAGTGTACAAAATGAGGAACCTTCCCTTTCCTTCCTGAAACGTTTGCATTCTACTCAAAAAGGTCAGAATCAAGGATCCAGCAGATATTTGACATTTACACAAACATTTAAGCAAATACATATATAATTTCAGCAGCAAGGATACAGATCAGTAACCACAATGCTATATATTAGGTAATAACTGAGATAAACCATGTGCAAATAGGTGCAAAGGTTTTCATAAAAACACGATGCCATTTTTGAGACAAAATTTCAATTATGGGCACTGGGCATAAGGGTAACTGAAAAGGAATGTAAAGAGTTCTTATATTTCTAATTTAATCGAGAAGCTATAAAGTAACTGGCCCTGAAATGAAGCCTGAATTATGTTCCATTCCAGTCCATTGAAAAGAACAATGATTTTAGGAATGATGAACAGAACTACAAGTGGTGTAGAAGAGCTTAAAACAAAATGTTCAGTGACTATAGCCAAAGTCCAACTGTTGGTTTAAGTTGACTGCATGTAAGCAAGAAAGAAGGCCAGACTGAAAAGTAGGTTAAGACTATTTGGCAGACTTCCAAAATAAAGATAAATTATTATTGTTTATGGGGAAATACTCAGGGCTGGAGTCCTACCACTTTGGGATTGGTATTATATATACTCCTTGCATTTATATGTAGCAAGAGCCAGCCAAAACCAAGCCAAGAACAAGTAAGCTCATGTTCAGTTCTTGAGCAGCCTCGTAGAACCAGTTAAGTTTATACCCTATTTCTAACATTGCTGGAATACCTATATTCTAGCATATTTATTATTTCCGTCCCATATTGCATTATGCAAACATAATGCAATATGGGATGGAAATATTAGAATTACTGCTGATCTCCGCTCCTTCCGTAAGAAACTCAAGACTCACCTGATATTAGAATTACTGCTGATCTCCGCTCCTTCCGTAAGAAACTCAAGACTCACCTGTTCCAATTAACTGGCCTGGCCCAACCATAATCATAACCATAATCTAATCCCAACCTTCCTGGCTGGTATTTTAAATTTTAAATTTTGGGGTATTTTAATTGGTTTTAATTATTAGTTAATTTATGATTACTGTACAGACTCTTTGTTGAATTTATTTGTCTGGGGTTTTGTATTTCTGTTGTTTATTGTGTATTTTATTTCTGTCTGTACACCGCCCCGAGTCCCCTTGGGGAGAGGGGGCGGTTTATAAATTTAAAGAAATTAAATTAATTAAATGTTCTCCCAGAGGATAAAAGGAGAGACATGGCTGTCTGAAATATCTAACCCCCAAAGATTGCATCCAACATTTCATGAGGGCCAACATTTCCTAGATTTAGGCTCAGAGACATTGAAATGTGTTTTTCAATAAATTTTCAAGGTTTTTTTCAACATTTTTTTCCAATACAATTCAAACCTATACATTTTTTTTGTTCCATCATTCTGAAGGTCCAGCTGTCACAACTGTATGTTTCAAACAGAAAAATCATGACTTTGAACGTGAATACCTTTGTTGTCAGTGTGATGTCTCTACACTTTAATGACTTTCTTACAGAACAGAGAGTCTCTGACATGTGTTATATATTTAATTTGAAGGGAATCAGAAAAAGAAGCTATCAGAAATCAAGATGACTCACACTAGCAAACTGATGACACAAGCAGAGTTCAGACAAACTCAGAGCAGCATTGATTCAGGTGAAATTATGTTTATTGGATCGCAAAGAGTTGGTGTAGCTAAACTCTATGCCACATGCATGTATTTATGTAATCACCATGGAATTCAAGTCCCAAAGATGCTTTGTCAAAAAGCAACTGGACTTTCTTTGTTTTGCTTAAAGATGTTTTGCTTCTCATCCAAGAAGCTTCTTCAGTTCTGTTCAGAACTTTATTTTTCAAGCAAAATAAAGAAAGTCCAGTCGACTTTCTTTATTTTGGTACTTTTGGGACTACTATGACCTGGATGACTGAGGATTTCCATAGACATGGAGCTCAATGTTTCTCTTCCCCTAACTTCTTTTATTCTTACAGCTACCTGATGAGAACCAGCCAGGAGGCTTTCTAAGAGTTTCAGAGCTTCTTTGTTACTATACTATACTATAGTTCGATATTTAATAGATTAACAGAGTTGGAAAGGACCTGATATATTCAAGGGGAGGCAAATGTTTACCAGTGAAAGACCATTTTTTTAAAATTGTTTCGTTCTGTTGCTGGGAGTGGAGGAGGGGGCGGATTTATGGTATGTTAAGCATATTTGAAATTTAACAGAGCTGATGAAAATTGTTTGTTAACTTCACACCATTCAGTATATTGCTGCCTAATATTAGCAATGTGTCCTTGAAGCACTAATGTCTAAAAAAAAAGGATGTTCAATGCTCGTTAGCCATACAAAACCATGGCAATTTCTATCATGTAGAAGGTACAAAAAAGGACTGAAAATGAATATATCTTTTGAATGTGTTTTAAAAATTATAGGGAAAGAGCACTGCATAAACTGTATGGCTTTTAATGCTTTTCTTTAGACAGATTATAAAGTTAGATAAAATTATATTACTCTAAGTAATAACACAGAAATTAAAAAAAAATTAGCTAAAGCCAGGAGTCTTTAGATAAGATTTATGTCAGCCTTCCTGAAATGGCTATCTGTTTCTCTTTTGTCTGATTTCTACCAGGTGTTTCTTCATGAACTTAAATCAAAGTATTCCCAATTCACATGAAATCCCATCTACAGTAATAAACTATAGTGATAAATAATTTCAGAAGCCGTCTTTGCTATTTCTGATTATTTTTCCCCACTGGAAATGTAGGGGTCTGTGTTGCTTTAGACTTGTTATTTTTGACTTTGATTACATAATTTTGAACTTAGAACCTTCAACAGAATTTGAAAAATTCTTTCTAATGTTTTTTTTCTTTATAGCACAAGATTTTTTCAAAAAATAAAATAAATTACTGAAAAAATAATATCGATAATTGAAAATGTTCATAGATTTGAAATGACTAGAGTCATATTTTGATAATGAAAAAATGACAAGCAAATTCTCATTCTCCATGCAATATATACATAATTTATCCTTCATATAATGTAATTCGACTACCAAATTTAAAGAAAGAATCTATGAACATGTAATAGTATTTCAATAAACTTAGCAAGTACTTTGTTTCATTGGGGGAGTTGTACTGCTTAGGTTGATACATTAATAAATAATAAATAATAATAAAATTTTATTTGTTAGCCGCACCCTCTCCCGAAGGACTCGGGGCGGCGTACAATAAAAAACATATAAAATACAAATATGGACAATGCATACACAAAATAGACATATACGTGGAGGAGGTAGACAGATGGATGGAAACAATTAAAATCACAGTTTAAAATCCCCTAAATAAAATCACAAAATTAAAAAACCCGTCAGGAGTGATATCATCAAACTATGGTTGAGCCAGGCCAGCTACTTGGAATAGGTGGGTCTTGAGCTTTACACGGAAGGCGCGGACGTCAGAGGTAATCCTAATATCCGGGGGGACGTCATTCCACAGGGCTGAGCCCGCCACAGAGAAGGCTCTGCTCCTAGGCGCCACCCCCCGGCACTGTCTGGTGGACAGCACCTGGAGAAGTCCCTCTCTGTGTGAGCGAATTGGTCGCAGGGATGTATGGGGCAGAATACGATCCCGCAGGTATCTAGGTCCTGAGCCATGGAGCGCTTTAAAGATCGTTATCAAGACCTTGAAACGCACCCGATAGACCACAGGAAGCCAGTGCAGCTCGCGCAGGAGAGGTGTCACATGGGAGTACCTTGTACTCCCCATAATTAAAGTTTATTGAGATTATTTGTAATATTTTAAAATCATTGTACTATATGAAGTTACAGCTTGATTCTGTAACAATTCTTAGTCTGTTTGAAGAGAGGAGTCACCAACTGATGATATCAAAAAAATGTAGCGTATAGCTGAATCTCTAGAAAACTGAAGTTAAAATGTTGGAAAAGTATACTAAAAGGCTACAGTTACCTTCAAGAACCTTTAGGAATAGAACTTTTTAGGAGAAATTGAGCTCTTGAAATTGAACTTGAACAGATCAGCAAAATGCTAAATTAGCACAGGATATGAAGTAGACAGAAAACACAAGTATATACATCCCAGACTTATTTTCTAGTAACCAGTACAGTACTTTTTCTTTTCATTTTGCTACGTTAATTTTTTCAGAATTTTTTTTAAAGCAACAAAGAGGAACTATACTAAAAAGTAGGAAGTTGTGATCATCTTGCCATTTTCTTTCAATGCTTCTTTATGTTCTATAATCCACTATCAGATCTCTTTACTGATTGCTGATTAAAGATGAAGTACCGTAAGATGAACTTACAAACTTGTCAAATTATCTTTTTGCTTGTCAGATTTCGGAACATAAGAATAAGATCCAGTAGACCACACAACTGTTTCCACATCAGTGATGGGTCTGGCATCATAGCAAACAAACAAGCTTGCATTAGCATGAGCTATGTCCTATGGACAGGGACGTGCGGTCAGGGGAGGCAGGGGAGGCAGAGCCTCACCTCTCATCATGAAATAATAATATATAAAATAATAATATCCACGAGGGAGTTTCATATATATAAGAGGAAGAGGAGGGAGGAGGAGGAGCTCGCGCGGGGTGGTGCCAGCTGGGCAATTGGCGGAGGCAGGAGGGTTCTCGGAAGCGCCAATAACCTTCCTGCCTCCGCTGTACTTTGCGCGCTCCTCGTGACTGTAATCGACATCCAGAAGTGGCAGGGGCTTGATGACGTCGCCGCAGCTGCCATGCACGGATGGACGGAGGTAGCCAGAGTGGCGCCAAGGCAGTCCCGCGGATGAGCAACCGAGGATCAGGCTGCCTGATCCTCCATCGCTCGCTCGCTCGCTCTTTTGTCCACCCAGACCCCTCAGCGCCACTCTGGTTACCTCCGTCTGGCCGCGCCCAGCAGCGACGTTGGCGACGTCATCAAGACGAAGTGGCTTGGAGGCGAAGTGCTTTTGGGTGCTTTTCTGTGCGTCTGGCATTTAGGTAGATAGCCGGATGTCCTAAACGCCAGACGCACAGAAAAGCAGCTGCTGTTGGGGATCGCGGAGCGCTCGCGCTCCGCGATCCCCAACAGCAGCTGCTTTTCTGTGCATCTGGCATTTAGGTAGATAGCCGGATGTCCTAAACGCCAGCCGCACAGAAAAGAACTAAAAAGCAGCTGCTGTTGGGGAGCGCGAGCCGGCGGAGCGTGCTCAGGAAGGCGGGGAATGGGATCACGTGTGCTGGAGACTGAGGCAGCCTCAGCCTCCAGCACACGTGGTCCCATTCCCCGCCTTCCTGATGATGTCACCAGCCTCACCAGGCATAAACCTCACCGCACATCACTGCCTATGGACATATTTGGGTTGTTAGCTAAAACATTCCTTCTCCCTCATCCCTTCCAAACAAGGTACCAACTGAAGCTTCATTTATACCTACCATCCCCATTTTCCCAGCATGACTTTGGAAAATAAAACATGTGGGCAGATGGAATGGCTGTTGGCTTTTTGATAAATGAAATAGTAAAAGAATAAGAGCAGGCAGGACTGTAAGTAGAAGAGAATTATACACAAAAAAATGGAACATTGATTCTATTCCTTGCAATCAAGGCTTGCAAAAGTTATAGTTGAGTTCACGCTCCTGCATGTTGTGAAGCACTTCTTTGAATGCTTTGCACAAACTTATGCTTAAAATCAATTCTGGACCTCAGACCTAACCTTTTTTCTGATCACCCTCTTAAAATGGAAAATCCTACTTTTTTTTCTTGAATACAGGGAATGATTCTCTATGGTACCCCTCAATGGCTAAAACATCACCCAGGAGCCCTACATCTGCGCCAATAGATGGCTAAGAATTTGAAGATTACTCTAAATATAGCCTGTGTCAGTATGAGATACTGTACCTGTACATTATTCTTTTTGGACCAATTTACTTTGCTCATTTTCTTCAATCAAGAGACACATATCTGCAATTGTTACACCCAATTTCTCCAATAAATTTTTCTATGCAAATACCTCAAGGTGGCTTCTAGCTATACCAATTAATGATGAGCTGTGAGCACTACAATGCATTATATTTTGGTGAATTATATCATTCCTACTAGCAGCAGCTTCCCCAGGACTGTTAAGGCAGTCATTTTTTAGTTCTGGTCAAAGCAACTTCCAAGGCTGCAAACGAACCAAAAATCACAATGCCAAAAATCTGTCAAGTTGTGATCAAATTTCAGCAGTGCAATCTTGGGACACCAGGTGCTACAACTAGCATGCTGATGTAACACCTTGTCATTGAGTGTTCATCCCTATTTTAGATCAAGTATATTGTTAACTATTTTTAGAATTAATACATTGAAGAAATTTGTCTCGGCTGATTTGAAACTTATTGTCTCATATTGTTTTTTTCCATTGAAGCACATACCTGGAATCAACTTCTTAAAAAAGAAAAACTGATGATAGAATATCCCTTATTTCAAAGTATTGGAAGATTATAAATCCAAAGTCAGAGGACGTGCAATTACCTATTTGCCAAGGGAAAAATATAAGTGATGTTGATCAGGACAGAAGTTTGGAAGTTGTTGTTGTTTTTGTTTTTATTGTTATTGTACAGCATTACTTTCTTACAAGCTTAATTCCTAGCTGAGGTCTAAAATGGAATTGTAGAGCTATACAAGAGTTTCTGATTTATTTTAGTTTGAGTTTATGGCAATGTTTTTATTGATTCCACCTGTGCTTTTAAAAAAAGCTTTCATCATGGATGAAAGATATCTTGGACACCAAGACTTAAAGCTACTATGCTGTTTTCATTTTCTTTCCATTGATGTCATTATTTCTTTCAATAGGACACTTTAAAGGTTCCAAAACAAAAGCGAAACTTGAAGAGAATAAGAGATTCAAGTTTCTGGCTCAGCATTCTTTAGTGGTTGAGGATGTCATTTCAAGTTAGCAGAGACTAACTACTTAATTCAGTACAAATATTTTAAAAAATTAAAAATGATTTTATACTAGGGCTCATAATCTTCAAATTATAATTAATGTAATCCATACTTTTTTAAAAAGGGAAATGAATACAATGGATGTTCCTAACTGAAATGGTTGGTGGTGCTTGGGGGGTAATCCACTGTAGTTAATCCTCCCATCTCAGATAGGACTACTCAAAATTTCCGCTACTGATTCTCCAGAACTGGTCAGAACCTGCTGAATACCACCTCTGAAGTGTACCCATATATAACCACTGTCACAAAGCTGCATTGGCTGCCAGTTGAGCTCCGAGTGCAATTCAAGGTGTTGGTTATTATTTCTAAATTCTTTTATGGCACTAGGACAGGATCTGAGAGACTGTTTATCTCCAACTGGTTCTATCCATTCATTATACTCTACCAGAGTGAATGTATTGCAGGTCACCTCCTACTAAACATGGCCAACTTATGGGACATAGGAAGCATGCCTTCTCTGCTGTGGCCCCCATATCTTCTGGAAAAGCATCTTCCCAGAGATAAGGCTAGGGCCTTCTCTTTAGAAGTTCCAGGTAGCTTTAAAAACCTGGCTTTGGTCTCAAGTCTGGGATTGATGTTTTTTAGTTGTTTAATGGCTCTGTTTTGTCATTTTTGCTGTTCATAGATTATTTTAGTCTGGACTGTGAGCGGGATTCACTGTTTTCAGTTGTTTTTATGTTTTTCCTAGTTAAGTACACTGCCCAGAGTCAACTGAGGTTGGGTAGCCAATAAATGTAAACAAAGAAAGAAACAAATAAGTTGCGGAGGAGGGGGAATACAATCCTATCCAGATCCAGAATAGGAAGCTTGGAAGAGTAATATACATCTATAAAGGGAATATAGTGAAGTCTACATTTGAAGAAGATAGAGCTGCATGTGTGCTAGCCCTACTATTTACATCTCTATCTTGCAGACACTCTCTTTCCTGCACCACCCATATTTCTTTTGTCTTCTACATGCTTAAATGGGAGATTTATTCATGTTTGCTAGAACGCAAAAATATCACCTACGTGATTTCGGAAGCATATAAAGTACTGCTTCTGATTCTGTGCTGAGCATTACTCATCATCAGGTTAATATATGTACATTTATTGTACATCATAGTTCTTAGATGAATAAAATGTGTAGAAAGAGGAAATCAGGATGTTAAAAAAATCAAAGGTAGGTATAGAGTATATGCTCTCTTCATACTTTAGCTCTTGTTTATTAGAATGTCTAAAGAGGATTTTTATTATACATGAACTGGCCAGCAGAGAACTTCTGGGAAATAATTATATGACATCTACAAAGATGTAACTAATTATATGAAATACAATTATAATATAATGAGGAGCTCCTTCACATTTAAAATCATATATTAGATTTGTGGTGTGGTAACTTAGGAAAACTGATGAGTCTGTAATGTACCCTTTCAGCCTGATTTATGCCACAGACATGCTTTACAAAATTACAGAGTCAAATTTCAATCTTCAGGGTATTGTTTAATAATTCTGAATATACTAATTCTAAAAACCCTGAAACTAATAAGGCTGCCTGACATTTTCATTAGCTTTCTTCAACTGTTTATTTTGTTATTTCTTAATATAAGAAAGCAAGGCTCCGATTTCATTATAAAAGGAGTGTATTTTGGAATTGATTATTTTTACTTAAATTGATACTAGTATAAACAGATGTAATGTTTGCAATTAATGCAAGCATAATGATGAGGCTGAAGCTAATTTATATACAATACAAAATCTAATTTAGAATAAGATTATGATTCCTGACACATTGACCGCATTCATGCAATATACTTACCCTGGTTACTAAACAAAACCTTTTTCTAGATTCATCTAATACATAGAGCATTAATTAACTTAAAAGATTGGTTTGACAGGAGATATTAAATTAGTAAAAACCCTAAATGCTTATACTAACATTTTGTGCAATTGTGGTTGTCAAGCCTTTGCTGAATGGAACATTGTAGGATATGCAGCATAACAATGGTTGTACATCATCTGTACTCAGACAAGGGTCTCCTACTTTGCATGATTTTACTATCCATGCCTATGCTGGCACTACCATCTCTATTCCTATGCCTCCAGTTACATTCATGGAAGTAGAAAATTATTATATAAGTGATCTTGTTACCTGAACCCCCATCACCCTACCTTTCATCTTACTTGTAGATATTCAGATCTTATTTAACAAACTGCACTTCATTCAGATCTCTTCTATTATGTCTTCCCTTTAATATATACATCAAGATTTCTGCATTCTATCTATACTCATATAGTTCTTGAATTCTCTCTGTGAAGAGAGAGTCACCTTATGATGAGATGGGTAGCAAACAAATTTAATAAATAAATAAATATGTAAGAGTTTTAGTGTAATTAGGTTCTGAAGGGTTAAGGAAAACAGCCAAATACAGAGATGGTTTGAAAATGCAGTTTATCTCCTCCAGCATGAACTGACCAACAAAGCACTAAGGCAATGAATAAATTGTCAGAGCTGACATCCGGTGTTCGCCACCTTTTATACTTTATTTGGTATTTAGGCTAAACCTCATCCCACCCACCACCCATGTGCAAACCCATCATCTCGTGACCCAGAGTAAAAACCACCCTGCAATCAGTCATGGCTTGTTCTCAGTCAGTTAGCAGTTATGGAGAGTTCTCAGATGGATTGCTTGTGGAGGAGGAAGATCCCCAGCTGGTAAGCAAGATTCCTGGCAGCTCCCACAGCTTCCCCCTGCCCGAATGGCAGCTCCAGCCTATGGGCTCACCAGAGCTGACATAGGCATTGTTCGGCCAACATACTTTCAGTAAACAATTTTTTTCAGATTTCCATACAATAAAATCCAATTATTGTTTTCTTTCAGACCCAAATATGAAATAATAATAACTTGAAATTAATGTCAAATCAGTTACAGTTGTTCTGTGAGTGAGTGCGATGGGCAGTCTCTATTTGATAGAATAAAAAAATTAATGTACATGCTTTGATTAATTTAATCAAAGAATGCAATACTGTTATTGCAGATAAGGTGAATCTTTATACTTTGCCTTTTAACCCCTCACTATCCATTCAATACTTTTGAAAATCTTTTTTTGAGAATTTCTGATATTACTAAATAGATTATTAAGTTTTGAAAATAGCACCGGGGAACAGTTTGGGGGTATGGCAGGCCCCGGTCACTGCCAGTTCCAGTGACCCAGGCCACTGTAGGAAGTTATCATCCAGCCCTCTCCCAGAGGGGTGAAATGTCCTGGGAAATATTGAAAAGGCAGAATATTATATTTTCCTGGATGTGAAAAAGGGAGAAACACATTTTAAACACAAAGTAAATTCCTGCAGCTTCCTGCCCTTCCCCACTTTGTCAATGGGCCATTAAGAAGGCTAAGCTAGTCCACTTTACATAATAAAGAGTTCTCCTCTTCAGATCCAGAGTGATGGGATTAAGGCAGGATAATATTGCCTTTTACTCAACTGACCACATGGCATCTGAGAACTCAACCAAACCTGGATTCAAAACTCAGCCTAGAGAATTGCCCCTGCATGGGCCCATGGCATAGGGCCTAGCTACCTGCGGGATCGCATCCTCCCACACACATCCCTGCGGCCAATTCGCTCTCACAGGGAAGGGCTTCTCCTGGTGCCGTCCACTAGGCAATGCCAACGGGCGACACCAAGGAGTAGGGCCTTCTCTGTGATGGGCCCAACCCTCTGGAATGACCTCCCCCCCGACATTAGAACCACTACTGACTTCCGCTCCTTCCGACAGAAATTGAAGACACACCTGTTCCGACTGGCTGGCCTGGCATAATTTTAACGTCTACCTCCTGGCATACATATTTTTTACTGGTTTTTTAAGGGGAATGCTCTTTTAAAGTGAATTTTATAGGATTTGGGGATTTTAAATGCTGTACATTTTAAATTATTTACTTAGCAGTACAGTTCTGTATATCTTTTTATCCTCCTCTTATTTATGTATTTATCTACTTAATATTTTAATTGTTTATTATGATGTATTTTGATATGGACTGTACACCGTCCCGAGTCCCTTTCGGGAGAGGGGGCGGTCTATAAGCGCTAAGAAATAAATAATAATAAATGTGAGTCTGACAACCAATCGGAATACATTTCTTACACAGGAACAGGAAACGGAGAGGTGGGACTGAACAGATTATAAAAAGCCCTGCAAGCCCTTCTTCAGTGCTCTTCTCTTCTCTTTTCTTCTCTTCTCTTCCCTTCTCTTCTTTTCCACCAACATTGAAGCATGTGATCATCTTTTCTGTTCAGGACTCAAGCCATGTGATCCTGTCCACCATTAAAACCATCCTTCCAAGCAGCCTCCATGTCTCCAGTGTCTTTTTCCCCACTTGGAGCCGAACCCAGAAGGACATTTCTTCCAACACCACCATACCACTATCGGTTTCGCAATGAACAGTCATCAGGATTTTAGAGGATATATTTTGGGAGGGAGCACAACACTGTAGAACTATAGAGTAATGGGTGATCAACTATTTTTAAAAATGGTTGTCAGATAAACATGTTAATATTTAATTTAATTAAAATGTAATCACATCTGAAGTTAATTAGATTTGCAGAAAAAATATAAATATAAACATTTTTAAAAAAACTAAAATCTGGTTTTTAAAGTACTCATAAAGTTACTCTCTGGGGTCTTTAAAATTTTCCAGCAAATATATTACTTCATTTCTTACCACTACAATATCCCTTCTTTCCTCAGATACCAAATAGCCAATAGTGTGGAATAATTCTTTACTTAAATGTTAAGACTATTTTTAACAAACAGTAACTGACAGGACCTTTTCATACACACTAGGAAATATTCCCTGGGCTATGGTATTCAAGTGAAAGATTACTATTGAAATTACTTGCTTAATATTGTCTGTTCCTCAATCTTTCGACTTTCTACTCAAAAGATACCACAATTCAATTGAAAGAAGAGGTTCACTCTATTTAAAGGCCACAGTAAACACTTCATATGCCTTTAAGAAAAAGACTGCTTGAAAATCATGAATGGGTGATTCACTAGAATTTCATTTTTCAACAGAACATAGAAATACACTGCAGACATGAAAACAAGGGTTTTTCAGAGTGTTTGATATTGCTTTCATTCATCCCTGTTGTATAAATCTCACATTAATACTATGAGTCTAAACAAGGACCATTCTCAAATGCTTTCAACTTTTAAAACAGGAATTTATCATTTATCCTTCCTATTCAGATTCATTTGCAATCTCCATTAGTGATATGGGATTGAACATTATGGTAACACCTGAAAATAGTTTTTCCCAGAGGGAGCCTTAGCTATTTTGACAAACAGATAATTAGCACTGCTATGCTTTAAATAAAGGTACACCCCCCCAGTTAAGCACACTGATAACTTTTTCAGAATAATAACCAAAAGGACACTGCACTTAAATTATTGCAAATTAGGCATTAATGAATCTGAGAGTTTTGTTTTCTGTCTCCCATTTTTTCATCCTTTAGCTTATCTTATTTCTTCAGCTTAAACATTTTTATTACAGAAAATACTTTCAACTCTGTGACTAGTGTTATATGTGTATGTGTACATGTACAGTATCTGAGTATATGTGTATGTATGTATGTATGTACACACACACAAACACACAAACACACAAAGAGCATATCTGAAAATTATTTGGAAGAGGTTTTCTAGAATATATATACATATATATAATTAGCCTATATATATAAGGTGCAGTTACTGAAACGGTTCCATTAGGATAACACATCTTTATTTAGAGTTACACAGAAGGCTAAAAATATATAAACAAACAGGATGCTTTAATAGAAGCACTGATTACTGTGCTCACATGAGGCATGAGGCATCAAAGGAGGTATAGTCTGTATAGACAGACAGTCCTCCTGTTTTAAGTCAGATCTTAAAGCCGTCAAATTTATAACAGCACTGAATGAATTTGTTAATGTATAATGTATGTATAAGTAGGTTTTCCTTTCTTCTTTTTATCTCCTTTCTTTGTAGTACTCTATTCGAATGAAGAGTTCTGGAGAACATTTGAAAGCTTGCACATTTTTCTGCGTAATGTTGCTTGTTCCTATTCAATTACAGATTTTTGGATTCAACTTCCAAAGGCTTCTCCACATTGCTGGAATCTAATTCTGAATGTGAAGCCAAGTAAGACACAAGCTAACAATAACAGACAAGAATAAATGCTGAAGAAATGCCTTTTCTTAATCTGTCATCCAAGAAAGTTCAGAAATATTTGTTGATTCAACAATGACCTGAGAAGAGATCACATGTAGCTTTATATCCAACTGAAATAAGAATTTACATCAAATGCTATGAGTTAGATATATACAGTAGGTAATAACTTAGAAAGGAGGGAGGCTATTCTTAGCACAGTTACACACAGAGTAAAAGAGAGTGAAATTAATTCTCTGAGTAAGGGACTTAACATTTGAGAATCATGACGACCTCATTTCAAACAGCAGTTTTAGCACTCAATCATCATATGGCAAGTAATGGAATACCGCTGAGATCTTTATGTTTTAAATAGCCCATTGATTTTAAACTGCATCCATCTGCAGCACTATACTTGAATTATTACCAACAAACCAAGATGGATATCTTCAGTCAAAGCTTATTTGGTTTTAAATATTGCAAATTAGGATGGTTAATGCAACCTTATTTTATTTATTCCCTCGTGCTGCCAAAATTGTTCATAGGTAAAACTGAAAAATTACGACACAAATTTTAGGACTGATTTCATTTGATGTTGTAGTTTTTAGGTTCAGGAACCAAGTAAATCAGGGATGTCAAACTCGCGCTGACACATTGTCATCATGTGACGTATCACAACTTGTTTTCCACTTTGCTAAACTGGGGGTGGATATGGACAGTGCATGACGCATCTGGCCTGAGGGCTGCGAGTTTGAAACCCTGAGGTAAACCATTCCATTCCATTATTGCTAACAACTGATATAAAGAAGCAGGACATTCTCTCTCTAATAAATACTAATCAACTGTAACATACTTGAAAAAGTAGTCAATATGGTACTGACGAATCAGTTTGTTTTAAAAATAAGGAATATTTAGCAAGTAAAGGTATTTATTATATGGGACACCATCATTTTCTATGGGTTCATAACACCAATATGTAGCAAGAATATTTCATGGAATGAAATACAATGTGACATGTTATACAAGTAATGGAAAAGATCTGGTTTAGATCTTAATGTAGAGTGGTGATCGCTGAGTCTGGCTCTTAGATCTTAATATTTTGTTTTGCTTAGCTCTTTCATCTCTTATCCTTCATGGTTTTTAGGATAAAAGATAATGGAAGCCACAAATTTGAGCTTCTTAATAGTGGTCAGTGCATAAATTCACATTAAAGTGATGTCAAATTATTATGTTGTTTAGGAAAGTTCCTTTTTCTCCATGTCTTAACAGAAAATGTGCATGAGCACATCGTATATCATATTTTGTGTGAATTTCCACATTTTGGAAAATTTAGAGACATATGGGCATATCATAAGTCATATATTGAGCTTGTGATTATATATAACCCTTTAAATAGAGAGATCAAATGTAACCATTCTTTATTTAATTAATTTCTACATCCAAAATCTCCCAATTTGATTCTGGGTGGTTTACAACAATTTAATCTCACTTTGTCCCTTCTTTCCATGCATACACAGTGAATAACATAATCTTATGAATAGGGCTTAGAGGAGCTTTTCAGACATAAAAAATAAGATTCTCATTATTCATAATCAATATTAATATTAGTCCAAACTGTTATACGATGGGACAAAAACAGGATCTAATGCATCCTTTGCATTATGTATAACTAAAATAGAAACTTGATTTTCAGTTTCATCATATTTATAAGACGATCAGTAGATCACAACATTTTTGAGTAATAAGGAGTGAGAAGACTTCTTGCCAGGATCAATCAAGAAGTGGTTCATTCAAAATGGTTGATAATCAGCCTTCAGTTATCATCTAAGGAATTCCTTAAATGCTAAAATTATTTTATTCAAAGCAACCAAGTAGGCAAGTTGGCTTAGAAAATGTGATGCTCCTTAAAAAACTAGTGTTAAGTACAAAGTGAACATGTCAGACTATCTTTTGTTCATAGTTACATGCACAATAAAGCATCACTTTCCAATATGCAAGTGTTTAATAGAGAATCCTAAATCTTACAAAAAAAATCACTGTAAAATTCAAAGTTTTAATGGCATGTAAAATCGACATTCTCATAATTTAATTAATTAAATGTTGGCTTACATTTGACTATTTGTTTTCCAACAGCATAATGGTTTATAAAATATTCAGGAGAATGGACATCTGTAACCAGCCACAGTGATACCAAAATAATACAACATTTAACATCAGACAGACATAACTCTGCCATTTCATACTTAAATTGTGCTGTTGCACAGAAATATATAAAAGATGGAATTTCCACTACAACATCACAACAAATGTTTGATTGGTCCTCTTTCCACAGCTTCCTAGGCATTCGGGAAACATATCCCTAACTCATTTTTCAATCCTATTTTGTTGGAGAAATTCGATCTTCCAAGTCTTGTATTCTCAGAAAACTAAGCTAAGGTTATATTGTCCCCTTTCCTTCCCCTTTGCCTTAGTTAAACTTACAGTATCACAAGACATTAAGAAAAGAAGACAACCAGAATACAGAAAGCTGGAGAAAGCTGAGGGCTCATTTGAAAGCTTTTGACCATACTTAAAGGTCAGCTGTAAAGGAGATCTGGAAACTAAGGAACACCATAAAAATTCAAAATTGGCCCAAATCTTCCATGACTTCTTTACTGCTGATTTTCTACTTCCATGCAACTTAATAACTACGATGAAATGAAAGTTTGAAATTGAGAGCAGGAAAGGAAATTGCCTGTGAAGAACTAGGACTGACTCATTATGTAATGAGCTGAAAACATATAGGGTGAATTAGATAATGGACCAAATATAGAGGTCATGACATTGAGATAATCTTTAACCATGCACTAAGAGCAGACTGCCTTTCAGCACTTTTGCCACTAAAATGTAAAGCATGACAACAATCAAAAGCAATATTTTATGATGTAATTGATTTGTTTACTATATACTCTCACGGTGAGTGTTTGAAAAATTGCAAATCTCTTTATAAAACTGACCATTTTGCAACAGAACTAAAGCCAAGTATGAAATGGGCACTGAATCAAAAGTAATAATGTCTGTTTGCATATGTATTAAGTACAGCTTGTTATTTTAACCATTATACATGACTGATAACTGTTAAATTTGTCCCATTTCAGTCTAGTGTGCAAACCTATTAAAATTGTTTATAGTATATAGTTTAAAATATGAGCTCTTATAACCAAAGTACTTTTTTCTAAGAAAACTTTTAAGCAATCTTCCTTAATAGAAGTCTGCTGTCAATTTTTTTTTCTTCCAAAATTTAAGTTAATATCTAAGACTTAATGTTCTGAAACATACAGAACAAAATGCATTACTTAGAAAGAGTAGAAGAGTCTTTCAAAAAAAAAAATCAGCCTATTAGCCAACCATATTTATATCTGCTATTTGGGAGATATCTATTTCTGTGTTTATTTAAGTTGGAATTCTCAAAATGCAGAGCATGGAACTTACTGCAGCCCCAATAACAGAAGTCAAATTAAGCCAAGATTAGGCACTGGAGAAAATGCTATTGTACAAGTAAGCTTGTTTTCACATACTTTATCTAGAGAAAGATATTATTATTATTATTATTATTATTATTATTATTATTATTATTATTATTATTATTATTATTATTATTATTATTATTATTATTATTATTATTATTATTATTATACGATTGTATCACAGCGGCCAGTTGTTTCGCCGGATTTGGCATTGATTACTAGTCGGGCCCCAACCAGGGGCCTAGGACGTTGTAATGTATTATTATTATTATTATTATTATTATTATTATTATTATTATTATTATTATTATTATTATTATTATTATTACTACTACTACTACTACTACTATACGATTGTATCACAGCGACCAGTTGATTCGCCGAATTTGGCATTGATTACTAGTCGGGCCCTACCCAGGGGCCTAGGACGTTGTAACGTATTTTCGTAATATACGTGCAGATCCAAGCAGTGCAGCTTTTTGCATTTGACTGATGGTGATTTTGTCAAGTTTTAACTGTTTTAAATGTAATTCCAGTGCTTTTGGAATAGCACCCAGTGTGCCGATTACCACTGGAATTACCACTGCTGGTTTGTGCCATAATCGTTGGATTTCAATTTTTAAGTCCTGGTATTTCGCGACTTTTTCATGTTCCTTCTCCTCAACCCTGCTATCACCTGGTATTGTGATGTCTATGATTGTAACCTTCTTTTTCTCAACCAGTGTGATGTCTGGTGTGTTATGCGCTAGTATTTTGTCTGTTTGTATACGAAAATCCCACAGGATCTTGACCATCTGATTTTTGGTGACTTTTTCAGACTTATGTTCCCACCAGTTTGTTGTTGTTTTAATATTATAATTTTTGCACAAATTGCAGTGGATCATTTGTGCTACTGAATTATTATTATTATTATTATTATTATTATTATTATTATTATTATTATTATTATTATTATTATTATTATTATTATTATTGCATATATTTATAAGCCTATGTGAATTCTGATAATAAAACATCTTGATTCCTAAAGTTATTAGGGACGACTGTGCCCATGGCAGAATGATAATGAGTACACGTAATATTATGACTAGCTCAATGGCATTTTAAAAAGATATGTTCTTAAAAGGACATAGTTTGAAAATGACTTTTTTATTCATTCATACATTATTACTATATGTACTTGTGGATTTCTTGATAGCTTATAATTCACAGAGTTAAGACATCCATAAAACCTAGTTACTTGCGGGATCGTATTCTGCCCCATACATCCCTGTGACCCATCCGCTCGCACAGAGAGGGCCTCCTCCAGGTGCCGTCCACAAGACAGTGTCGGGGGGCGGCACCTAGGAGTAGAGCCTTCTCTGTGGCGGGCCCAGCCCTGTGGAATGACCTCCCTCCGGATATTAGGAATACCTCTGACCTCCGCTCCTTTCGTATTAAGCTTAAGACCCACCTATTCCAAGTAGCTGGCCTGGCTCAACTTTGATCTAACCATATCGCTCCTGACGGGCTTTTACTGGGTATTTTAATTATATTTAATTATCTAGGGGTTTTTAAATACTGTATTTTAATTGTTTTATTTATCAGCCGACCTCCTCCTTGTGTATGTCTCGGTATATGTCTCTGTTATATGTTTGTTTTGTCCATATTTATTTCATATGTTTCATTGTACGCCGCCCCGAGTCCTTCGGGAGAGGGTGCGGCTAAGAAATAAATATTTATTATTATTATTATAAAAACAATCTCAACTTAAAAAAAAAAATTGTTGCTGTCCTAATTATTCAAAAACGTCCTGAGTAAAAGGACTACCTTCCCCAGTTCCTTGAAGAACAAGAGAGTAAACGAGTACTCACAGCATCCTCTCTATTAAGCCATGGTGACCTGGCAGATTCTATCTGGAAAAGTATGTTCTGAAAATAATAAAGGTGTAAGCCATATAAAGTTTAAGTGGTACCCATAAAACTTAAACATTGTCACAGCCATGAGACAGATACAGCATCTAGGATCCCTGAATGGTGGAACACACCCCTCTTAGTCTTATTTGGCCTCTTAGAGGCTGTTGGTAACTTTGATCCTGATATTCTCATAAACCGCTGAGGACTGAGGAATTTCTAGGCCAAGGTACTAAAGAAGAAGTCTGTCTAATTGAAATGTTACAGGGGTCGGTCTTTTCCGATCATAAGGCATAAGATCATTACGTGATGATTCAAGATGTGATACCATCACTATGCTGATGATACTGCCAATAAACCCTAATAGCTATAGTTGCTGTTAAAGATTTTCTCAAGCCATTGAGAAAATGGATGTTTTACTAGGTGCATGAGATGAAACAGGCTAAAGCTGGGCCTTAGGGGTCTGGTCCTAATATTTATTTATATTTTCTTTTCAATAGATGGTACGGTTTCTGGGGAAATAAATGCACTACTTTGGTGTCCTGCTAAAATCATGCCCATTCTTAGAAGAATAAATGGAGAACACAGCCTGGAAACCTTTGTCCAGTTTTAGCTGGCATATGACTTGTGACCCTTCCTGGAGCAGGAGATGAATGTGACTGCCTAGTCCAACCAAATTCAACAAATCTAAGGAAATTATACTAAGCAAAGCTGCCTGTGGTACCAACTGGCATCATTGTGTCTATGTCATGGAATGGTATCCTTCTAAAAGACTGACCCCTCCAAGCTCAAGATTCAAGACTTTCATGGAAAAGTTCGCTTCATTGTTCCCAACAGTGTCAGGCTGAGTAGGGCTATTGCCAGGTGAGAATTAATTAAAACTGATGTCATCTTGTCTGGCAAGAAGATGCACCAAATACCTCCGTTTCTGGACTATAGGCTGCATACAAGACTTGCACAGTTGCTAGGGAACAGGAGACCCATCATTTGACTGATAGCACAGTCTGGATGATCTTTGAAGGAGCCTAAGATACTTGATTGCTGCTGATTCCCAGGCTTCAGCCAGAGGAATGCAGAATTTTCTGAATCTGCTTCAGGCATGACAACTAGAACCTCCAATAGAAAAGGTCACCCTAAGTGGTGCTTTGGATCAGCTTCCACAAATGCAATAAATGTGGAAAAATATTGATGTTTCACCACATTTATTACCAGAGTGTAAATCTAAACACATTCATATAACTAAAGAATAATACAACCTTATATTTTCTACAGTTATTCCTACTTCAATTACAAGTTATTCCCACATGTTAATTAAAGCAACATGATAGGGGAACAGCTGCTTAAAATATAACTTTACTGTTGGGAATATCAGTAGCAGGACTCTTTCTACTTCCTACCTTCTAAAGAGTGGCCTTAATTCAAGAGGGTCATGGTTTTCTAGATAGAGCATTATGTATCTTATTCTGTAGCAATCTGTATTCCGTCATTTGTTATCTCATCTAAATTAAAATTTAAAGAAACTTTAGGATAAACATTCTGGGATACGTAAGAAATATTAATGAGAGAGAGGAAAAGAGAGGAAAGAAAGAAAGAAAGAAAGAAAGAAAGAAAGAAAGAAAGAAAGAAAGAAAGAAAGAAAGAAGGAAAGAAGAAAGAAAGAAGAAAGAAAGAAAGAAAGAAAGAAAGAAAGAAAGAAAGAAAGAAAGAAAGAAAGAAAGAAAGAAAGAAAGATCATAGGTTCCTGAAGATACATATTACCAATTGTTGAGGTTTTGAATTGGCTAATTTGATATTCAGGCCAAGTATCAATGGTTCCACCAGCACAACACTTTTCCTCATGGAAAAGTGAAAGAGGCTTATGTCAGCAGATCAGCTTGAGGCATGGCGCCTTTAATGCTTCATAATGATGTCACAAAACAATAAACCAAGCTAAATGCAGGGAAAATGATTTCAGAATGAAAAAAGAAATGAAAACCAAAGGTCCCTGCTTAAGCAATAGAATGTGGATACAGTGTCATCTGAATAAAGGATTTAGAGCACCTTTTGAAATCTCAGCCAACCCAAGGAATAAATGACCCTTTGAGACTTTAAGAAGGCAAAGCAGAAATGCTGGCATGTTCTCACCTTAGGTGGACAAAGCAAGTTTATAATCATTTACAATACAATAATTTGGACAGCTATTTCTGGAAAGTGCTTGTAAATTCAAGCTACTTTGAAAAGTCTAATGACCGATTTCACTCAGTTAAGCAATAAAGCTGCTTGACTGACCTCAGGGTCTGACAGGTTAATCTATTCTGACCTTTGCTTTATTCTATAATGATGCTGAAAGATCACCTGAATAATTCACTGTCAGCCAACAATGGCTCTGTATTTCCCCTTTGGCAAGCAGAGGAGTCAAATGTGACTCGGTGCCAGATTTCCAGAACTATGTGGAATACGACTAAGACTATTTTCTTCCAGGCAGTGAAATAAAGCAAATCGGATCTTCCACACCCCTTCATCCTAGCTCCCCTCCTCTATTGCTTGCAGTTTAGAATACCAAACAGCCAAAGCAAATTTCTACCATCCAAGTAACAATACATTTATACACGTGTGAAAACCTTAGGGACAAACAAGCTGCCTGTTGTTTTGCTTGTGGTCTTGTATGCAAATTACCTAAAATATGAAACCTGTTTATTAGGTTCCATTAGTATGAACCTGTCCTTAATCTACAGCAACACCTGTTCATACAGAAATTAATGACACCAGAATGTTATTCCATGTTGTCACATCCTCAAACACCCATAACTTTAACCTTAAACTGTCTACTGTTGACCTCACCCCAGTCCTAAGAGGTCAGTGGGGTCATGCATAAGTACACCAGCGTGGCTAACATCCCTGTCCAACTGTCCCCATTTATTTGTACCCATTCCCTGTAGTTCTTATTCATGTTTATTCTTATTCCTGTTATCTTGTACACGAGTGACAAACTAAATAAATAAATAAATATATCATTTCTGTAGAATAAAGGACCAGTCCCACAAAACAGAAATCATATAGAAACCAGTCCCACAAAACAGAAGTCTAATAGTGGCAGGAGATTGTTTATATGTCATCAATGATGTTAATTCTTAAATGACTGCATAGCTTGATCCTTAGCACACTGATCTCTTGCCAAACAGGGGAAAATAAAAGGGGAAATATTTAAACAGAATTTTTATTTTCAGAAGTGCATCTCTGAATACTGGGGACTGATGACAATGTTAGAGAACTGTTTCTTTTCTATCATGTTTTTAGGTTTCCACCCTTATCCTGCTCCAAAAGTCATTTAAAATCTGGCTTTCTCCCAGGCTCTGGGAAATCATGGTTTTAGAGCCTTTGTTGTGTTTTTATAATACATGTAGTATATTTTGTTCAGACAATCATAGTCACTTTGGAGTCAGGCATCCTGTAAAATGAATCCATCTGACTAGTATTACATATTGGAAGAAGTAATATAGCAAACATAATTTTAAATGTTTAAATAAATTGAAAAGCTTTACCATAATATCAGGATTCCTACCTTGAAAAGCTGTAATGTGCCCAACAATCATATATTTCAGTTCAAAATTTAGTATCTGAGTGTTCTCTATTCTCTCTCTTCTAACAGCTGCTTGATAATTTTCTTCCATTTTCTTAGTGCAACATGTTGGTGATTTATGTTGGCAAATCTGTAAACTGGAATCTGTACCAACAAAAAATAAAATGAAAATGTATTTAGTAAAAAGACCAAAAACATTTCTTACCAGCAAAGTAATATTGTGTTATCAAAGAATAAAGAATTTAAACTCTATGCCCGGGATGGTGAACCTATGGCACGCGTGCCACAGGTGGCACACGGAGCCATTTGTCAGGACACGTGAGGCGCTGCCCTGTCAGCTGGCCAGCACTGGCCAGCTGAATTCGCCATTTTGAAGCCATTTTTCACTTTCCCAGGCTCCAGAGGCTTTATGGGAGCCTGGGAAGGGCAAAAAGAACCTCCCCCCCCCCCGGAGGCCCTCTGGAGGCTTCATGAGCTTCCCTGAAGCCTCCGGAGCATTCAAAATGATGCTCTGAGCAAACCGGAAGTGACTTCCGGTTTGCTCGGAGCGTCGTTTTGAGCGCTCCAGAGGCTTCAGCGGCCTTCAGGAGGCTTCCCTGAAGCCTCCAGAGTGCTCAAAACGACGCTCCGAGCAAACCAGTTTGGTCAGAGCATCGTTTTAAGTGCTCCAGAAGCCTCAGGGAAGTCTCCTGAGGGCCTCCGGGGAGCAGGGTAGGCTGTTTTCGTTCTCCCCGGGCTCCTATAAAGCCTCTGGAGCCTGGGGAGGGCGAAAAGAGCATGCAAAAAATGGGGGAAGTGCCTGTAGTGCGCGCATGCACATTGGGGGGGTCGCACATTTCATTGTGGGTGCAGCACGCCTGCGCATGACCCCCCTGCGTTCCCCCCACTTATGGCATGCAAGCCAAAAAAGGTTCGCCATTGCTGCTCTATGCACTGCTTAAGCACTGAATACCTAACCACTGATATCACTATATGTGATGAAATAAATCTCTAATCTTTCAGGAGCTGGGGAAAATATTTGAAGGTATATCAATTGAGAAATAGAATTGTATGTGTATGTGGCTGTTTTTACTTCTATGAGAAGGACACATAGTCATCATAATGCAGCCAAGTTGTCCTAGTGATTGCAACTTGTTCATAAATGCATGGGCTACATCTGTTCATTGGAGGTCTTAGCTCAGTATTTTAACATGTAGTAGCATGTCCTGCCAGATAATGCTAACATGTAAGATATAGCAGGAATCTTACAAACTTTCTCCAAAGCACATCAACTTCTTTTTCATTTAAGTTACATTCTCTAGAGCTTCAATTATTGACTTTGACATATATGGCTGCTCTTTTTGTTACCGAATCTTAAATCCATATGGTGGGCACTGAAGTAAACAAAGCAGCATTAATGAATAGTTCAACACAGACTGTGTAACCTTTCTTCATCCCAAGACTGTATATCATGAAGACATGGAATTTCTGCAGGTGTTCCCACCTAGGCATCTCACACTGGGTTTGATGAAAATATTTATCTTCAGGAAAACTATTAATCACCATACAAAAAACAGAAGAAACTGTGACACAGAGACCCTAGCAGCAGTCGGTTGCTAAGATTCCTTGCCCCATTAATTTCTTGGAGAAACATATAGAAGGTGAAGAGAATATCTGCAGACGAGGGCCTATGTATAGCAAAAAGATTTCTCCTAAGTAGAATGTAATAAATCTTTTACATGCCAAAGACCACAATGTAAAACAAAGAGTATTTAAAGACAAAACATAGAGCAAGCCACATTCCCAGTATACTTTCTTGAGTCACCATAAGCATCCTACTGTGAATATGAAAACTTTGGTTCTTCAGTGCTAGCTTTAGGAAAGAATATTTCGCTACTACACTCCAACATAACTTTGTTTGCAGTCAATTATTCTGCTGTTGAAGAAATTAGAATTCTCACAAAATCAAAGATGAGCAGCTATATGAATTTAATAAATAAAAGGACATAAATTAGCAATACTTTTAAAAAGAGCAACATTCATATTGTGAAATGTAATGCATAGCATACCACCACAGATAGAATAGATGCACAGGGAAATGAGGAAAGAAGAAAATCCAGACAGCAGAATAACTGAATGGCACATTGCATATTACCACTCAGAGGAATTCATACCTGATTTCAAGCTGCGGGCACATCTGTACGCCAGCTTGCAAAGCTGCTGGGTCAATGCATTCAGTGACCCACCTTTCTGCAGATGCTGCCTTCAGAGCCAGATTAAACTATTCAAAGCAGCTAACTTGAATGAAGATATTTTTTGTAATGGAAAGCTTCCCAAAGAAAGGCAAATCAGTTGGTTTTCTAAGATCTTCATGAATCTGAATATACATTAGTACTGAAATTGGACAACCAAAATCTACCAGAACTGGACGTCAAAGCCACTCACTATGCACCTTGAAGAAAATAAATATTGAAGTGCAAAAATATGTTCACATATTATTCTTTTATTAGAAATAACATCAAAATATAAAACCACAATTGTTGATTCACAAAATAGAGTATGTTCCAGTCAATTCTCAGTTATGCTAAGCAAATAATTCCTATTTCTACATACATTTTTGAGATATATAAAAAAAGACCAAGATAAATCACTTTTTTCCCCATTTTTAATATAACATATTAGCTGCACAGTTCAATTGAAAAACACTGAAATCCTTTAGGGAAGAATAAAATAATAATAAAATTGCATAAGTATGCACACCCTTTATAAGTAGGGATGTGCTGGGTTCCGAAGTAACTAATCACATTTAATGTAATGTTAAATAATACACGTCTGCCACCAATTAAAGTGACTCCGAACAAGTCCATATAAAGTCCAGCTGTTCTAGTAGGATTGATTCAGTTGCCTCTTACAACAAAAGATAAGGTCTGCAGAGAGATTTACAAAGAATCAAACAGGTCTAATTGTTGGAAGGTATCAGTCAGGAAAAGGGGACAGAATAATTTTCAAGGCATTGGATATACCATGGAACACAGTGAAGACTGTTCTCAACAAGTGGAAAAAATATAGTACAAAAGTGACATTATCAAGAACTGGATTTCCATCCAAAATTGATGGCAAAACAAGAAGAAAACTGATCCAAGAGCCTGTCAAGAGCCCCTCATCAACATTAAAGGAGCTACAAGAAACTTTGGCAAGTACTGATGGTGTACTACATGTGTTGTCAACAATCTCCCATATTCTTTTCTATATCTGGGCTGTGAGGTAGCATGACGAGACATAAGCCTTTTCTTGCAAAGAAAACATACAAGCCCAGCCACATTTTGCCAAAACCTACAGCAAGTCTCACAAAAGCATATGGGAAAATGTGTTATGGTCTAATGAGACCAAGATTGAAATTTTTGGCCATAATTCCAAAAAGTATGTTTATTGCAAAAATAACACTGTGCATCACCAAACGTACACCATACACATGGTGAAGCATGATGGTGGAAGCTTTATACTTTGAGGCTTATTTTCTTTAGCTGGAACTGGGAATTTAGTCAAGGTGGAGGGAATTATGAGCAGTTACAAATATCAGTCAATTTTGACACAAAATTGACAGCCTCTGCTAAAATGCTGAAGATGAAAAAGAATTTCACTTTTCAATGCGACAACAATCCAAGTCAACAAAAGAATGGCATCTCCATATGCTCAAGGTTTCGGAATCCAGTTGATAATTTGTGTGGTCGACCTGAAGAGGCTTGTCCAGAGGGGATACGCCCACACAATACGATGGATTTGGAGCACTTTTACAAGGTCAAGTGAGCAAAACTTTTCATGGCAAGATTTGCCATGCTGATAGGTTCCTACCCAAAAGATTGAATGCTGTCAAAATAAATCAAAAGATGCTTTAACAAAATCTTAGTTTAAGGATTATGCAACTATTGAAACAAAGTCATTGTACATTTTTATTGCTATTTTTCACTAAAAGATTTCCGTTTGTTTTTCAACTGAATTGTACAGCATATACATTATATTAAAGATTAAGTGATTCATCTTAATCTGATTTTTTTTAAATTTACATGGCCTTTTAACAGGTATGTAGGGTATGTAGTATATTCACTGTAGATAGAAAAACAAACAGGTCACACAAACAGATTACAATAATTATTTCTCAAAAAAATCTTGTAAAATTATTTTTAAGAAAGTTGGATCTCGCAGCTAATAACGACTTCCCAAAAATCTAGTTTACTAGATAATACAATAAAGTTTTGATACAGAAAAAAAGAATGGAGGTACTGTATGAGAAATATAAAATAAATATTGAAAATTCAGTAGATTTGTATTAAAAGCAGATTGTTTTTAGTTTTAATTTTTATTGGAAACGAATATGTTACTGTTGGAATATTATTATTTTTTTAAAAAATATTATTTAGTTTTGATCAGCCATCTGACTGCTTCTCCATATCTTAACAATTGTGATTTACGGAACATATTCTAATATTTTGTGCAAAAGAGAGAGAGAATAGGGAGCTAATTATAGAATGTGTGTTGTTGTAGCCATTTTACATCAGCATTATCTATTTGATTGCATCTATTGAAGGCCTTGTGTTTCAGCCTTTTCCAATCCTGCTGCAGTGCTCCAGTTTCTTTGTGAAGTACCGGAGATTGAGGAAAACAGGCATCTGAGTGAACCATTGTGTAATTTAGCCAGGGATTTGGATTGGATCCAATTTTTATTTGAATGCTAAAAAACAGGACAGAATGCTTCCAGATTCCAATCTTAGGGTTTCTTTAAAAGGTGATGTGCAATATTTTCTACTTAATGGATTTTTTGCAGAAAAAGAAAAGAGGTAAAATGCTACAAAGAGAACAATATCTGCACTTTTTATAAAATTCAAGGAATGAGAAAGGAGAGTATATGATAAAGAATGCAATTAAGGAATTGCTGAGTTACCTTCTATTGACTTTCTGAATAGTACTTTTTGCTGTCATCCAAAAATTCAACAAAATGCAGAGACACGGGATTTGCATGTTTCCTTTCAGAATTACTTTTGGATAACTGCTGTTTGTCTATTAAGAACCTTGAGACATGAAGTTTCATTATATTACATCAGGGAGTCTCCTTCAAGCCACTAACAAAATATTTTTAATGTAAGTTTAAGGGTTTAACTATTTTGGAATAAACAGCAGTAGGACAATTAAATATGGATTTTGGAAGGTTATAAACAGACTAAAGGGCTAGATGGATTTGAACTAAGACTTTGAAATTAATTACAGGAATCTTTCCTGTAGGACAATGTCTTTGCTTGGGGGAAAAAGAAGACTTTGAAAATTAAATGTAAGAAATCTTCCTGTGGGAAAATACTGTTGATCAAGAAAAAAAGGGGTTGAAAGTTGTTCACTAAAGGGAACAAGAAAGAACTAAAAGGTATAATTAAAGGAGAAGAAATGTACTAATGCAGATGGAGAAAATTATTTTAATTTGGGATGAATTCAAAGATATTTGGGACCAATGCCTTCAAAAGTTATTTTTACAATTGTACACTATCCCAAAACTGGGTATAAAAGAGGTTAGAGAGGAGGAACATTCTCTACTGGATTGCCTATTATTCCCGCACCCTCTCAGCTGCGGAAAGAAACTACAGCCAGCTAGACAAAGAGACTCTAGCTGCTGTAGCAGGGGTCAAGCATTTTCATGATTATGTCTATGGTCGGTTCTTTCAGTTGGTTACTGACCACAAGCCCCTCTTGGGTCTCTTGGCAGGAGACCGCCAGACCCTGCAAATTTTATCTCCAAGAATGTCCAGATGGACCGTTTTTCTGGCAGCATACAATTATCAGCTTGTCTATAGGCCAGGGAAGAATTTGGGGCATGCGGATGCCCTCAGTCGCTGCCCTTTGCCAGCGCCAGTGGAGGACCCTGCTCCCACTGCCTCAGTCCTCCTCGTAGAGGAATTAGCGATGCCAGTATCTACCGGGGATATTGTGAGGCTATCTGCATCTGACCCTGCCATCTCCAAAGTGCTGGACTGGGTGCGCAGGGGGTGGTCACAAGGGCCAGTAGGTCAGCAGTTCCAGCCCTTTTATGTACGCCAGCGTGAGCTATCCGTTCTCAATGGACGCCTGCTGTGGGGAAATTGGGTAGTACCTCCCCCCAAGCTTAGGGCGCCAATTTTGAGTTGCCTGTACACTGCTCACCCCGGAATTGTGCGCATAAAAGCGCTGGGCAGGAGCTACGTGTGGTGGCCCAAAATTGACCAGCAGATAGAAGACTGGGTGGCTGCCTGCCAACAGTGCCAGCAGTCAAGGCCAGCTCTCCCGTCAGTGCCCGCCAGAGAGTGGGACATGCCCCGGGCTCCATGGGCAAGAATCCATTTGGATTTCGCTGGCCCATTTCTGGGGCAGAATTTTCTATTTGTAGTGGACACCTACTCTAAGTGGGTGGAGCTGGCACTCATGCCATCCACCACTTCAGAGGCCGTCATTAAGGTACTGGAAAGACTTTTTGCAACCCATGGGTTGCCTGATGTGGTGGTGTCTGACAACGGGCCCCAGTTCACGTCGGCACCATTCCAAATGTTCCTAGGCCAGCTAGGCATCTGCCATGCGACCACAGCTACGTTTCACCCGGCAGGCAACGGCCTGGCTGAATGGACCATCCAGTCTGCTAAGGAGGCGGGCCGCCTGGGGCCAGGTAATTGACAAAATAAATTGTCCCAATACCTCCCGGCGCAACATACAACACCATGCCCAGTCACCAACCAAAGCCCAGAAGAACGGCTAATGGGACGCCGGCTCCGGACAACCTTGGACCGGCTGCACCCCAGCTATGTTTCAGAAAAAAGCCCCAACACTGACAGCACTGCTTGAGCCTTTGACTTGGGAGACCTGGTCTACGCTCAGAACTTTGGAGCTAAACCAGGGTGGTTCCCTGGACAAATAATACAGCTAACTGGACCCTACTCTTATAGGGTCCAGCTCGACGATGGGAGGGAGTGGCACCGACACATTAATCAACTTCGACGAAGATCGACCGGTGCCTCAGACTTCCAACCAGGGCAGGCCCAATCCTACCCTGGCGAACTAACGCCGCCTGAAGCCGTTTCTGCTCCCATCTCCAATGAATTCTCATCGCCAACCCTACCTGATAGTCCAGTTTGTCCAGTGATGGTCACTCGTCCTGCCGTCTCGGCTGCTCAGTCTCCAGCATTTCCGCAGGAGCAGCCAGCAGAGACTCCTCCCAAGGCCACCGCCCCAGAACTAAGACGATCGGGGCGGATCTGACATCGGCCAGCGTACTTGGCGGATTACGCATGTGCCAACTGGGAGGAGAGGGGTGTTATGTACTGAACTTTCCCTGCCATAGACTTGCATTGCCTACTCCTGATTGGCTAAGACGCAGCAGCCTGATTGATTACACGCCTTACAGCTCGACTATAAAAGAGCTGTCAGCTGTCTTTTGCCGCTGTTTGCCGGTCCGAGATCTGCTGTACTTATAAGCTGTTTGTCACTGTTAATAAAGGTTGTGTTAGCTTCAACCTGCCTTGCCTCAGTCCCTGTTTGCCTCGTTCTCCCTACAGAACAGCTTTTGTATTAATTTTTGCATGATGCAATAATATACACACATCCCATGCAATAAAGGAGAAGAACGACTGAAAATAACAAGTTGAAAACAAAAACATATAAAACCCTTAATCCAATCATTTTTCTAAAGGCAAATTGTCTAAATTGACAGAATTTTAAATGATACTTTCTAGATATTGTGGCACCATTAAAAAATTATCAAATGGCGAAACCTCTGACCTTTTGAATTCCAAAAATGCATAAAGTAAAGTAACGGTAAAGGTTCCCCTCACACATATGCGCTAGCTGTTCCTGACTCTAGGGGGCAGTGCTCATGTGTTTAAAACATAAATAGGAATTTTAGGCACCTATGAAAATGTTCTTGTTGCTGCAGCATGACCGTTTTTATTAATACCATTTTATTCATTATCACTTTGTCTTTCTGTCCTTTCCCCCAAGATCGGGGGGGGGGGCACGTGTGTGTACACGCATGCACAGGCGCAAATGTTTATGAGTATGAAATCAGAGATTTAGCTGTGGATTTTTCAGAGAAAAATGAAATATCTTTACCTCAGCCTGAATAGAAGCAATTATTTTAGCAGTGGAAATGGTGAAGTGGAAACGGATTTCCTTCCAGAAACAAAATAAAAAAAATAATAGTTCTGTTTAATGTGCCAGATAGAAAATGCTTCTGCTAAAGAGAATCAAGTTTCCAATGGCTCTATTTAAGTGGAGATCATTTAATACATACTTTATTTGCAGTGGCTATTGTAAAATACAGATCGGAATCAATTCCATTTGCTGATAGCATACAACTAGACCATAAGCTATAAAGTCAAGTTCTCCAGTTTACATGTCCAAGTCATGACTGAATGCTATCTTTGAAATGGCAAGAATCCGTAGTCCAACTGTTGGCAATATTTTATCCAAGTAGTGTCCAATTCCCCATCTCTGATTTAAGACTTAATGCCACATTTGTAAAATCTGCAGAGAGTTATAATAGTCTGTTTTTGTACTGAGTCTGTATGGAATGGGATGACAGCTCAGTAATAAAATTACTAGGGTGAATAGTAAGTTACTGCTCCCAAATTCCAAGTAAAATCTATGGTTGCTATCCAATATATGATTGAAACACTCTATATAAAATTCCCACAACTTAAACATAAAGTTTTATTATCTTTATTTGGCATACTGGAGGCAAATAAGGCAAACAATATGTCTGTTAAAAACATGTTTGAGACCTCCACAGAACGCCAGCATGGACAGGGTTGGGAAGCGAATGGAATCAATAAATAAATGAAGGACAGTTCACATTTAAGCATGGAAAATATTAGCTCAGCAATTTTATACTGATGCATTCCTTATTTTAGTTTTAGACTTCATAAAACACTTCATATTTCTGTAAAATGCCATGACAGCATACAACACAAGGACGGTGAAAGAGTGGTAGTGGTAGTGCAGGAATACAGAAAATAAAATCCGTTCAATTGATTTTTCTAAAGTCAGCAAGTCAGATCGTTGACCCAAGATGTCATCTTAACTTCATTTAGAAGTTAATTCAAATCTTCACATAGTCCCACTTCTTAATAATTTTCTTTCAAAGGAAAGTCATTTAATTCTATTTAAAACTTATACCTGTTGATTGGCACATGCTTCTTGCAACATTCTCAGTTTCATCAACATAAATCATCAAAAGTGGAGAGGACCATTGGCAACTTCCCATTTTCCTTCCGCTTTTCCTTCTTTCATTAAGGTTTTGTAGAGATGCATGAAATTCCCACTCAATTTACATGCATAAATTTGGTAGGCTTTACATTTGTCAAGAAAAGGAAAAGTTTTAAATCCCATTCTAATAAATAAATAAGCATTTAGGAAAGAATTTAACTGAAAGCAATTATCTTTCTGAAATTAAGGTGTCTCTAACCTATAATCAATTTTATTGCAAATAATCACTTATTCTATTGAGAAAATAAAGTGCCAATATTTATTTGTGTTTAGTCCAAGCTAATCTGTGGACTCTATGAATATTACTGTTATTATGAGTATTTAGTGCTTCAATGTTGTATTGGCTTTTGATGTTTCTAAGCCATTAGAATCACCTGTAGGTGAGATAGGTGACAAACAAGCCTAATAAATAAATAAAATAATTGTCCAAAAGCAATATTGGCTCAGATGAATAAAAATGGTAACTCCAACTTGTTACTGAGATTTTTTTTTAAAGGAGAGAAAGTATCCGTGCAGGGATATACAGAAAAGGAACCACTGAACAACTCATTTCAGGTCCCCTGAACAATACCATAAAGCCATGATGGCAAAATACCAAATTATATCAGGAATTTCTGGGAAACAAATTACTCTCTTTTCACATTTAAAAGCCCTTGAAAGTGGATCTGAAATCAGCCCCAAACATAAATTTGTCTATTCTTAAATGTTCTCAGAATAGCAACAAGGTGGGGTCAATCTTATCTTTGGAGAAATGATGCTCCAAAAAAGAGGACGCCATCACAGAAAAGGTGATGTAAAAAAGATGTGGAGACTCTAGAACAGGGGTGTCCAAACTTGGGAACTTTAAGACTTGTGGACTTCCACAAGTCCACATGGCTGGCTGGGGAATTCTGGGAGTTGAAGTCCACAAGTCTTAAAGTTCCCAAGTTTGGACACCCCTGTTCTAGAAAGAGTGCAGAGAAGAGCAACAAAGATGATTAGGGCACTGGGCTAATACATATGAAGAACAGTTACAGGAAATGGGTACGTCTAGTTTAATGAAAAGGAAGACTAGGGGAGACATGATAACAGTGTTCCAATATCTCAGGAGTTGCCACAAAGAAGAGGAAGTCAAGCCCTTTTTCTAGGTCCCACCATATTTACTTTAATTAAAAACTTTTCCTGATCCATAACCCAAGGCAACACAAGAAGGTTTCATGATGAACTCAGAGAATTGAGAAGCAATACAGAAAGATTCTCCATCTAACGCCATGCTGGATCTTAATCCTCTGCCTTCTGCCTTTACAAGTATCCCTGCTTGTTTCCCATCTTTGAAAGGTCCTGCCATTCATTGCTTCATCAAAAAAATTAACCTTACAGGAAAGAAGGATAGGCTTGGAAGCTAGAAAGCATATCTTTCTAGCCTCTTTGCTTCAGTGAAGAGAATTGCCTTTGCGGCACAAATCTCTGTCAAAGCAAATCTCTGTTGCCTCTGTAACATAAAGCTTACACTATCTACCTTGTACCACTTTTCAATTATTAATTTTCCTATTTTGCCTGGCTAATTTTAATTTATTTTCATGATTTACAGAATAGCTATTAATATAAAAGCTCTTTTTCCATTTATCATATTAATTCCTTTTTATTAGAATGGACTTTGAAGGAAATCCCATTTGGAAAACTGCAAGTCAGACAGTTGAATTTTGTGCAAGAGTGAGAGAGCATATTTGTCTGAAAAATAAATATTGTTCGAATTTCCTGTTATGTTTCACAGATGTAAATCCATGAAGCTCATCTATGGGGAATAAATTTGGAAGGTATTTTGAAGTTTAAAGTTCATATTATTCCTCTATCATTTATAAAATAAGTTTATCTACAAAGCATTGTTTAAGATACAATAATATATATGTTTACTCCAAAATAAGTCCCCTTAAGATCAGTGGGGTTCCCAGATAAGCATGAGTGGATTTTTCAGCTCCAGCTCATGTTCAATACTGGTTTTAATTATCAAAGATATTCATATTACTTGGGGGTCCAATTGCTATTGAATATTTTGAACAGTAGAGTTTCCTTTTTAAAAATCTGCTACACAGTTTAAACTTACAGTATGGAATTACTTTCCTAATTTTAAAAAAAATGATTCCAATTCCATCTGTTCGTAAGTGCCCTTTACCATTTAGAACAAAGACCTGTAACCTAATCTTTTCACCTTCTCCTGATAGTTGGTTGTTCTGATAAACATTCTAATTCTCTTCTTGGGCTGAAGATCACTTTCTGGCAAATAAGATAGTTACTGGTTTTTTCTCCCCCCCCTCCCCAAAGTTCAATGATATCTAATTATCCAAGATTGTCTGAACAAATTCTTGCAGTTTTCTTGGCAAGGTTTTTCATAAATAGTTTTCCATTGACTCCTCCCTAGGGCTGAGATAAAGAGTCTGGCCCAAAGTCACCCATCAAATATGCCATGTTCAATGGCGATCTGCTTTCCTCCAATGGCCTGGTGTTGTGAACTACCTTCATTGTGCTGAATCCAAAGCAGTTTTTTCCTATTATGGATTCAAAATCAGCAGTTTTAATAACGGAGGGCTGGCTTTTTCCTAAGAACAGAACATATGTTTCAAGTTTTATAACATGACAGAACCATGTTTAAGAAATGGGTCAAATTAGTCACAAATTCATCCACGTTTTAGAAAAGTCATTTCCCACCAGTTACACATTAACAAATCTAGTCAAAAAAGACAGATGAATCTATTCATTCCATTTGATTCCACTCCATTTGATTTGGTGTATGCATCTTCTCATCATATTGGACACATTTCCCATCTAATGTATTTGCTTTAGAATTCCATTTTTGTTTATTAGCATATTTTGGGTGAATATTTTGATTGGTGATCTGAATCAGAATATTCAGAGTCGTATGCAAATGAAAATGATGATGAATTTTATCTTGCAACTCCTCAAGTTTTGTTCTGCTATGAAATAGAGTTTTGTTTTCTAACTTGAATGCATAAGAATTTATTTCAACATTCTCTTTGTAGTGTTTTGGGGTTTATTTTATTGTCAGGTACAACAAATAGCTAACCTATTCGTTACTCTAAAGTTCCCTGACTCTTCTAATATGAGATGTTCCCTCATGATATCTTCCTTTCAATTTAATTTAATGTTAGAAATCATAGAAGCTGAAGACTTCTGAAATATGAAACTTATAAAAAGCAAGACATTCATATACATACTGTTTGGAAAGCACAAAGTTATATTAAAATTCAAATGGAAATTATAACTGCATATTTAAACAGCCGTTCTCTTTTCCCCAACAAGGTAATCGTAAAACTGTTAGTTCAACAAACTAAGAGTCATATATACTAATCTAGTAGCGAAATCTTTTTTTGCATTTCATGTTAATACTCTGTTTTTCTTTGAAAGAAGTTGTTACAGATACAATGCTATAAAAAGTACATAGATGAGCTTTAAAACGTCCAAATGCTCAGCACTTCAAATGTTAATTCCTACAAACCTATTTCCATGGGAAATACAGTGCAATCAATCCAAGGTTTTAGGTGTATTTCCTCTCAAAGTATTCAAGGATATCAGTTCACTGTGATTTTATATTAAACAGCATACAGAGTTGTATTTTGGCTGAATGGAATCATTTTTTTATTTGAAGCTGGAATTGTTATCCTCATATTCTAATTGCATATATGATTCTGTATTCAATTAATATTGGATTGATTACATAATTAGCTAACAATCCAAAATCAAGCATTTGTTAAGCATGGTTCACTAGGTTAACAGAACAGATTCAAACAGCTTTCTGGATTTCAATACCTAGAATTAAATTTTATATCCATGATATAAGCCAGAATTTCCTAAAGAATTTACCTTCTTAATAAACATCTGCATCAACATTTGAAGTTACATTGTAATTCCAAAGATATTTTTGATTATTCATTCTTATAAATCAAAGGGTTGCAGTGCTAATAAAATACATTCCACATCTGGCATACGATAGAATTATGATTGGGATAGAACATGTGTGTGTGTGTGCAAATTTACTCCATCTTTATCAAAGATATGTTTCCTTTTTCAAAAAAAAGAGAGCAATGAAACATAAGATCTATTATTCAGAAACAAAAAAGATGTCAGTTGAATCCAGCTATGGCCTGTTCAGCCAAAATCCAATTTACTATTTAGATCCGAAAGGGAAAATTGTAATAAGGAAGATGGTGTATACTAGAGTTGTTTAAAAAGATCATTATGATTCATATAAAATACATATCTATCTCTCAAGTGTCATTATTTAAAGGGTTCAGAAAGAAATAGTACACATATATATGCATGAGTTACCATACAAAGTATTTCTGTCAGTTCTTTAAATGTATTAAAGGGAAAATTGTAATAAAGGAGATGTAAATACTAGATTTGTTTATAAAGATTATTTTCACCTAAAGTATACATTTCCTATCTTTCAAATGTCCTTATTTAAAGGACTCAGTAGGAAATGGCACATGTGTGTGCATGAGTTAGGATGTATTTTTTGACAGTTCTATAAATGTCTGAAAGTAATATTCAATTTGCTAAAGAGAATTTCAAATTTTCAAAATCTATCCTATCTTGAATTGCTACTGCTGACATCTCCTAATGTAGGTGCAATCTTGAATATTTTCCAGAGCTCCCCACAAAATCTTTATGGCAGCCTCCTCCAATCTACAGCCCTTCAAATATTTTATATTGCCTGTGTCCTCATCTCTGATCACTGGTCATGCTCTCTGGAGATGATGGGAATTGTCAGCTCGCAAATGTTTTCATAATGTTTCCATTAAGGTAGAATCTAAGAAGCCACATACCAGATGTGCAATCTAGTTTATAATTCATGTCAGCAAAATCTATATACATTAAGTGAATTATTGCAAGAATAAACATCCCTGATCATTTCTATATACTAGATACTTTGAACTGGGATGGGGTGAAGGGTAGAGTGGAGAAATCAAGTGCTTTCCAAAAAGTACGTTATAGCTTCCTTAATACATGATGTGTTCAGTACATGGCCTATGCAGTACATGACAAGTGTTTTTTTTTTCCTACCATAGAAAAAAACCCAACAGCTATTTTATACACCTTAACTTCTCTAGACCAAAGTTTTTATGTATTAATTTTTCACATAACAGAATACTTGCAAATGTAAAGAAGATTTTTATATGTATTCTCCCAAAACAGTGGAAGAAAAGCACTGGTCAAATGTATCTTTTACATCAATTACATCTTTTATCAAAGGTAAATCAGAAGACACAAGATAGCCTTCAAAAATGTTGACAGCTTCAGAAAAATATTTATTAATAATAAGCCACAATAATGGGAAGTTTGTGCATTCATTGAAGCTTAAGGAAAAAAGGCAAGGCAAGGCATTGTAGAAAGTAGCCAATAATCATATTAATAAAAAAGACAAAGCAATTATCCAACATTGTCATATTTTTATGAGTTAACTTGTCATATGAAAAAGCAAGTACTGTTTGTTTCTGAGTTAGATGTGACCAGCTACATTTCAAGGCAAAATAAGACTTTATTTACTAAATGTATCTGATATAATTTGCTGATAGAAACTTAGGCATGTAGTTATCTTTTTCAAGAAAAACATCAGGAATTGCTTTTAAAGTCCTGACTATCATTAAGTTAAAAAAAATAATTGTCAATTATATTCCTATGCTAACAGTTCTTCACCTGATTTTATTTCACATTCTCCTTGAGAATATTTGAGATCTCATTATAGGTTGGCCATTTTTATTTTCCTGTTATTTTCATCTACTTGGACAGAGAATCCCACATAATAGTAATAAATACATATCCAAATTAGTTCTCATTTAGATGGACAGACACAAGTGAATAGTTTTTTTAATACTCATTCTAAAAAATATCAAAAATAAAATATCATTTTAATATAAACTAAAATATCATTTTGTAACACGGATCAGTATTTACCCATTTGAAAAAAGGAAACAATTGAAGATTGGCACTTGGATACATTATATCATCATTCATGGATTTGAATGATGAGATTCTCATCTCCACTAGACAAAAAATCAATTATATTAGGTGGATATACAGTAGCTTGCTTACAGTCATTGAAGAATTGGTTCTGAATCTACAAAAAGATTGATAGGCAAATTCATTAGATTTCCATACTCTAGAAACAATGAGTCTATCAAAAACACCTGTCAATTAAAAATATACCATATTTTTTGCATTATATGACACACTTCCCCCCCAAAAGTGGGTGGAAATGTCTTATAGAGCGAATATTGCAGTGGGGGGAGGGGGATAGCTGCATTTGCCACTGCCTGTTACCAATGCCACTGTTCACTGCTGCTGGGGAAGGCTATAGCATTCGCTGCCAAGTAGCTGATCAGCAGTTGGATCAGCCTCCTGGAATACTGCTGATCAGCTGTTCTAGGTGGTGGGGATTGCTGCCACCATTGCCGCCAATTGCCACTGATTGCCGCCACCAAATAGCATTGGTGATAGGTGGCAATAGCGAGCAGTTGCGTTCAGTGGTGGCAAATGGTGAAAGGCGGCGATGGCAGCGATCAGCAGCAATAGACAGTGGTGGTGGCAATAGGCAGTAGCAATCTCCGCTGTCAGAACAGCTGATTGGCAGTATTCCAAGAGGCCGATCCAACCACCAATCAGCTGCTCGGCAGCGAAGGCTCTAGCATTCCCCGGAGGTGGCAGCAGCTCAGTTCAGTTGAGTGGTGGTGGATGCAATGGAGCGGAGCCCTAATGAGCCATGTTGGGCTGCAATAACATACTGAAGCCGACCAGGCTGTTTGCTGTAAGGACGCAAGCCAGATGAATACCGGATGGATGCTGGGAGCAGAGGCAGATTTTTTTTCTTGTTTTCCTACTCTAAAGCTAATGTGCGTCTTATGGTCCAGTGTGTCTTAATGTGAAAAATACTGTTTTAACATATGTATTGATAATGGATGGTCATATAATCATATTCTTTCTATTTTTGAAAATTAGGAGGCAAAATTGTTTTTGAAAGTGGCTTTGGTTTTCCCACTTCCTAAATATGCAGTATATACTCAAAATCAGCCCCAT